>NC_079197.1:89919704-90288871 GCF_029499605.1 Hyla sarda
AGACTACGGAAGCAGGTGAGTTGCCTAGCAACATCTGGGGGGCTACAAATTGAGACCACACACTATACAGTGGTCTCTAAACTGTAGCCCTCCAGACGTTGCAAAATTACAACTCCCAGCATGCCCAGACAGCTGTTTGCTGTTTGGGCATTCTGGGATTTGTAGTTTTACAACAGCTGGAGGGCTACAGTTTGGAGATCCCTGTGCAGTGATCTCTAAACTGTGGCCCTCTAAATCTTGTAAAACTACAACTTACAGCATGCACAAACAGCAAATGGCTGTCTCACCATGCTGGGAGTTGTAGTTGTGTACCTCCAGCTGTTTTATAACTACATCTCCCAGCATGCCCTTCGACAATCAGTACATACTGGGAGTTGTCGTTGTAGCTGGAGGCACACTGGTTGAAAAATACTGAGTTTAAGGTTTTCCAACCAGTGTGCATCCAGCTGTTGCAAAAGTACAACTCCCAGCATGCACACTCTATCAGTGCATGCTGGGAGTTGTAGTTTTGCAACAGCTGGAAGTTTGCCCCCCCCCCCCCCCCATGTGAATGTACAGGGCATATTCACACGGGCAGGTTTACAGTGAGTTTCCTGCTTGAAGTTTGAGCTGCAGCAAATTTTCTGCCACAGCTCCATCACCGTAAACCCCCGCCTGTGTGAATGTACCCAAAAACAGTACACTAACACATAATAAAGGGTAAAACACTACACATACATGCCCTTACACGGCCCCCCCCCCCAAATAAAAATGAAAAGCGTATGGCAGTGTTTCCAAAATGGAGCCTCCAGCTGTTCCAAACAACAACTCCGGACAGTTTCCAGACAGCCACTGACTGGCCAGGCATGCTGGGAGCTTAGTAACAGCTGGAGGCACCCAGTTTGGGAATCACTGGCGTAGAATACCCCTATGTCCACCCCTATGCAATCCCAAATTTAGTCCTCAAATGAGCATGGCGCTCTCTCACTTCGGAGCCCTGTCGTATTTCAAGGAAAAAGTTTAGGGCCACATATGGGGTATTTCTGTACTCGGGAGCAATTGCACTACAAATTTTGGGGGCTTTTTCTCCTTTTACCCCTTATGAAAAGGAAAAGTTGGGGTCTACACCAGCCAGTTAGTGTAAAAAAATTAAAAAATTTACACTAACAAGCAGGTGTTGCCCCATACTTTTATTTTTCACAAGAGGTAAAAGGAAAAAAAGACCCCAAATTTATAACACAATTTCTCCTGAGTATGGAAATGAGTAAAATGCTCTGCGGACACACAACAAGGCTCAGTAGTGAGAGCGCACTGTATACATTTGAGGCCTAAATTGGTGATTTGCATGAACGCAAAAAAATTAATACCCACTTGTGACCCCATTTTGTAAACTACACCCCTTCCAGAACATGACAAGGAGTTTAGTGAGCCTTAACACGCCACAGGTGATTGAAGAATTTTGTAAAGTTGGATGGGAAAATGAAAAAAAATAATTATAAATTTACTAAAATATTGGTGTTACCCTAAATTTTTCATTTTCACAAAATTTGTAACCCCATGTCTTCTGAGTAAGAACATACCCCATATGTGGATATAAAGTGCTCTGCGGGCAAATTACAATGCTCAGAAGAGAAGGAGCGCCATTGGGCTTTTGGATAGAAAATTTGTCTGGAATTGAAGGCCATGTGTGTTTACAAAGCCCCCATAGTGCCAGAACAATGGACCTCCCCCCCTAATGTGACCACATTTTGGAAACTACACCCCTCACGGAATTTAATAAGGGGTACAGTGATCATTTACGCCACACAGATGTCTGACAGATTTTTGGCGCTTTGTAAATGCTCATGGCCCCAGACTTCCATTCCAAACAAATTGTCTCTCCAAAAGCCCAATGGCGCTCTTTCTCTTCTGAGCATTGTAGTGCGGCAGCAGAGCACTTGATGTCCACACATGGGGTATTTCCATACTCAGAAAAAATTTAGGGGGGCATTTTCTCCTATTACCCCTTGTAAAAATGGGAAATTTGGGGGGAAAAAACGCATTTTTGTGAAAAAAAATTTCATTTACACATCCAACTTTAACGGAAAGTCGTCAAACACCTTTGGGGTATTAAGGCTCACTGTACCCCTTTTTATGTTCCTTGAGGGGTGTAGTTTCCAAAATAGTATGCCAAGTGTTTTTATTTTGTTATTGCTGTTCTGGCACCATAAGGGCTTCTTAAATTCGACATGCCCCCCAAAAACCTTTTCAGCAAAATTCACTCTCCAAAATCCCATAGTCGCTCCTTCCCTTCTGAGCTCTCTAGTGCACCCACATAACATTTTATATCCACATATGAGGTATTTCCTTACTTGCGAGAAATGGGGTTACAAATTTGGGGGGGATTTCTCTCCCTTTACCCCTTGTAAAATAAAAAAAATGGCTCTGCAAGAACATGCAAGTGTAAAAAATGAAGATTTTGAATTTTCTCCTTCACTTTGCTGCTATTCCTATGAAACACCTAAAGGGTTAACAAACTTTCTGAATGTCATTTTTAATATTTTGAGGGGTGCAGTTTTTATAAATTTAGAAGGTATTTCTAACATGAAAGCCCCTCAAATCAACTTCAAAACTGAACTGGTCCCTGAAAAATTCTGATTTTGACATTTTTGTGAAAAATTGTAAAAATGCTGCTGAACTTTCAAGCCCTCTGATGTCTTCCAAAAGTAAAACCATATCACCTTTATGATGCCAACATAAAGCAGTCATATTGCATATGTGAATTAATATATAATTTATTTGAAATTCAAAGATAGAAAAATGCTAAATTTTCTAAATTTTCTTGGAATTTGAAAGGATGCAAGTAACAATGAAAAGGTACAACTATGTTAAAGTAAAATATTAATGTATGAAGTGACAGTGGTCAGAAAAAAGGGCTCAGTCCTTAAGGTGAAAAAGGGCTCAGTCCTTAAGGGGTTAAGGGTCTAGATACTGTAAATGGCCAGCCAGAAGTACACACCTGCTGGTGTTGTAAACAAATACCTTTTTAAGAGTACTGTAACGCATTGTCCTCCCCTCTTAAGTAAATACCACATATGTACAATGGTGTCCTATTTTGATCCTGTTAAAGTCTTAAGAGCCTAGATACTGTGAAAGGCCAGTCAAAAGTACACACCAGCTGGTTTTAAACACAAATACTGTTTTAAGAGTACTGGAGCGCATTGTACTCCCCTCATAAGTGAATACAACATATGTACACCTCAGTGGTGTACTATTTTGTTCCTGTTAAAGTCTTAAGGGCCTAGATACTTTGAAAGGCGAGCCAAAAGTACACATCTTCTGGTGTTGTAGACAAATACTGTTTTAAGCATACTGGGCGCATTGTCCTCCCCTCAAAAGTGCATACCACATACGTACATCTCAGTGGTGTACTATTTTGTTCCTGTTAAATTGTCACGATGCCGGCTGGCAAGAGGTGGATCCTCTGTGCCAGAGAGGGATTGGCGTGGACCGTGCTAGTGGACCGGTTCTAAGTCACTACTGGTTTTCACCAGAGCCCGCCGCAAAGCGGGATGGTCTTGCTGCGGCGGTAGTGACCAGGTCGTATCCACTAGCAACGGCTCAACCTCTCTGACTGCTGAAGATAGGCGCGGTACAAGGGAGTAGACAGAAGCAAGGTCGGACGTAGCAGAAGGTCGGGGCAGGCAGCAAGGATCGTAGTCAGGGGCAACGGCAGGAGGTCTGGAACACAGGCTAGGAACACACAAGGAAACGCTTTCACTGGCACAATGGCAACAAGATCCGGCGAGGGAGTGCAGGGGAAGTGAGGTATAAATAGGGAGTGCACAGGTGAACACACTAATTAGAACCACTGCGCCAATCAGCGGCGCAGTGGCCCTTTAAATCGCAGAGACCCGGCGCGCGCGCGCCCTAGGGAGCGGGGCCGCGCGCGCCGGGACAGGACCGACGGAGAGCGAGTCAGGTACGGGAGCCGGGATGCGCATCGCGAGCGGGCGCCACCCGCATCGCGAATCGCAGCGCACCGGGTCAGTGGATCTGACCGGAGCGCTGCAGTAGCGAGAGTGAAGCGAGCGCTCCGGGGAGGAGCGGGGACCCGGAGCGCTCGGCGTAACAGTACCCCCCCCCCCTAGGGTCTCCCCCTCTTCTTAGAGCCTGAGAACCTGAGGAGCAGACTTTTGTCTAGGATATTGTCCTCAGGTTCCCAGGATCTCTCTTCAGGACCACAACCCTCCCAATCGACCAGAAAAAAAGTTTTCCCTCTGACCTTCTTGGAGGCCAGTATCTCTTTTACGGAGAAGATGTCCGAGGAGCCGGAAACAGGAGTGGGAGAAACAAGTTTGGGAGAGAAACGGTTGATGATGAGTGGTTTAAGAAGAGAAACGTGAAAGGCATTAGGAATACGAAGAGAAGGAGGAAGAAGAAGTTTGTAAGAGACAGGATTAATCTGGCACAAAAGTTTGAAAGGACCAAGATAGCGTGGTCCCAATTTGTAGCTAGGGACACGGAAGCGGACATATTTAGCGGAGAGCCATACCTTGTCTCCAGGAGAAAAAATGGGGGGAGCTCTTCTTTTCCTATCAGCAAACTTCTTCATGCGTGATGAAGCCTGTAAAAGAGAATTTTGGGTCTCTTTCCATATGGTGGAAAGATCACGAGATATTTCATCCACAGCGGGCAAACCAGAGGGCAAGGGAGTAGGGAGGGGGGGAAGAGGGTGACGGCCGTACACCACGAAAAATGGGGATTTGGAGGAAGATTCAGAGACTCTGAAGTTATACGAGAATTCGGCCCATGGTAGAAGATCTGCCCAGTCATCCTGGCGGGAGGAAACAAAATGGCGTAAATAATCACCCAGGACCTGGTTAATTCTTTCTACTTGCCCATTGGATTGAGGATGATATGCAGAGGAAAAGTTTAATTTAATCTTGAGTTGTTTACAGAGAGCCCTCCAGAATTTTGACACGAATTGGACGCCTCTATCCGAGACGATCTGCGTGGGCAACCCGTGAAGACGAAAAATGTGTACAAAAAATTGTTTTGCCAACTGAGGCGCTGAAGGAAGACCAGGAAGAGGGATGAAATGTGCCATCTTGGAGAATCGATCAACGACCACCCAAACAACAGTGTTGCCACGGGATGGGGGTAAGTCTGTAATAAAGTCCATACCAATCAGAGACCAAGGCTGTTCGGGGACAGGCAGAGGATGAAGAAGACCAGCGGGCTTCTGGCGAGGAGTCTTATCCCGGGCACAGACAGTGCAGGCTCGCACAAAATCCACAACATCCGTCTCCAGAGTCGGCCACCAATAGAAACGAGAGATGAGTTGCACGGATTTCTTGATGCCCGCATGACCTGCGAGATGGGAGGAGTGACCCCATTTGAGGATTCCGAGGCGTTGGCGTGAAGAAACGAAGGTCTTCCCTGGAGGAGTTTGCCTGATGGAGGCTGGAGAAGTGGAGATCAGGCAGTCAGGGGGAATGATGTGTTGCGGAGAGAGCTCTACTTCCGAGGCATCCGAGGAACGAGAGAGAGCATCGGCCCTAATGTTCTTATCGGCAGGCCGAAAGTGAATTTCAAAATGAAATCGGGCAAAGAACAGAGACCACCTGGCCTGGCGAGGATTCAGCCGTTGGGCAGACTGGAGATAGGAGAGGTTCTTGTGATCGGTGTAAATAATAACTGGAAATCTTGATCCCTCCAACAGATGCCTCCATTCCTCAAGTGCTAATTTAATGGCTAGAAGCTCTCGATCCCCGATGGAGTAGTTCCTCTCAGCCGGAGAGAAGGTCCTAGAAAAAAAACCACAAGTAACAGCATGCCCGGAAGAATTTTTTTGTAGAAGGACCGCTCCAGCTCCTACTGAGGAGGCATCAACCTCCAATAGGAAGGGTTTAGATGGGTCAGGTCTGGAGAGCACGGGAGCCGAAGAAAAGGCATACTTGAGCTGTTTAAAGGCGTCTTCCGCTTGAGGAGGCCATGACTTAGGATTGGCATTCTTTTTGGTTAAAGCCACGATAGGAGCCACAATGGTGGAAAAATGTGGAATAAATTGTCTGTAATAATTGGCGAACCCCAAAAAACGTTGGATAGCACGGAGTCCGGAGGGGCGTGGCCAATCTAAGACGGCAGAGAGTTTGTCTGGATCCATTTGTAGTCCCTGGCCAGAGACCAAGTATCCTAGGAAAGGAAGAGATTGACATTCAAACAGACATTTCTCCATTTTGGCATAAAGTTGATTGTCACGAAGTCTCTGAAGAACCATGCGGACATGCTGGCGGTGTTCTTCTAGGTTGGCAGAAAAAATCAGGATATCGTCCAGATATACAACAACACAGGAATATAAGAGATCACGAAAAATTTCATTAACAAAGTCTTGGAAGACGGCAGGGGCGTTGCACAGGCCAAAGGGCATGACCAGATACTCAAAGTGTCCATCTCTAGTGTTAAATGCCGTTTTCCATTCATCCCCCTCTCTGATGCGGATGAGATTATAAGCACCTCTTAAGTCCAGTTTGGTAAAGATGTGGGCACCTTGGAGGCGATCAAAGAGTTCAGAGATGAGAGGTAGGGGGTAGCGGTTTTTTACCGTGATTTTATTAAGACCGCGGTAGTCAATGCAAGGACGTAGGGAGCCATCTTTTTTGGACACAAAGAAAAATCCGGCTCCGGCAGGAGAGGAGGATTTGCGGATAAAGCCCTTTTTTAAATTTTCCTGGATGTACTCCGACATAGCAAGAGTCTCTGGGACAGAGAGAGGATAAATTCTGCCCCGGGGTGGAGTAGTACCCGGGAGGAGGTCAATAGGACAGTCATAAGGCCTGTGAGGAGGTAAAGTCTCAGCTTGTTTTTTGCAAAAAACATCCGCAAAGTCCATATAGGCCTTAGGGAGACCGGTTACAGGAGGAACCACGGGGTCACGGCAAGGAGTACTGGGAACCGGTTTAAGGCAGTCCTTGGAACAAGAGGGACCCCAACTCTTGATCTCCCCAGTGGACCAATCCAGGGTTGGGGAATGGTGTTGAAGCCAGGGTAGTCCAAGGAGAATTTCGGAAGTGCAATTGGGGAGGACCAAAAACTCAATTTTCTCATGATGAGGTCCGATGCACATTAGGAGGGGCTCCGTGCGGAAACGTATGGTACAGTCCAATCTTTCATTGTTAACACAATTGATGTAAAGGGGTCTGGCGAGACTGGTCACCGGGATGTTGAACCTGTTGATGAGAGAGGCCAAAATAAAATTTCCTGCAGATCCGGAATCCAAGAAGGCCATAGTAGAGAAGGAGAAGGTAGAGGCAGATATCCGCACAGGCACAGTAAGACGTGGAGAAGCAGAGTTGACATCAAGGACTGTCTCACCTTTGTGCGGAGTCAGCGTACGTCTTTCCAGGCGGGGAGGACGGATAGGACAATCCTTCAGGAAGTGTTCGGTACCGGCACAGTACAGGCAGAGATTCTCCATGCGGCGTCGTGTCCTCTCTTGAGGTGTCAGGCGAGACCGGTCGACCTGCATAGCCTCCACGGCGGGAGGCACAGGAACAGATTGCAGGGGACCAGAGGAGAGAGGAGCCGGGGAGAAAAAACGCCTCGTGCGAACAAAGTCCATATCCTGGCGGAGCTCCTGACGCCTTTCGGAAAAACGCATGTCAATGCGAGTGGCTAGATGAATGAATTCATGTAGGTTAGCAGGGATTTCTCGTGCGGCCAGAACATCTTTAATGTTGCTGGATAGGCCTTTTTTAAAGGTCGCGCAGAGGGCCTCATTATTCCAGGATAGTTCTGAAGCAAGAGTACGGAATTGTACGGCGTACTCGCCAACGGAAGAATTACCCTGGACCAGGTTCAACAGGGCAGTCTCAGCAGAAGAGGCTCGGGCAGGTTCCTCAAAGACACTTCGAATTTCCGAGAAGAAGGAGTGTAGAGAGGCAGTGACGGGGTCATTGCGGTCCCAGAGCGGTGTAGCCCATGACAGAGCTTTTCCAGACAGAAGGCTGACTACGAAAGCCACCTTAGACCTTTCAGTAGGAAACTGGTCCGACATCATCTCCAAGTGCAGGGAACATTGAGAAAGAAAGCCACGGCAAAATTTAGAGTCCCCATCAAATTTATCCGGCAAGGATAGTCGTAGGCCTGAAGCGGCCACTCGCTGCGGAGGAGGTGCAGGAGCTGGCGGAGGAGATGATTGCTGAAGCTGAGGTAGTAGCTGCTGTAGCATCACGGTCAGTTGAGACAGTTGGTGGCCTTGTTGCGCTATCTGTTGTGACTGCTGGGCGACCACCGTGGTGAGGTCGGCGACAACTGGCAGAGGAACTTCAGCGGGATCCATGGCCGGATCTACTGTCACGATGCCGGCTGGCAAGAGGTGGATCCTCTGTGCCAGAGAGGGATTGGCGTGGACCGTGCTAGTGGACCGGTTCTAAGTCACTACTGGTTTTCACCAGAGCCCGCCGCAAAGCGGGATGGTCTTGCTGCGGCGGTAGTGACCAGGTCGTATCCACTAGCAACGGCTCAACCTCTCTGACTGCTGAAGATAGGCGCGGTACAAGGGAGTAGACAGAAGCAAGGTCGGACGTAGCAGAAGGTCGGGGCAGGCAGCAAGGATCGTAGTCAGGGGCAACGGCAGGAGGTCTGGAACACAGGCTAGGAACACACAAGGAAACGCTTTCACTGGCACAATGGCAACAAGATCCGGCGAGGGAGTGCAGGGGAAGTGAGGTATAAATAGGGAGTGCACAGGTGAACACACTAATTAGAACCACTGCGCCAATCAGCGGCGCAGTGGCCCTTTAAATCGCAGAGACCCGGCGCGCGCGCGCCCTAGGGAGCGGGGCCGCGCGCGCCGGGACAGGACCGACGGAGAGCGAGTCAGGTACGGGAGCCGGGATGCGCATCGCGAGCGGGCGCCACCCGCATCGCGAATCGCATCCCGGCTGGAGGCGGTATCGCAGCGCACCGGGTCAGTGGATCTGACCGGAGCGCTGCAGTAGCGAGAGTGAAGCGAGCGCTCCGGGGAGGAGCGGGGACCCGGAGCGCTCGGCGTAACATAAATTCTTCAGAGTCTAGATACTGTGATAGGCCAGCCAAAAGTACACACCAGCTAGTGTTGCACACAAATAATGTTTTAAGCGCACTGAAGCGCATTGTCCTCCCCTCAAAAGTGCATACCCTATACCTACATGTAAGTGATGTACTATTTTGTTTCTGTTAAAGTCTCAAGGGCCTAGATACTGTGAAAGGCCAACCAAAACTACACAACAGCTGTTGTTGAACACAAATACTGTTTTAAGCATACTGGAGCTTATTGGCCTCCCCTCATACATGCATGCCACATACGTACATCTAAATGGTACTATTGTTCCTGTTAAAGTCTTAGGGGCCTAGATACTGTGAAAGACCAGACATATATATATATATATATATATATATATATATATGTATATATATATATATATATATATATATATATATATATGTACATATATATATAGACACACACATATATACATTCATTACAATCCCCCTTAAAATTATCATTTTACATTTCTCAAATTTTCATCATCCTAACTGTGCCCCAATGTGTTTTCTCGAATGCTTCACGGTACTTTAGATGACCCATGGTGTTATGGACATGAAAATGACATACATTTTATTTGCTATTTTGTGATCCTAGACCAAGAAAACCGCATGGAGTTTAGACAAAAGAAAATATGGAGGATCATCTTTATAGTGGTCTCCAAGGCATGCTTACAGGGGCTTTTGTAACATTAGACAGACCACGTGGGGGCTGGCTAGGGGCGGAGAACATCTAATAAAAAGGCCATTCAAAGGGGACCAAGTCCTCTTTCTCTTGCGGGGCTGGATACCAACACACCTGGCCATTCAACTTCCTGTTTGGGCCTGAATCCTGAAACAAAGGACTGCAGCCTACTCCCATGCCTGTCTTTGTTGCTCATACTTGCTGTAAAGGGTCCCCGAAGCTAAGTATTTCAGTATTATATTCTCTGTGTGTTTCATTTAGTATAGTTGTATCTTTTAAGGAAAATCCACCTAAATAGCCAACGGATAGTGTTCTCTACTATAATCGTTGTACATGTGTCTACTTACACTGCAGATTTAAGTTTCTAGCTATTTGTAAAATCTTTTTCTCTTTTCTCTCTTTTAGTTAGAGTGTGTTTTAGTTAGCTGTATATTAAAACATCTTTATTTCTGCCCGTATTTGGGTGTGTAGTGTTAATTTGTGCATTGGATATTAGGATATAACTCTTCCAAAATTCCTAAATAGGTTGGTCTGTGGGGTGTTTATGAATGCATTTGGTCTCCGGTAGTACTGCTCAGTTAAGTGTCTATGCACCTGGTCTGTGAATATATTGTATTCACAACACCGCATGGTGGCAGCCATTTTGGTCGGACATTTTGTGTCCCAGATGCATGGTCTGCAGATTTTAACTGGTTGTAAAACCATTGGAGCCAGATCAAATTCAACCCCAAAGCCACGAACCACAACACATGGCTTGTCCATGGACCCCCTTAGCCTCAGACTTTGCACATATGGAGTCAGATGCTATCCCTATGGTTCACTGGTGTTATAGATTGAAGCTCTGTAATGGGGTATAGGCTTCATCTGTAATCTCGAAGTCCACATTTGTCCTCACTGGCGTGGCATTCCCAACGGTCATCTTACACTCCTTCTTTAGGCAAGGCAAAACATAACACACAACAAAGCAAGATTATCAGAATTATAAGTATGGTTATTTTACTGGTCCTGTATTGGCTGAGATATATATCTGCAGCAGGTCTCCCCAAACATTTTACACACCCCCCTTTTTTCCGCTTACACCATACATCATATCTAATGGCGTACAATTTTGGAATGTTATAGCTGATGTGGTTCTTAGTTGTTTGGCCTGACCTTTAAGAGCATTTACTAAGAAAAGTATGAATCTCTGTTGGTTATAATAGATATAATTAATCTTGTTCATGGAAATCTGGGAAATTATTGACTCAAATCTGGCTTTTACTTATAGCTATAGCTATAGCTTTAAACTCATCTGGGACCCACCTTGGGACTCCTATAACATCAATATACACATAGGGAACAAGACTCGCAGCAGGGGCTGCACATTTACTTCTAGAGTGTGGTTTGGGTTCCTTTGCAGGTTTGGTAGTGAAAATGTGTATGGGCAGAAGAGTCTTGGCTAATGTGTATTCTCCAGTTCAATTCCTTCTAATCAAATTCTAAGCTTCATATCCCCACGTATCCCATACCATTTACTCATCCCACTAGCTAGGTCTATCCTTTCTATAATCTTACACCAAGTATTCCTCTTCTTTAATGCATTATCACCCACTATAATGCTTATTTCATCCCACTATTTGTACATGTTCACCCACTGATTCTCCTCATACCACGTCACATCCTAACAATCCGTTATGATTATCTTTCCCTCTGGAACAACCATGGGTATGTACAGACATAGATTTAAGATTTATCAGAGAATATATCTTAGATACATCTATACGGGATCCTCATATGTAAGCGTCTCTTTCCTCACTTATTTCCTGACACACATTCATAGGTTTTAAGGAAATGGGTGACAATTACAGAATCTGAAATAGGCACAATTTAAAGGTTCTTAAAAAGGTTCTTAATTGTATCTATGGTTAGGGAATCAGTACAGTCAGACAAGTACATACTTAGATTGGCCCACCTTAGGTAGTTAGATGAAGTCTATTCATAGTCTCTGAAACAGGTAAGATGATTATGGAGCGTGTTGGTCAGGTACCTTTATTGTTTTATCTAGGTCATAATAGATGTAAATAATGAAGTCTGTTCAAACCTTCTTTCTGCATTGTTGAATCCTGAGGCCACCCAATGTACGGACATTACTACACACATAGCTCCCTTCTGCTTAGTGTATGGGGTCATATATGTTACCATAGGTTACAAGACTGTTGGCACACACAGTTTCTTACCAACTCTCCAGATGCCATCTTTTCCCTGTACCACCTCTTTCTTCTTCCATTGGTCTCTCTCAGCATTCATTGCTGGTTCCTGCAAGAGACCTAACCAGACAGATCCACACTCCCAATCCACCTGTTTAATCTGTACCATCATTGTTTGAGGGCAGGAGCACTGCAGCCTAGACAGCATTCTCCACCATCCAGTCCCCTTGGCTTCTGAGGTTTGTTTCCTTCATGTGGGTGTGATCTTTATGATGGCCACCTTCTCTGGCAGCTCTAGGACTTTGAACACTTGAAATACAAACTACAGATTCTACATTTTGATTGGTTTGCTCAAGGATTCAAGAAAACTTTCACTCCAATAGGCCCATACTTGTGGCCGGTAATAAAAGTGTACCCGTAATCATTATGTCTTACCTTCAGATATCTTACACATCTCAGTGAATATCATCAACTCTACTTTTCTGAACCACCAGTGGTTTATTGCAGTAGAACTTAATTTTGCGTGTGGTCACCATATATCCTGTCTTATGTATTGCATCTTTACATTACTTGGAACAAGCTTACGTTTATAACTCAACATCAACCATTGATTCTCTGATATCCTTTCATGACTCTTGAATTTTTAACCTTATAAGTTTAAGACAATCAGCATCTTCGTGTTACACTAAATTATCATTATAAAGTTATCCACTCAAAATTGATGTTATTCAAATAAATGCAATGTAGAATGTATAAGTATATCACATTGCGTATGCCGGTACAATAAGCACACTCAAGTTTAAACAGTAGATATGTAGTTTCTTCAATTTAATGTGACTGTGTTTCAGTAGACCAAGGCTGTCTTCCTATAAGCCACATCTTTCTACTCCCACTCCTCTACGTCACTGGTCACGCCCCTTTGAGTCTGTTTTTTTGTTCTCTCTCAGGTTTGGTCAGTCTTCAATTACACTTGAACATTTAGTATCTGACTGGATTTCTGTGTTACTTTACCTCAAGAGACATACAAGACACATGTAACATGTAACAATACCGATATTAACAAATGCTCAACATACAACACACAGGGCCCACATTCTCACCACAAATGTAAAAGAATAAAAGATAAACAGAGCTCTTCCAAAAATTGGGAAAAATCACCTTCAATGCGCATTAATGTATAATCAATACAGTAAACCATTAACTGATTTTAAATGCTCAAGGTAATATTCATTAATTAAATAGTGATCACTTTTTAACTTATTTTATGTCTTATTTTATTTTTCTTGGCCAAACTTCTTCTCTGGTTACTCCTATAATATAATCAGATCATTAATTGCATTTCCTTATACTTTTCAGTCTTGAAACCTTATTAAGAAATTAATTAAAATATCATCAAATAGGTTCAATTACTACCACTTGGATTTTCTTTTGTTCTTTATCAATTTAAAAATGATCCATTACAACATAAACACTTACATAAACTGCTTCACCAGAAAACATTCACTGGTCATGTGCTAAGATGGCTGCTGGGGGGTGGAGGTGGGAATAATTAACTAAAATGGATGTTGGGAGAGGAAGTGGGAATAATTGGGTGAGCCAATATGGCTGCTGGGGGAGGAGTAGGATGTTGGAGCAGTGGGTGTCTCAATATGGCTGCTGAGGGAGGAACATGGCTGCCCCCATATGGAGTAAGCATGGGAGAAAGAAACCATAGGGGTAGTGATTTTAGGGTGTGGCCAGTGCACACCACAGCTATAACAAGTATCACTCCAGAAAGGATTTTTAAGCACCACAATGGAAACGTGACCAATAAGCATATGGCGGTGGCTGGTTTACTCCCTCCAAAACTGGATACAGATGGCATGGAAGGTATTTAATCTGTATTTTCACATTCCCTCCCCCCTCTCTCTCTCCTTTTTGCCCCCAAATTTCATATTCCTTTGTTTCCCTCACTCAACTTCCATTTTCCATTCCTGGTATCTCACACCCTAAAACAAAGGCTCTCTTCATTGAATATATGATTTTTCTCTTACTATTTTATCAACAGATTACAAAAATGTATATTGTAATGTACATCGGTGTTAATTTCATTACCTAAATATTTTCATCATACTTTCAGCCAACAACAACTTCTGACCTATCTATACCCCTTCAGATGACTTGAATATAACCAAGTCAAATCACAATTGTTCTCAAGAGTCACACTGCTATATATGAATGTATATGACACTGCTATATATGAATACTCTTGTCCATCAACCATCAATATATTTAAAACTTTCAAGTGCCTTAGACATTCCATAGTACATTTCTTACCCCTATTCAGCTGCTAACAACATCTGTCCCTCTTCTACTTGTCTCATCAATAGTGTTGCTCGCGAATATTCGCAATGCAAATTTTATTAGCGAATATCGCATATTCGCGAATATAGCACTATATATTCGTAATTCTGAATATTCATTTTTTTTTCCAGTTTTTTTTTCACAGTACACATCACAGTGATCACCCCTCTCTGCTTCTAGCTTGTGGTGTAAGAAGGCTCTAATACTACTGTGTGAGACTGGCGTGCAAATTTTTGCATGTGCGAAAATTAGCATATGCAAATTTTCGCATATGCGAATTTTCGCACATGCTTATTTTCGTAAATGCAAATTTTCGCATACGCGAATTTTTGCATATGCGAAAATAAAACGCAAATATTACGAATATGCTAATTTAGCGAATATATGACGAATATTCGTCCATATATTCACGAAATATCGCAAATTCGAATATGGCCTATGCCGCTCAACACTACTCATCAACAATGCATACTGTTATTTGTGCACTCAAGCCACTATATCCAATACCACTAAGGAACATTCTTTGGAAGATAATTGGGCAATCCTACTAAGCAACTTAGTTTACAACACAGACACAGTTTTGAAATTTCTGAGGGTACTACAACTCTCATCATTCCTTCTATTCATCCCTTTATACATTCACACTCTTTTTCAGATTCTCCAGCTTTCATAAGTTTCCCATCTTTGCACACTCATACATTTAAATGCAGTTCTTCCATTTTTAACTAGGTCTAGTATTAGAAAGGGAAGATCTACTCCCTCTCTTAGTCTGAATTAGCTGATTTAACAATAATCCATGGATACATCAAGACAAAACATGAAACATATACCACATATTCAATCAGTTACTATGGGAAGAGGGTCCCGAGGATATTTTATTTTTGGGGAGTCCCTGGAAATATGTTATTTTAAGAGTCCCATGTACCGTATACACACTGTCCTAGATGACAGTCTACCCCAAAAAGCAATTTCCCTAAGGGACATAGGCCCATTTAATCGGTATCCTGGGCCAAAACTCCACTGATACCCTCTCTTCGGATCATCAGCTCACCCAAACAACTCAATCCTCCCAGGCGACCCAATCAATTCCTCCCGACAGGATCCTGCTTATGCACGCACTCACATTTCATACACACTCGGGCAGTAGATTTATGACAGGTACAAGGTTAATGACAATGGGCGAGAATTATCTGTCTCTGTTCGTCACAAGCCAGTCATCTTAAAGCATCAAGATAAACCAAAGGGGAGACAGGGTACAAGAAGGTATTCTTACCGTACTTCCGGAGTTGTTAGTTAGCCAGTGCCTTTAACATTTCACTTGTTCCCAAGCTTCCTCAGAAAGGACTGGTGGCTAATATAATTTTAGCCACCAGTCCTTTCTGAGGAAGCTTGGGAACATGTGAAACGTTAAAGGCACTGGCTAACTAGCAATTTAACTAGCAGCTCTACAGTCACCAAAGTGACAACCAGAATTGTGCTTAAAGGGGTACTCCGCCCCTAGACATCTTATCCCCTATCCAAAGGATAGGGGATAAGATGTCAGATCGTGGGGGTCCCGCTGCTGGGGACCCCCGGGATCTCGGCTGCAGCACCCACCTAAACGGCTTCTAGCAGCGCTGGAGGCATTGGATCCTGACCACGTGAGCGAAAGAGCGTGACGTCACGACTCAGCCCCCGCCGTCACGCCCCCTCCCATAGGCATGAATTGAGGAGGCGGAGCGTGATATCACACGGGGCGGAGCCGTGACATCACAACTCTCCGGCCCCGTGATCGACAGTAATCAGACCCGTAGCGAACACGCTCCGGGGACTGATTTTAATGGGGTGCGGCATGCAAGGTCACGGGGGTCCCCAGCGGCGGGACCCCTGCGATCAGGATAGGGGATAAGATGTCTAAGCGTCGGAGTACCCCTTTAAACTGGAGGGGCCATACAAATATTAGTGCACCCTGACCAATAGGAGCACGGCTCTTACTTACAAACTATACTATAGGCAGACTGGAGCTGTGGTTTTAATTACTGTGTGGTCCTGATATCTAGTGGACACATTGCTAACTGCACCTCAATCATTTATATTTTTAACAGTAATCAATAAAAGTTAGATTTTAATTGGGAGGAACTTAGTTTAGGGTACCCCTTTGGGGGCTTTCCCCTAAAGTTCTTGTTACACGTAACTACGGTCAGGGACAATACATGGTTGAATGTGGTTCCTGCACAGCCACAACAGCAACTTGGACAGGTCACACCGCTTCCTCCTCCACCATCTCAGGCCATTGGTCCTGTGACAGAGTGCGACTCTGCCTCCTCATCCTACACCGTGACCTCAGCCTTCATTGCACGGACAAGTCTCAGTGCCTCTTCAGCAAACCATGTGTGCAGGGCACAGCAATCTCACACTGTTCTTCACATGGTTTGCCTTGGCGAACAGAGTAACACAGGGGAGGAACTGCTAAAAGTAATTAATCAAGAAATCGAATCATGGCTTATTCCACAAAAACTGGAAATAGGAACCATGGTGATCGACAACCGGAAGAACATCTTGTCTACACTGCGACAAGGAAGCCTGAGACATGTGCCCTGCCTGGCACACATGTTCAATCTGGTTGTCAAGCGGTTCTTGAAGTGTTCCCCCCATCTGCAAGACATCCTAACAATGGGAAGGAAACTTTGCATGCACTTCAACCACTCGCACACCGAAAAGCACACCCTCTTTGAACTGCAGCGTCAGAACGGCATCCCCCAACATAGTCTGATTTGCGACTTTTCCACATGTTGTTATTCCACCCTCCATATGTTGGACCAACTATACAGAGAAAAGCCATCACCGATTTCTTGATGATCCAAGCGGATAGGGGGACTCCCCTGTGTAATTTCAATGTCAACCAGTGGTAGCTCATATGTGACACCTGCCATTTGCTCATATCCATTGAGGAAGCCACATTATTAGTAAGTCGCCAGGATAACAGGATGAACAACGTCATTTCATTGCTTCTTCTACTACAACACGAGTTGTAAGCAATGGCTGGTCAGAGCACTGAATACATGGCACCTCCATCCCATGGCAACTAGTGTTGCTCTCGAATATTCGCAATGCAAATTTTATTCGCGAATATCGCATATTCGCGAATCCGCGAATATTCACGATTATAGCACTATATTTTCGCAATTACGAATATTCACTTTTTTTTTCTTTTCACAGTACACATCACAGTAATCATCCCTCTCTGCTTCCAGCTTGTGTGGTGTAAACAAGGCTCTAATACTACTGCGTGAGACTGGCGTACAAATTTTTTGCATATGCGTAAATTTGCATATGCTAATTTTTGCATATGCAAATTTTCGTTATGGTAATGTTGTCATATGCTAATGTTCGCATATGCGAATTTTCACTCATGTTAATTTTCGCAAATGCAAATTTTTGCATATGCAAATTTTTGCATATGCGAAAATAAAACGTGAATATTACGAATATGTGAATTTAGCGAATATATGACAAATATTCGTCCATATATTTGCAAAATATCGCAAATTCGAATATGGCCTATGCCGCTCAATACTAATGGCCACATGAGACCTGTGGGGGTCTGAACTAAAGGAGATGGGGGAGGGGCACAGTGGAGCACAGTTTAGGTTTTGCAAGATGGGAGGTAGTCATCTGACAGGAGAGAAGGAGTAGGAGCAGCTATAGGAGCTAGAGGGTTCTGATGAAGGTGAGACAGAGGACCCAGACACACCGTGGCAGTATACAGTGGAGATGGGCGGCGAGTCACTTGCACAAATGGCACGGTGCATGCTCACTTGCTTGCGTGTGACCACCGAATTGTCGCCATTGTGCAGCTGGTTGACTTCTGGCTTTCCACCTTATTGGACCCTCGCTACTGCCACAACATGGGGGCTTTTTTTTTACACCCACTGAGAGGGAGGACAAACTGACCTACTACAGAAACATCCTACATAGTCATTTGGCCGATGCCTATCTGCACCATCATCCATCCTCTTGCAGGTCTGACTCGGATGGCCCTCTGTGCTCACCTTCCACTGCCATGGCTTCTGGGGAGTGGTGGGGTGGCAGGAGCAGTACCAGCTCAATCAGCAGCAGCCCGAGTCTACAGTCGCTGATGAGTAGCTTTCTTCACCCACATAGTGAAGCAGCTCATCAGCAGCAGATAGACCTGGAGCAGGAACTGAACCAGCAGGTGGTGGCATACCTTGACATGCCAATGCCAACACACCTTGAATATCTGCTGGACTTCTGGGCAGCCAACTAGCAGAGTTTGCCCTGGAAAAGATGTCCTGCCCACCGTGCGCCATCGGAGCATCTGTTTAGTGCAGTGGGGGCCATAGTAACCCCAAGGAGAACTTGTCTGTCCACAAAAAATGTCAGCCAGGATTTCCACCCACTAATACCTGATGCATCAGAGTAGATCGACCATGGTGGCACACCAACACTTCACAAATATGCATAGTGCAAAACAGCAAAACATATTTAAGGCACTGCTCTCCAGTTACAGACATTCCTCTGCATGAGACAACAAGTAAGTATTGAGGATATGCATTAGCTAAAACTTTACTTTTCTTAGGATAAAATACAAAATGTTTTTGAAATCAAACAAAAGGAAAGGTGTGCAAAAAACACCATGTGTCTCCTACACCTTTAATTATTGATGCGATGCAAAGACCTTTAAAAGGTGCAAGGGAGCAACTTATGGTCCATTGTAACAGGTGGGGGAAAAAAATAATTCCCTTCTTGACAAGTGTTACTTTCCCTTAGAAGGGCGGCCCCACACGTGAACCTCTCCCTATTTTCCCCTACAAAAACTGCCATTTCCCATGATTTTTAGGTGGACATAGAGAGTTTCCTATGTGGGGCCACCCTTTTTAGGATGAGTAACAATTGCCAGGAAAAGAATTAATAGCGCAAGAGTAGGGCCTTACAGGGGAAGTTTTTGCCCCCACTTGCTACAATGCACAATACGTTGTTCCCTTTCACCTTTTGGAGGAAAGTGTTACTCATCTTAAAAAGGGCAGCTCCACAATCCCTATTTCCACCTAAAAACCCTGGGAAATGGCAGTGCTTTAGGTGAAAATAGAGAGTTCCCAGTGTAGGGCTGCCCTTTATAGGGTGCCTAACACTTGCCAAGAAGAGAATTAATAATGCGAGAGTAGGGCCTTACAGGGGAAGTATTTACCCCCAGCAGTTACTATTGACCATACGTTGTTCCCTTCCACCTTTTAAAGGTCTTTGCATCGCATCAATACTTGGTGGTGTAAGTGGCACATGGTGTTTTTTGCACCTCTTTCCTTTTGTTTGATTTAAAAAAAAATGTGGGTCCATATACTTTATCCTAAGCATATTATTAAAAGTTAAGTTTTACGTAATGCATATCCTCAATACTTACTAACACACTAACACTTTTACAAAAGAGACCCTTTTCTTCTGCCTACCTGCCACCATATGTTCTCCTGTTGATGCCAGCTCCAGGCTGTCTCTTTCTGCCACTATATGGTCTCCTCATGCTGCCCCCATCTCCAGGCTGTGTCATTCTGCTACTACATGTTCTCCTCATGCTGCTGCCACCTCTACGCTGTATCATTCAGCAACTATATGGTCTCATCATGCTGCCGCTAACTCCAGGCTGTGTCATTCAGTCATGATATGGTCTCCTCATGCTGCCGCTAAGTCCAGGCTGTGTCATTCAGCCACTATATGCTGCTGCCAACTCCAGGCTGTGTCATTCAGCCACTATGTGGTCTCCTCATTCTGTCGCCACCTCCACGCTGTGTCCTTCAGCCACTATATGGTCTTCTCATACTGATGCCACCTCCAGGCTCTGTCATTGTGCCGCTCTGCGACAGTGATTTTAATAGTGATGCCTTTGATCTGCATGTCATACTGAAGAACAGTATTATTTCACTAACCCAGCACACACCCTATGCGTGTTACAGCAAGGCAAAGTGTTCTACACCCCCTATTGAGGCTCTCTGTAGGCCAGAAATAGCCGTTTTTAATATTGATTCACTGTGAATAAATTCATACTGAAAGAAATTTTGGGGGAAAATTTGGCGAATCGGACGAATTGAATTTTTCAAAAAAATGTCTCATCTCTAGTTAAATTGTTTCACTGTCAGCCCTTACATCTTCAAAAACTACAAGCTGAGGAAGAGGGATGCAGATAAGTTTATTTACCCTATGTTTGCAAGACTACATCATGTGAGAAGTAAGTGGAAGCAGATGGGGCAGGTGAGTGCTTTTTTATCCCAGTATGGCCCATTTTAGAAAAATATACACATGTATTTTTTTAATTACCCAGTGTCTCCCTTTCTTGAGAAAAAAAAAATGTTTTGTTGAATTTCTTTTCTTTTTTTTCTTTTTCTAACAAACAGTACATTCTTCTTGATTTATTTATTTATTTAATTGCCTTAATAGCCTAGTGTAAGCTATTATTAGATAATAAATTAGAGGTTCTATGTATGCCTTGTGCTTACCTGTTCTTGCTGATGTGGCAGGCATGAATTTTCAGACATGATTGTCACTTATTTAGAGCAGAAATTACTTTCTCTGGCTTTGCAAAGAGAAGGGCTGGTGTAGTTAGCTAATGAGACTAACCTAATTATTTGTCTAGACTCCAGCAACCAGAAGCTTAAACAGCTGAGATTTATAAGTGGGTTGGTGTCAATTCATACAACTTGCAATTTGGATGTGCTTTTTTTTTAAGTGCATTTTTTATTTTATTTTTTACCATGAGGCAAAAGAGATTTGACCTAAAATCAGAATTGAGGTGTTTTATAAACATTTCATGTCTTTAAGCTATGTTAACACCTTGAATGCTTACTGTATTTTTTAAATTTTTATAGCATTTCTGCTGCGATTTTCTAAAATCAAGGTAAAAACACAAATATATTGTGACTTGCACAATTGGGGTAAAATAGAACCTTTTTGCCATGATATTGGAAAAATCATGGCAAAAACTGAAAAAACACAACAAGAAACGCAATGTATGCAAAAGAGGTGCACAGTGCAAAAGAGATGCACAGTTTCAAAAGAGGTGCATATCTACCATATATCCTGATTCCATAGAGATATCAAGAGCATACAGATGTTGGTGAAGAGGAAAAATAAGAAAAAAAGTGCTTCTTTATCCAACATTAGGTGACTTTAGCAGTTAAGTGTCACACAGTAATAAACATACTTACCAAGGATCTGTGCTTGTGTTGGTGGTAAATGGCCATTTCCTGTGTGGCTTATTTACTTACTCTTTTTGTGGCCTCCCTCAGACTAAAATCCCCAGGATCCTTTGTTTCAAGGTGGGAGGTGACTTATTTCCCTCCCACACAACACTCACCCCACCCATTGCAACACAGCCATGCTCCCTTTGATCACATGACTTGCTCAACATCACCTGACATACAAGCTGTACATCTGCTTGATGATGAATGCATGCACATGTGCGGCAGTAACGTCATCAGGGGACTGACTTTATATGCAACCGACAAAGCAGCCAAGCCCCTTTCAGCACTTGACTTATGATGTTATATCTCGGGCTGCACAGCAAGCTTGGAAAGGTTTTATACACTACAAAAAGTGAACTTCCTGGGAAAAGAAAGACAAAGAAATTTGATACCAAACACAGGTACATCAAGTATATTAGTAACTAGACTAACTTTGCTACCTGTCTCACATTCAAAGGACCTAAAATCCATGAATACCCCTTTAACTCTAGACCTGACATCGTTTTTTTGGGTGACATACAGAAAAACTCCACTTAGGATGTGACTCTATTAGTTACTCTACATAGGTACAATGTAGATCACAACCATTCAGGAAAAAGATAATTTTGTAAGGTTGGCAAAGCGTGTCGCATCTGCCGCTCAAGGCCTGCAAGCGCTCAGAATACAAATAGTTGACTTTGGAATATGAGCTTCTTGTGCATGCTTTTTTGTTCTTGCTGTAGGTTCAGTTACTTTATAACAAGCTCCCAACTGATTTCAAGAAAGAACATTTTGCTCTAAAACAGTATTTTCAGACTGAAGAAAAAGTTTGAGACAAGTTCCCTCCATCCATGTGGTATAATCCTGTAGGTTGTTAATAATATTAATGGAACAACTTGTGTCATGAGCACTTTTCAGGTCCATTTGATTTTGTTTTTGAAATCTCAGATGGACATCTGAAATAGTTAATTTTTTTCTAGCAGATTTTTCTTCTTTTTCTTTTTCATCTTGTGTCTCTGCTGACTGAGCACAACATGATTTATCAGCAAAATGAACTAGTTCATTGGAAATCTCCTTGAAATGCAATGTATACTTTCCAGTACATTAACTTTGTAACTTTCACATATGGATTTGTTTCAAATGTGTTTCTGGAAGATCCACAGACTGAAAAATAGGATACATCTAAACTCTCTCGTATATGACCAGCTAAACTACTTATCAAAATGAATCTGTTTATGTTCTTAGTTTTAAAATGTGTTTAGAAGTTCAATGGCTTAGGGGGATGAAATCTCATTTGTGGGCATTCATAAAATTTTACATAATAGAGATTTATTTTTTTTTAAACTAAAAAATAAACAGATTTTTTTTACCTCCTGGACTAAATGGGCCCACAAACAGCAGGCACACAAACAATTCAGTCCAAACAGCAGTTCTCATTCAAGCTTGTGTGAATCAGCTTTATTGTCTTTGTAGTAAATGACCAAAATGCCCTCATTACCTTAAAGAAAATAATTCAACAAGATGGAGCTGTTGAAATCCAATGCAACTATATATATATATATATATATATATATATATATATATGTATATGTATATAGTTAAGATGTGAAGGGTTCAGCACAGGATGGCCTCTAGTGCGGTGCACAGTATCCACCAGTTTGCCATACTGGATCCAAATACGATTCTCCACTCAAGGAAACAGCACCAGTCACGAGGTCCGGTTGAAAGCAGGCTAAAAGTCTTTCATTGCATCAGAGCATACAAATGCGATGTTTCTAACGTCGCATTTGTATGCTCTGATGCAATAAAATACTTTTAGCCTGCATTCAACCGGACCTCGTGATTGGTGCTGTTTCCTTGGTATTTGGATATATGCATGTATGTATTATGGCTGTATTTGTGTGAAGGGTGGGAGTATCTCTGCCCCCTGCACTTCTAGGCGGGGTGTTGAGAAGTTGTTGGTAGGGGCGGGGGTATATAACGCCCCTGCTCCTACTGGCGGGGGGTACATGACGTTTTGCGGATGAAGGGAATCACACTGGGTCCGCTATTCCAGAGTGCGGTTCAAATCTCCCGCCATTTCGGAGTTCCGGTGGCTCAGCTGTCATTGTAATCAGTGTGGCCGCTACTGGTATAGGCAGTTGCAGAGTACAGTAGGTGGAAGTTACGAGTGTTAGTGTTATGGCTCAGGTGTTGGGGCAGTCTCAGTCCACATTCCATGTGTGCATTTGCCTGCATTATTCCGGTCCAAGCTCCGCTACCTGAGGCACATCCCATGATACCCTGGCACTCCCCTAACACTTAGCTGTATATAGTCCGCACTGGGTGTCGCAGTCCAGAGTTTCGCACAGCCCGACGGCTGCCTCAGGGCAGGATGCCTGGCTGCAGCTATTCCCGGTAGCACGCCCCAGCCTACCTCCAGTGCCAGAAGTTGCTAGCCCAGGAGCAATCAGTAAAGTAAGATTGGGGTGCCCCACCTCTACCCACAGTGTGGCCGCCTGCCCCATCCTCTGCGAGGTCCTATGTTTGGTCTACAGGGACTTAGCAGGAAGCCCTGGGTGCTTGCTAGGTTTGTTGTGCTGGTAGTTACTGGATATAGCTTTGTCATATGAGTAGTAAAATATTAATGCACCCTATCTATAGTGGCTCAGAAGTGTAGGGGTTATTGCATTTGTCATATCATCTGCCTTTCATCAGCATTTGTGCATGCATCTGTGCTGTGCATTCTTCATAGCATTTATGTGTGCTCTGGGCTGTGCATTTATGCATAGCATTTCTGCCAGTTCATTCACAGCATTATACCATGTATTCACTATTAGCATTTACTGTGCACTCATAGCATTTGCTTGATTTTATACTGTTAGTGTAGGGGGCAACTGATGTACGTATCACCTATACTCCACTTCACAGTTGCACCTTTCATAAATCTTATGTAGTGGTGACAATTATGACAAGATACGGATGTTCCAAACGTGTGCTTTAACATAGTTGTACGCGCACACACTGTAATAATCATCTCACACATGCACCATGATATACAGTCATGGCCTTAAATGTTGGCACCCCTGAAATTTTTCAAGAAAGTTAAGTATTTCTCACAGAAAAGGATTGCAGTAACATGTATTTTGCTATACACATGTTTATTCCCTTTGTGTGTATTGTAAGTAAACAAAAAAAGGGAGGAAATAAGCAAATTGGACATAATGTCACACCAAACTCCAAAAATGGTCTGGACAAAATTATTGACACCCTTAACTTAATATTTGGTTGCACACCCTTTGGAAAAAAATAACTGAAATCAGTCGCTTCCTATAACCATCAATAAGCTTCTTACACCTCTCAGCCGGAATGTTGGGCCACTCTTCCTTTTTAAACTGCTTCAGGTCTCTCTTATTGGAAGGGCGCCTTTTCCACACAGCAATTTTAAGATCTCTTCACAAGTGTTCAATGGGATTTAGATCTGGACTCATTGCTGCCACTTCAGAACTCTCCAGCACTTTGTTGCCATCCATTTCTGGGTGCTTTTTGACATATGTTTGGGGTCATTGTCCTGCTGGAAGACCCAAGATCTCGGATGCAAACCCAGCTTTCTGACACTGGGCTGTACAGTGGGACTCAAAATCAGATTCACATTCATGGCACCCAGTTCCAGAGCAGCAAAACAACCCCAAAACATCATTGAACCTCCACCATATTTCACTGTAGGTACTGTGTTCTTTTCTTTGTAGGCCTCGTTCCGTTTTCGGTAAACAGTAGAATGATGTGCTTTACAAAAAAGCTCTATCTTGGTCTCATTTTGGCAAAATGTAGTCTTGCTTTTTTATGTCTCTGTGTCAGCAGTGGGGTCCTCCTTGGTCTCCTGCCATAGCGCTTCATTTCATTTAAATGTCGACGGATAGTTCGCACTGACACTGATGCTCCCTGAGCCTGCAGGACAGCTTGAATATCTTTGGAACTTGTTTCGGGCTGCTTATCCACCATCCGGACTATCCTTCGTTGACACCTTTCATCAATTTTTCTCTTCCGTCCACGCCCAGGGAGATTAGCTACAGTGCCATGGTTGCAAACTTCTTGATAATGTTGCGCACTGTGGACAAAGGGAAATCTAGATCTCTGTAAATGGACTTGTAACCTTTATATTGTTGATATTTTTCCACAATTTTGTTTTTCAAAATTCTCAAGACAGTTCTCTTCTCCTCTTTCTGTTGTCCATGCTTAGTGTGGCCACACAGACACATAATGCAAAGTGAACTTCTCTCCTTTTTATCTGCTTTCAGGTTTGATTTTTATAACACCTGTTACTTGCCCCAGGTGAGTAAAAAAGAGCATCTAATGTTTTAAACAATCTTATTTTTCCACAATTTTGAAAGGGTGGCAATAATTTTGTCCAGCCCACTTTCGGAATTTGGTGTGACATTATGTCCAATTTGCTTTTTTTCTCCCTTTTTTGGTTTAGTTCCAATACACACAAAGGGAATAAACATGTGTATAGCAAAACTTGTTACTTCAATCCTTTTCGGTGAGAAATACTTCATTTTCTTGAAAAATTTCAGAGGGTGACAAAATTTACGGCCATAACTGTAGTTATACCACACACACACGCCATAAAAAAAAAAAAAAATCCATAACACTCAAGCTGTTTAAGATAGCCACATCAGGGTAAACACATTTCCTGACACATATCACAAACAGAGGTACGAAACAAGACAAATTTTTTAGATTACTGTTTACACGCATGTGGCATGGTTTTCATGTTGTTTAATATGCTCATGGCATTTATACTGTTCATACGTTCATGGCATTTATACTGTTCACATGCTCATGGTTTTTCATACTGTTCATGCGCTCACAGCATTTATACTGTTCATCTTCTCATGGCATTTATACTGTTTTTACACTCATGGCATTTATACTGTTCATATGCTCATGGCATTTTTCTTTCACTCATGGCTTGTATACTGTTCGTACACTCATGGAATTTATACTGTTCACTAATGTTGGGCGCGAATATTCACATTTCAAATTTTTATCACGAATATTGCATATTCGCGAATTCACGAATATTGAGAATATATGCGCTATATATTTGAAATTGTGAATATTCGCTTTTTTCCCGCATATGCGCATATTCGCATATTCCTTCTTTTCACTTGTGGGCCAATTGGAATGATGCAAATTCACTTGTCAGAGGTTATCAACAACATCCCTAGCAACCAATGGTAAAGTTGTCCACCCCCTCACTGGTGTCTTTATCAAATACGCGATTATGCGAATATTCACATATGTGAATATAACGAATATGCAAAATTCGCGAACACAGAACAAATATTCATCTATACGCGAAATATCGCAAATTTGAATATTGGCAATGCCGCTCATCACTACTGTTCACACACTCATGGCTTTTTATACTGTTCATACGCTCATAACATTTATACTATTCATCTGCTCATGGCATTTATACTGTTCATACGCTCACGGCATTCATACTGTTCATATGCTCATGGCATTTTCTTTCACTCATGGCTTTTATAATGTTCATACACTCATTGCATTTTTCTTTCACTCATGGCTTTTATACTGTTCATATACTCATGGCAGTTATACTGTTCATACACTCATGGCATTTATACTGTTCACACGCTCATGGCTTTTATACTGTTAACACGCTCATGGCTTTTATACTGTTCATTCGCTCATGGCATTTATACTGTGTATATGCTCTCGGCATTTATACTGATCATACACTCATAACATTCACACTATTCATACGCTCTTGACATTTACACTGTCCGTATGCTCAAGGCATTTATACCGTCCATACTCTCATGGCTTTAATACTGTTAATACGCTCATAACATTTATACTCTCCCTACGCTTATTGCATTTACACTGTTCATGCGCTGTGGCATTTACACTGTTCATGCGCTGTGGTGTTTATATTGTTCATATGCTCATGGCATTTATTCTGTTATTACGCTCAGGACATCCATACTCATTATATTCGCATATGTGAATATTCGCATAATCGCGTATTTGATGAAGACACCAGTGAGGGGGTGGGCAACTTTACTATTGGTTGCTAGGGATGTTGTAGATAACCTCTGACAAGTGTATTTGCAGGGTTGATGTTCCTGGAGGAATACGCCAAATGGAAAAGGATTTAGGCAAACTAGAAGAATGGTCAGAACTCTGGCAACTGAAATTTAATGTGGATAAGTGCAAGATAATGCACCTGGGGCGTAAAAACCCTCAGGCAGAATATACATTATTTGACACAGCCCTGACCTCAGTATCTGAGGGAAGGGATTTAGGAGTAATTATTTCAGAAGACTTAAAGGTAGGAAGACAATGTAATAAAGAAAGAAAGAGAGAAGTGCTCATGTCACTGTACAGAACACTGATGAGACCTCACTTGGAGTATTGTGCGCAGTACTGGAGGCCGTATCTCCAAAAGGATATAGATACTCTAGAGAGTGTTCAAAGAAGAGCTACTAAACTAGTGTATGGATTGCAGGATAAAACTTACCAGGAAAGGTTAAAGGACCTTAACATGTATAGCTTGGAAGAAAGAAGAAACAGAGGGGATATGATAGAGACTTTTAAATACATAAAGGGAATCAACACGGTAAAGGAGGAGAAGAAAAAAGAAGAAAAACTACCACAAGAGGACATCGTTTTAAATTAGAGGGGCAAAGGTTTAAAAGTAATATCAGGAAGTATTACTTTACTGAGAGAGTAGTGGATGCATGGAATAGCCTTCCTGCAGAAGTGGTCGCTGCAAATACAGTGAAGGAGTTTAAACATGCATGGGATAAGCATAAGGCTATCCTTCATATAAGATAGGGCCAAGGACTATTTATAGTATTCAGATTATTGGGCAGACTAGATGGGCCAAATGGTTCTTATCTGCCGACACATTATATGTTTCTATACTGTTTATATGTTCAGGACATCTATACTGTTTCATACTGTTCATACGTTGATGGCATTTATACTGTTCATACATTCATGACATTCTATTTAAATGCTTGTGGCACTTACACTTGGCATATGTACATAGTATTCATGCTGTTCTTACGCTCATGCCATCGATATCGCTCATTTGTTCATAGCATGTATACTGTGCATACACTCATGGCATTTCGCTCATGGAATTTACAGTCTGTATGTCATGGCTTTATATTGTTTAGGTGCTCATGGTATTAATTTGCTCATGGAATATATACTGTCAATATGATTGTGGCATTCATACTGGTCATAAGCCCAGAGTAGTTATACTGTTCTTATGCTTGTCCCATTTACACTCTGCATACGTTCATGATATTCATACTGCTCATACGCTCATGGCATTCATACTGATTGTATGCTCATAATATTCATACTGTTCAAACGTCCACAGGTTTTACTGTTTATATGCCGATGGCGTTTTGCAATAGTCATATGATCTTAACATATATACTGGCCGTACGCTCACGACGTTCATACTGTTGCATACGCTATTTATAGTGGTCATACGCTCATGGCATATACATACATTCATGGCATCACCACTATGTTTATTAGGCATACTGTTTCATACGCTATTAGCATTTTCACGGTCATTCGCTCATGGCGTGCATACGGTTCATATGCTCATTATAGGTACTGTATACAGTTCATACGCTAATGGCATTCATTCTGATCATACGCTAATAGCACTTATACTGATCATACGCTCATGGCATTTACACGGGCCATATGCTCATGGCATTGACATTACGCCTATGACATTTGTACTGTTCATACGCTCATAGTATTCATACCGCTTTGCTCCTTTGTTCTTAGTTCTTACTGTTTCATACTCTCATGGTTCTACTGTCCATAAGCTAATTTCAGTTACACTGTTGTACGCATGGCTTTTGCTGATCATTTGCTCTTGTTGTTCATACATCCATTGCTTTTATGCCATACATGTACTATAGACGTTTGTACTGGTTGTGCGTCTGACTTGTTATGCTTCTTTGTGTTCCATGTTCCCCTGGCATTTGTGTTGTTCGGACGCTCATGGCCTTAGTGACATACGAAGGTGCATGGCATAGGTGAGCTTGTGGTGTTTGTGCGGTCTATATGCTCATAGTATTTACTGTACATAGTGATTGCTTCTATGCGGTGCATGCAGTTAAATCTAGAGAAGTGAACTTTTAAAATATTTGATTCGGCCGATTCACTGAATTTATTTGCAGCAAATCTGTATTAAAAACAGCTATTTCTGGCCTACAGAGAGCTTCAAAAGGGGCATAGAATAGTTTGATTTGTTCGAACACGCATAGGGAGTGTGCTGTGTTAGTAAAATAATACTGTTATTCAGTATGACATGCAGATTACAGGCATCGCTATTAGAATCACTGCGGCAGAGCGTCTGAATGTGGCAGCAGGGAGACCATATGGCGTCAAAATTGAAGAGAGTAAATAGATTTTTTTATGTCACTTTTATTTCATTTAATTTGAATTTATTTACAATTTTTGAGTACCTGTCCCAGCCCGTGCCCCTCATTGCCCCTGCCCCCCCATTCTCACTGTCTTATTGTTTTCTTTTTAATCAGTAATGGTTCATTGTGATCGCTCCAACCTGTTTCAATGGATTCTTGTGGTAATTCCAAGGCTACTATATGATGTCGACGACAATAGAGCCTCAGTCTTGAAAAGATTACATCAATTTTTTTAATTGAAATTTTATATTTTAAAATTGAAATGTAAGATTTTGAAATTGAAATGTAAGATTTTGAAATTTAAATTTTACATTTTGAAATTGAAATTTCAAATTTTGAAATTGAAATTTAAGATTACACTCCCATGTTTTAATGTCCCGGCCCCCGGCGTGTGATTACAAAGGACTAAATCTAACAAGTAGTCACATGGCAGCAAATGACAGAGCCTGGAGGTAGCATCAGTATGAGGAGACCATACAGTGGCTGAATGACCGCCTGGAGTTTGTGGCAGGATGAAGAGACCATATAGTGGCTAAAAGGCACAACCTGGAGTTGGTGGCTGCATGAGTAGAACATATAGTGGCTGAATTGCACAGCCTGGAGTTTGTGGCAGCATGAGGAGACCATATAGTGGCTGAATGGCACAGCGTGGAGGTGGTGAAGCATGAGGAAACTATATAGTGTCTGAATGGCACAGCCTGGAGGTGGCGGCAGCATGAGGAGACCATATAGTGGCCGAATGGCACAGCCTGGAGTTGGCTGAAGCATAAGGGGACCATATAGTGGCTGAATGTCACAGCCTGGAGTTTGTGAAGCATGAGGAGACCATATAGTGGCTGAATGACACAGCCTGGAGTTGGCGGCAGAAAGAGCAGGCCATATAGTGTCCGAATGGCACAGCCTGGAATTGGCTGAAGCATGAGGAGACCATATAGCAGCTGAATGGCACAGCCTGGAGTTGGTGAAGCATGAGGAGACCATATAGTGGCTGAATGGCACAGCCTAGAGGTGGCTGAAGAATGAGGAGACCATATAGTAGCTGAATGAAACAGCCTGGAGGTGGTAGCAGCAGCATCAGGAGTCCTGAAAGTGACCTGGTGACAGAGTGGTACGGTGGGTGGCAATACCAGTACCCGGTGATGAAGGTGGGTGAAAGAAGGAGAACTTGGCATCAGATGTGTAGCACCAGGTGGATGGAAGGATCAGAATAGTAGCTGAGGCAGGTAGGCAGAAGAAAACGGTCTTCTTATTGGTGTGCACAAGTAAGTATTGAGTGTATGCATTACGTAAAACTTATCTTTTATTAGGATAGAATATATGGACCAAAATTTTTTTTTTTTATCTAACAAAAAGGAAAGATGTGCAAAAACACCATGGGCAACCAATACCACCAGGTATTTATGCAATGCAAAGACCTCTAAAAGGTGGAAGGGAACAACGTATGGTCCATTGTAACAGGTGTGGGTAAAAATGTCCCCTGTAAGGCCCTACTCTCGCATTATTAGTTCCCTTATTGGCAAGTGTTACTCGTCCTAAAAAGGGCAGCCCCACACAGGAACCTTTCCCTATTTCCACCTAAAAACACTGCCATTTCACATGGTTTTTAGTTGGAAATAGGGAGAGGTTCATGTGTGGGGCTGCCCTTTTTAGGACGAGTAACACTTGCAAAGAAGGGAATTAATAGTGCAAAAGTAGGGCCTTACAGGGGAAGTTTTTACCTACAACCCTTACAATGGACCATACAAATGTTCCCTTCCAACTTTTAGAGGTCTTTGCATCGCATAAATACTTGGTTGCATTGGTGGAACATGGTGTTTTTTGCACACCTTTCCTTTTGTCAGATTAAAAAAAAAATTGGGTCCATGTATTTTATCCTAAGAAAAGTTAAGTTTTACGTAATGCATATCCTCAATACTTACTTGTTGTCTAATGCAGAGGGATTTCTGAAACTGGGGACCAGCACCTTAATTATGTTTTGCAATATCCATGGCAGCACAAGGAGAGAGCCTTGAGGTGGTAGCATCAGCATGAGGAGACCATAGAGCAGCACAATTAGAGAGCCTAGAGGTGGCAGCATCAGCATGAGGAGACCATATGGCGGCACAATGACAGTGCCTGGAGGTGGTAGCATGAGCATGAGGAGACCATATGGTGGTACAATGAGAGAGCATGAGGTGGTAGCATCAGCATGAGGAGACCATAGAGTAGCATAATTAGAGAGCCTGGAGGTGGCAGCATCAGCATGAAAAGACCATATGGTGGCACAATGACAGAGCATGGAGGTGGTAGCATTAGCATGAGGAGACCATAGAGCAGAATGAGAGAGCCTGGAGGTGGCTGCATCAGCATGAGGAGACCATATGGTGGCACAGTAAAAGAGCCTGGAAGGGGTAGCATTAGCATGAGGAGACCATAGAGCAGCACAATGACAGAGCCTGGAGGTGGCAGCAACAGCATGAGGGCCATGCCAACTGAGGGTTGAGTGTGAGGAACCCACCGACTGTTGACTGGGGGTGTCGGATGTCACTTGGGATGAAGTGGATGACCGAGTGAACCGATCAGACACAACTGCTAGCTGACACCGGGAGCTGCTAGCTGACCCCGGGAGCTCAGGCTGCCACACGCCTCTACTCTGCTGCAACTTCTGTGCACGTCCTGGCACTACTCTGCCTAAATACTTATTGCGTATATGAGGGGAGTACAATAAGGTTCACTATGCTTAAAACAGTATTTGTCTAGAGCAGCAGGTGTGTACTATTGGCTGTCCTTTCACAGTATCTAGGCCCTTGACAGATTAACAGGTACAAAATGGTATAGTACACTACTTAGATGTATGTATGTGGTAAGCACTTATGAGGGTAGAAAAATGCGCTTCAGTACGCTTAAAAAACTTATTTTTGCACAACACCAGCAGTACACAACAGTACTGCAGCACACAGTCGCTGTGTACTAAACCCAAAATTGCACTCTCTCACAGACTATTAGAAATGGACTGCTGGGTATGTATTATACCGTCTACAGACTAGTATTGTTGACCATTTGTTGTGGAAAAAAGAGGGCAGAAAAATGCGCTACAAACTTTTTGGAGTAAAACACCAGCCGGTGATTACTTTTGCCTGGACTTTCATAGTATCTAGGCCCTTGACAGATTAACAGGTACAAAATAGTACACTACTTAGATGTAGGTATGCGGTATGCACTTATGAGGACAGAAAAATCTGCTACAGTACGCTTAAAAATGTTTATTTTTGTAAAACACCAATCGGTGATTACTTTTCCCTGGCCATTGACAGTATCTAGGCCCTTAAGAGTTTAATAGGTACAAAATAGTACACTACTTAGATGTAGGTATGTGGTATGCACTCATGAATCAGAAAAATGTGCTACAGTATGCTTAAAAAAAATTATTATTGCACAACACCAGCAGTACACAACAGTGCTGCAGCACACAAAACCTGTGTACTAAACCCAAAATTGCACTCTGTCAAAGACCATTAGGAAAGGACTGATGGGTATTATACCGTCTACAGACTAGTATAACCGGCAGATGATTTGTTGTGGAACAAAGACACGAAATTGCACTGAAAAATTATTCCTGCCTCCTCTGCTAAGGTTTATGAATTTGAGGCAGCTTGTTGAAATATATCAGGCAACACACAGCTCTCTGCCCCTCTCTGTAATACAATGTTGTAGAAAGTGACTGGGAGGTTAATAGCTGCAGTAAAAATCCTTTTCAGTGAAAAAAAGCAATGCTCTCTGTCCACCAGAACGCTGATGTGACTGGGAGGTGAAATGTTGCTGGAAAACGCTTTTCTGAGTAACACACACAGGCTGTCTCTCTGCATTGTAATGAATGAAGTGACTAGCCGGAATATGGCTGCCAATTATATGGGGCTGTGACATCACAGGGGTGACTGGCTGCTGTTAGGCTGCATTCTGCATGTGATTCAGGGTCATTCTGCCTACCCACCTTTCCACCTTCCTTCCAGCCTTCCTGGAGTTCCTGGACCCATGTCCTCACATGTGGATCCGCCATTTTAGATGCCCTGGAGCCTGGACCACACTAAATGGAGTATAATGAAGCGATACGCGCAATAGAATCGCTGCGATATTCACATTCGTTGCGAATCAAATTTTTCATGAAATTCGTAACGAATTCGGATTTGTCAGCTTTGATTCGCTCATCTCTAGTTATATCATGCCCACGCTCATACTATTATACGGCTCATATGCCTATAGCTACACTGTGCTCACGCTTGGGGCTTACATTATAGTTATTTCCACATTTACAGCTGGTGCTTGATACATTCTCATGCTTGCGGGAGATTACCTGTGCATAGCATGGATTTGATGCTTTTTTCATATTAATTATATGTCTTTTGTATTTATCTTGGGCATAGTGTCTAGTTTAATCTAAGTACATTACAGCATCAAATTTGGGGCAGGTTTTCACAGTATATGTTCTCACTGTTACGCCGAGCGCTCCGGGTTCCCGCTCCTCCCCGGAGCGCTCGCTTCACCTCCTCCGCTGCAGCGCCCCGGTCACGTCCTCTGACCCGGGGCGCTGCGATCCTGCTGCTAGCCGGGATGCGATTCGCGATGCGGGTAGCGCCCGCTCGCGATGCGCACCCCGGCTCTCCTACCTGACTCGCTCCCCGTCTGTTCTGTCCCGGCGCGCGCGGCCCCGCTCCCTAGGGCGCGCGCGCGCCGGGTCTCTGCGATTTAAAGGGCCACTGCGCCGCTGATTGGCGCAGTGGTTCCAATTAGAGTTATCACCTGTGCACTCCCTATATTACCTCACTTCCCTTGCACTCCCTTGCCGGATCTTGTTGCCTTAGTGCCAGTGAAAGCGTTCCTTGTGTGTCCCTTGCCAGTGTTTCCAGACCTTCTGCCGTTGCCCCTGACTACGATCCTTGCTGCCTGCCCCGACCTTCTGCTACGTCCGACCTTGCTTCTGCCTACTCCCTTGTACCGCGCCTATCTTCAGCAGCCAGAGAGGTGAGCCGTTGCTAGTGGATACGACCTGGTCACTACCGCCGCAGCAAGACCATCCCGCTTTGCGGCGGGCTCTGGTGAAAACCAGTAGTGGCTTAGAACCGGTCCACTAGCACGGTCCACGCCAATCCCTCTCTGGCACAGAGGGTCCACTACCTGCCAGCCGGCATCGTGACAGTAGATCCGGCCATGGATCCCGCTGAAGTTCCTCTGCCAGTTGTCGCTGACCTCACCACGGTGGTCGCCCAGCAGTCACAACAGATTGCGCAACAAGGCCAACAGCTGTCTCAACTGACCGTTATGCTACAACAGTTGCTACCACAGCTTCAGCAGTCATCTCCTCCGCCAGCTCCTGCACCTCCTCCGCAGCGAGTGGCCGCTCCTGGGATACGCTTATCCTTGCCGGATAAGTTTGATGGGGACTCTAAGTTTTGCCGTGGCTTCCTTTCCCAATGTTCCCTGCATCTGGAGATGATGTCGGACCTGTTTCCCACTGAAAGGTCTAAGGTGGCGTTCGTAGTCAGTCTTCTGTCCGGAAAAGCCCTGTCATGGGCCACACCGCTCTGGGACCGCAATGACCCCGTCACTGCCTCAGTACACTCCTTCTTCTCGGAAATCCGAAGTGTCTTTGAGGAACCTGCCCGAGCCTCTTCTGCTGAGACTGCCCTGTTGAACCTGGTCCAGGGTAATTCTTCCGTTGGCGAGTATGCCGTACAATTCCGTACACTTGCTTCAGAATTGTCCTGGAATAATGAGGCCCTCTGCGCGACCTTCAAAAAAGGCCTATCCAGCAACATTAAAGATGTTCTGGCCGCACGAGAAATTCCTGCTAATCTACATGAACTTATTCACCTAGCCACTCGCATTGACATGCGTTTTTCTGAAAGGCGTCAGGAACTCCGCCAAGATATGGACTCTGTTCGCACGAGGCGTTTCGTCTCCTCGGCTCCTCTCTCCTCTGGTCCCCTGCAATCTGTTCCTGTGCCTCCCGCCGTGGAGGCTATGCAGGTCGACCGGTCTCGCCTGACACCTCAAGAGAGGACACGACGCCGTATGGAGAACCTCTGCCTGTACTGTGCTAGTACCGAACACTTCCTGAGGGATTGTCCTATCCGTCCTCCCCGCCTGGAAAGACGTACGCTGACTCCGCACAAAGGTGAGACAGTCCTTGATGTCTACTCTGCTTCTCCACGTCTTACTGTGCCTGTGCGGATGTCTGCTTCTGCCTTCTCCTTCTCTACAGTGGCCTTCTTGGACTCTGGTTCTGCAGGAAATTTTATTTTGGCCTCTCTCGTCAACAGGTTCAACATCCCAGTGACCAGTCTCGCCAGACCCCTCTACATCAATTGTGTAAATAATGAAAGATTGGACTGTACCATACGTTTCCGCACGGAGCCCCTTCTTATGAGCATCGGATCTCATCATGAGAGGATTGAACTTTTGGTCCTCCCCAATTGCACCTCGGAGATTCTCCTTGGACTTCCCTGGCTTCAACTTCATTCCCCAACCCTGGATTGGTCCACTGGGGAGATCAAGAGTTGGGGGTCCTCTTGTTCCAAGAACTGTCTAAAACCGGTTCCCAGTAACCCTTGCCGTAACTCTGTGGTTCCTCCAGTAACCGGTCTCCCCAAGGCCTATATGGACTTCGCGGATGTTTTCTGCAAAAAACAAGCTGAGACTCTACCTCCTCACAGGCCTTATGATTGCCCTATCGACCTCCTCCCGGGTACTACTCCACCCCGGGGCAGAATTTATCCTCTCTCTGCCCCAGAGACTCTTGCCATGTCCGAATACGTCCAGGAGAATCTAAAAAGGGGCTTTATCCGTAAATCCTCCTCTCCTGCCGGAGCCGGATTCTTCTTTGTCTCCAAAAAAGATGGCTCCCTACGTCCTTGCATTGACTACCGCGGTCTTAATAAAATCACGGTTAAGAACCGCTACCCCTTACCCCTCATCTCTGAACTCTTTGATCGCCTCCAAGGTGCCCACATCTTCACTAAATTGGACTTAAGAGGCGCCTATAACCTCATCCGCATCAGAGAGGGGGACGAGTGGAAAACGGCATTTAACACCAGAGATGGACACTTTGAGTATCTGGTCATGCCCTTTGGACTGTGCAATGCCCCTGCCGTCTTCCAAGACTTTGTCAATGAAATTTTTCGTGATCTATTATACTCCTGTGTTGTGGTATATCTGGACGATATCCTAATTTTTTCTGCCAATCTAGAGGAACACCGCCGGCATGTCCGTATGGTTCTTCAGAGACTTCGTGACAACCAACTCTATGCCAAAATTGAGAAATGTCTGTTTGAATGCCAATCTCTTCCTTTTCTAGGATATTTGGTCTCTGGCCAGGGACTACAGATGGATCCAGACAAACTCTCTGCCGTCTTAAATTGGCCACGCCCCTCCGGACTCCGTGCTATCCAACGCTTTTTGGGGTTCGCCAATTATTACAGGCAATTTATTCCACATTTTTCTACCATTGTTGCTCCTATCGTGGCTTTAACCAAGAAAAATGCTGATCCCAAGTCCTGGCCTCCTCAAGCAGAAGACTCCTTTAAACAACTCAAGTCTGCCTTTTCTTCGGCTCCCGTGCTCTCCAGACCTGACCCTTCCAAACCCTTCCTATTGGAGGTTGATGCCTCCTCAGTAGGAGCTGGAGCTGTTCTTCTACAAAAAAATCCTTCCGGGCATGCTGTCACTTGTGGTTTTTTCTCTAGGACCTTCTCTCCAGCGGAGAGGAACTACTCCATCGGGGATCGAGAACTTCTAGCCATTAAATTAGCACTTGAGGAATGGAGGCATCTGCTGGAGGGATCAAGATTTCCTGTTATTATCTACACCGACCACAAGAACCTCTCCTACCTCCAGTCGGCCCAACGGCTGAATCCTCGCCAGGCCCGGTGGTCTCTGTTCTTTGCCCGATTTAATTTTGAGATCCACTTTCGTCCTGCCGATAAGAACATTAGAGCCGATGCTCTCTCTCGTTCCTCGGATGCCTCAGAAGTTGATCTCCCTCCGCAACACATCATTCCACCTGACTGCCTGATCTCCACTTCTCCTGCCTCCATCAGACAGACTCCTCCAGGAAAGACCTTTGTTTCTCCACGCCAACGCCTCGGAATCCTCAAATGGGGTCACTCCTCCCATCTCGCAGGTCATGCGGGCATCAAGAAATCTGTGCAACTCATCTCCCGCTTCTATTGGTGGCCAACTCTGGAGACGGATGTTGGGGACTTTGTGCGAGCCTGCACTATCTGTGCCCGGGATAAGACTCCTCGCCAGAAGCCCGCTGGTTTTCTTCATCCTCTGCCTGTCCCCGAACAGCCTTGGTCTCTGATTGGTATGGATTTTATTATTGATTTACCCCCTTCCCGTGGCAACACCGTTATTTGGGTGGTCGTTGATCGATTCTCCAAAATGGCACATTTCATTCCTCTTCCTGGTCTTCCTTCTGCGCCTCAGTTGGCTAAACAATTTTTTGTACACATTTTTCGTCTTCACGGGTTGCCTACGCAGATTGTCTCGGATAGAGGGGTCCAAATCGTGTCTAAATTCTGGAGAGCTCTCTGTAAACAACTCAAGATTAAATTAAATTTTTCCTCTGCATATCATCCCCAGTCCAATGGACAAGTAGAAAGAATTAACCAGATCCTGGGTGATTATTTGCGACATTTTGTTTCCTCTCGCCAGGATGACTGGGCAGATCTCCTTCCATGGGCCGAATTCTCGTATAACTTCAGGGTCTCTGAATCTTCCTCCAAATCCCCATTTTTCGTGGTGTACGGCCGTCACCCTCTTCCCCCCCTCCCTACCCCCTTGCCCTCTGGTCTGCCCGCTGTGGATGAAATTTCTCGTGACCTTTCCATTATATGGAGAGAGACCCAAAATTCTCTCTTACAGGCTTCTTCACGCATGAAGAGGTTCGCGGATAAGAAAAGAAGAGCTCCCCCCGTTTTTTCCCCTGGAGACAAGGTATGGCTCTCCGCTAAATATGTCCGCTTCCGTGTCCCTAGCTACAAGTTGGGACCACGCTATCTTGGTCCTTTCAAAATTCTGTGTCAAATTAATCCTGTCTCTTATAAACTTCTTCTTCCTCCTTCTCTTCGTATCCCTAATGCCTTTCACGTCTCTCTTCTCAAACCACTCATCCTCAACCGTTTTTCTCCCAAATCTGTTCCTCCCACTCCTGTTTCCGGCTCCTCGGACGTCTTCTCGGTCAAGGAGATTTTGGCTGCCAAAAAGGTCAGAGGAAAAAATTTTTTTTTTAGTAGACTGGGAGGGTTGTGGTCCTGAAGAGAGATCCTGGGAACCTGAGGACAACATCCTTGACAAAAGTCTGCTCCTCAGGTTCTCAGGCTCCAAGAAGAGGGGGAGACCCAAGGGGGGGGGTACTGTTACGCCGAGCGCTCCGGGTTCCCGCTCCTCCCCGGAGCGCTCGCTTCACCTCCTCCGCTGCAGCGCCCCGGTCACGTCCTCTGACCCGGGGCGCTGCGATCCTGCTGCTAGCCGGGATGCGATTCGCGATGCGGGTAGCGCCCGCTCGCGATGCGCACCCCGGCTCTCCTACCTGACTCGCTCCCCGTCTGTTCTGTCCCGGCGCGCGCGGCCCCGCTCCCTAGGGCGCGCGCGCGCCGGGTCTCTGCGATTTAAAGGGCCACTGCGCCGCTGATTGGCGCAGTGGTTCCAATTAGAGTTATCACCTGTGCACTCCCTATATTACCTCACTTCCCTTGCACTCCCTTGCCGGATCTTGTTGCCTTAGTGCCAGTGAAAGCGTTCCTTGTGTGTCCCTTGCCAGTGTTTCCAGACCTTCTGCCGTTGCCCCTGACTACGATCCTTGCTGCCTGCCCCGACCTTCTGCTACGTCCGACCTTGCTTCTGCCTACTCCCTTGTACCGCGCCTATCTTCAGCAGCCAGAGAGGTGAGCCGTTGCTAGTGGATACGACCTGGTCACTACCGCCGCAGCAAGACCATCCCGCTTTGCGGCGGGCTCTGGTGAAAACCAGTAGTGGCTTAGAACCGGTCCACTAGCACGGTCCACGCCAATCCCTCTCTGGCACAGAGGGTCCACTACCTGCCAGCCGGCATCGTGACACTCACCATGCTTTTGGCATCATAAAGCACACATGGCATGCCTACTATGCCTGCAGGGAGGTATTATTTAGTTATTGTTGCTAACACGTCTGCACAAGCAATATCCTCATGACTCACAGGCGATGGTTACCTGGACCTGTCATGTCTACAGGCACAATGGTTAAGCAAAGACCTGTTGTGATGACTGGTTCTGCCAGAACCCATAGGGTTAATGATTTCTAGCCCTGTTGTTTGTTTTGGTTGCTGGGACGACACCTCTGTGCTCCTGGGTGTGGTTAAGCTGGCTGAGCCAATAAGAGTCCTCCTGGTTGCAGCTCAGGCATATATGAGAAGGCCCTTTTCAGTCATTCTCTGCTTGTGATAATTCTTAGTAAATTACCCAGCTATCTCTATGCTCATTCTGTTTATTCTGGTTTTGTGACTTTTGGCTTGGCTTTTAACTTCCCTTTGATACTCTGTTACTGTACTTCGTGCTCTCCAGGTTTAGACTCGGCCCTCTGACTACATATTTTTGTGTGTGCATGTTTAGGTTTGTTTTCTGTTAGTCGTGTACCTCCAGCCTTTCCCGACCTTTTGCCAGTTTTGTAGTTTATTGTTTGGACTTTTTGGCTTTCCCTCACTTGTTTAGGAAGGGGCTGTCACCGTGGTTATGGACCTGACATCTAGGGCAGGTACATAAGTAGGCAGGGACAGGGGAGCGGGCGAGAATAGTGTGCACTTCTTCCCTGCCTAGACATGACACCTGTCATGTCTACAGGCATGATGGTGATGAAGGGATCGGTCCCTCGCAGCGGACGTCACTTCTGAGACCAGTTTTGAGCTGGAATCTGGGCAGTTTGAGGTATGGCTTAGTCTTCAGTTAAGGTGCTTATTCAGTTGTAGTTTTGATTTACAAGCGATATGGCGCAACAAGGTTGTTATCACCAAAAGTCTGTCATGTAGTGGTTGTTGTGTGTCATTTTGCTAACACTTTTATTTTTGCCGCTTAATAGCAGGGATTTGGATAGTTTCATATTATGCCTGACAGGTTTCTATTGGTTTTCACTCTTTCCATGATGTCATAGGCAAGTATGATAAAGGGGCATATATCAGCTAGTATGTCAGCCGGATCCTGTTTAAGTGCCGGCATGTTTATTACAGAGTAGGCATGACTACAACAGCTCTTCGGTACTCGGCATCGATTTCTAGGCTAGCTAGTTCGCAGTTCTATATTTGCTGTCTTAAATGAATCTAAAATTGGGTTTTGAGTTAGGGTTGGGCTATTGGTTCATGATTATAAATTCTGTTAGATTTTCCTACCAGATTGCCTTTTTGCCCACTAAAGATGTGCCCTCCATTGTTGTTATAGGCACAAATTTGACCACTTTGTTAAGTTCAAATGTCTTACATACAGGTAGGTAAGTACCATTGTAATCATGAGCACGAGTGTGAGCCCCAAGCACAGTATTAAGCCTATTATGGCTGTATTTGTGTGAGGGGTGGGAGTATCTCTGCCCCTGCACTTCTAGGTGCAGTGTAGAGAAGTTGTGGGTAGGGGCGGGATATGTAACGCCCCTGCTCCTACTGGTGGGGCATACATGGCTTTTGCAGACCCCTCCCAACCCTCTCCTTTTTTCAATTTATCCATTACAGGGTATGCCCACTAAAGGCATGCCCTCCGTCATGGTTATGGGCACAAATCTGACCGCTTTGTTAAGTTTAAATGTCTTCCATACAGGTAGGTAGGTACCATTGTAATCACGAGCATGAGTGTGAAGCCCCGAACACAAATACGTAAATGTACATAAATGTATGTTAGAGTGACGGGATAAGCATACTGGAAAAACTGTTTAAAGGACAAGTATCATGAAAGAAAAACTTTATCCTCTATCCGAAGGATAGGGTTAAGTTTTAGATTGCGGGGGGTCTGATCGCTGGGGCCTCCTGCAATCTCCTGTTTAGAGCCCTGGCTCTCCTTCACAGTGGCATGTAACGGCCCTCGCCCGAAGTGGGGGCTGCCACGCCCCCTCTATATAGTTCTATGGGAGAGCCAAAGATTGACAAATGGCTCTCCCATAGAGCTATATGGAGGGGGCATAGCTCTAAACAGGAGATTGCGGGGGGCTCCAGCGCTCGGATCCCCGCAATCTAAAACTTACCCCCCCCTATCCTTCAAGTTTTTTTTCATGATACTTGTCCTTTATTTTAAAGGCTCCAGGATCCTGTTGGGCCACCTCTAGCCTGAATACAAGACAACAAACAGTTGGACATGGAGGCATAAAGGTTTTATATGACGTCCTGCAGCACATCCTGCAGCCCACAGATTCTGGAGATGGGCCTGTAGATCCCATATATTCCAAGGTTACTGAAGTTGATGTTCATGTTGGTCCTATAAATGCTCAATTGGTGATAAATATGGTAGGAAGTTTGTAGGTTACAGAAACTCATCCCCTTTGCTCCACTCCATTTTTAAAATGAACTACAGAGCAATGTATGCATATAGGGTAACTCCCATTATGCTTAGAGCTATTAACTATCTGTGCATTATAATTGAGGATGTTCCACTCACTGGGGGCCCAGGCTATAACTCCAAGGCTAATGAACACAATTTAATGAAATCTGGTCAAAACATTCCTTACTCAAAAAGAATCAGAAGCCTTTTCAATCACACGTCAGCAGTCACTGGCAAGGCAACCAGGACAGTTAGTCTGGGTGGCTACCATGACTGTCACAACCTTGCCACCCGAACAACCAAGTTTTGCTTCAATCAATAATTTACTGGAGAAAGACAGACAGACAGTGTGTGTGAGAGAGAGAGAGAGAGAGAGAAAGGAGCCAGAGATCCTACAGAATCCCAAACAGCCTTCTCATTTCACAATAGCCTCCTCAGCTGGCTGAGCACAAACACCAGGCTATAAATTTCCACAGCAAAGTAAGCACAGCCTTGATCTGTGGGCTCATCTCCGGATCTCCTTTCCATTCTTACATAAGCCTCATTGTGCACTAAAATTTCCAGCCAACCTTTTCCAAGCACATAGAAATATCTGTTAAAGCTGTAAGCTGATTTCAGGAACCTCCTGTGCTTTTCCATACTGCAAAAGCATCATCGCACACAAGGAAATCTACCCATCCTTTTTAACTGGAATCACTGGAGGCTGGGAGCACAAAAAGTGATTGGGGATGAGATTCAAAGAGAAAAAAAAAAGAAAAAGTTCAGTGTTTGCAGAGTAAGAGTCTTTATAAAAAAAGACAATTCCCAGGGTGGCTTGCACCATCTGATGGCCTTACACTTGTGTCAAACACCATTTAACATCACAGCAGATGTACACATATACCGGGCATAATGGTCCTTGAAAACATAACAAGAAACTATTGCATTAAATATTCAGAGCCACTTATGTTTTACCCTATTATTCTATGTTGAGAGAAACTTTATGAGTAAACCATTTTGTTCATGCATATCCTATCTATATTGTGAATTCAATGTTACTATTTTTATTGAAAGTATTATAGGGAGGAGAATTGTCATATACAGAATTACAGTGAATGTTTCTGTAAATTAACTGCTTTGACTTTGCTTTAATGTACTCAGTCCCAGTGGTTCTCGAATACAGTAACTTATTCATAGCTTATAGGGATACACTATAGGTCACCTTCAAGCTAAACTTTGAATTACCTTTTGAAATTAGCTTGTTTTGTTCTGAATGCCCTTTCTTTCCCCTATTTATTTCAACTAATGTTTACTGCGCTTTCTAAAGGGTATTTATTTGTAAGTGCTGTCTCAAGTGTATGCCTCCTGAAATATTCCTTCTATTGTGTGCTAGAGGTGTGCAAAAAAATCTGTTGAACTGTTGTAATATTCATTAAGCCATAGCAGAGACTATACAGGAATAATAGATTGATAACACAGGCAGGCATGCAGGCAAAAACAGTTGTTAACAATGGTTCTTCGCAAACAGTTCATACATGTTAAAGGGGTATTTTGGTATCAGAAAATTGTATTTACATAAGAAGACTATCACCCCGAGATAAACAATTTACTAATATTTTACTGTCTTCAACATGTTACTACTTGACTCTCCCTTGGGTGAAGTTGTGTAGTCCTTTAATTTTCCTTGTGGTGTGGTCTCAGCAGCTCCCTGGCTCCCCCCTCCTAAGACTACACATCATTCTCTAATGTGGGTGGATCTTGCTTCCTGAGTAAAGTCAACAACTCTTATGAGCCTCTATAGACTACATCACATTTCCCCTGTTATATAAACGTATGCACATTTTTTTGAGACATTTAGGCTAGGTTCAGACTACGTGATCTCCAGGCAGAAAATTTCCGCCCGGAGATTCCGAGTGCGGCCAGCGCGGGCTGAATCAGTCGGCGCTAAGATCGCGCGGACACTGCAGTCTCCAATAGACTGCAATGTGTTCCGCGCGGATTTCCGCCTGAAGAAAGAGCACCGCCTTTCTTCAGGCGGAAATTTCTAAGCAAATTTTTAGAGCGGATTTTCAGCTTCACCGATTCCGAAGTGTGAATTTGTGAATGGAAACCCATTCACTATATTAGACATTTTAGCAAGCGGAATTTCTGACTGAAATTTTACGACTGAATTTCTGACGGAAATTCCGTAGTCTGAACCTAGCCTTAGAGAAAAATGAAGGGTTCTTACAGCATGCTGCCTTGAGATGAGCCAAGCCACAAGCAGAGGAGAGGAGGCATAATGAATGCAGCAGGTGCTGCAGATTTACTGACTGTAAAACAATAGTTTGCTGTGTAGTGATATGTGCTGTAACATTTCTAAGTGGGAAACTAGGAATGCTGTGGGAGTGGAGTTGGTAGGGGACATGGTTGTGATAAAGAGCTTAGGGAAAGCAATTCATTCTAGCAATTAATATTACTGAACCTCTCAACCAAGAAGTACAGTGATAACATTGTGAGTAAAAAATATATAGATACTCAGTTTGTTGTGCCCAGAGTAATTAATACACTTCGTTTAACATTGTAGTGTTTAGTCTAACTAATGGCTGGAAAGGCACTCTAAACAGTGGCATCACCAGACCTGACCAGTGTTACTGGGCCCCAGGAGATACAGTTCTCTGTTTTCCAGCTCATAAAAGGTGTAGTTGTTAAGTCAACTCAGGCCCACAGAGATCCCAGTGCTGAATCAGTGACCAGCATCTTGACAGTGTCATGCTACAAAAGTAGATTGGATGCTGGAAGCTATACTGATCTTGAGTGTGTTTACCCAACACAGCAAATTGTTATGTTGTGATATCCTAATGAGAGATGAGCGAACTTTTCAAAAATTTGATTTGGCCGATTCGCCGAATTTTCCGATAAAGTTTGTTTCTATCCAAATTTTTTCATGGTGAATCTATATTAAAAAAGGCTATTTCTAGCCTACATACAGCCTCTATAGAGGTATAGAACACTTTGCTATGTTCTAAAACGCATATGTAGTGTGCTGGGTTAGTGAAATAATACTGTTATTCAGAATAACCTGCAGATTACCGGCTTCGCTTTTAGAATCACTGCCGCACAGCAGCACAATTACAGAGCCTGGTGGTGGCATCAGTGTCAGGAGACCATATAGTGGCTGAATGGCACAGCGTGGAGGTGTTGGCAGCATAACGCAGCTTGGATGAGGCTGAAGCATGAGGACACCATATAGTGGCTGAATGACACAGCGTGGAGGTGTTGGCAGCATGAGGAGACCATATAGTGGCTGAATGGCACATCGTGGAGGTGTTGGCAGCATGAGGAGACCATATAGTGGCTGAATGGCACAGCGTGGAGGTGTTGGCAGCATGAGGACACCATATAGTGGCTGAATGACACAGCGTGGAGGTGTTGGCAGCATGAGGAGACCATATAGTGGCTGAATGACACAGTGTGGAGGTATTGGCAGCATGAGGAGACCATATAGTGGCTGAATGACACAGCGTGGAGGTGTTGGCAGCATGTGGAGACTATACAGTGGCTGAATGACACAGAGTGGAGGTGTTGGCAGCCTGAGGAGACCATAAAGTGGCTGAATGACACAGAGTGGAGGTGTTGGCAGCATGAGGAGACCATATAGTTGCTGAATGGCACAGCATGGAGGTGTTGGCAGCATGAGGACACCATTTAGTGGTTGAATGACACAGCGTGGAGGAGTTGGCAGCATGAGGAGACCATATAGTGGCTGAATGACGAGGTGCTGGCAGCATGAGGACACTATATAGTGGCTGAATGACACAGCATGGAGGTGTTGGCAGCATGAGGAGACCATATAGTGGCTAAATGGCACAGCCTGGAGGTGTTGGCAGCATGAGGACACCATATAGTGGCTGAATGACACAGGGTGGAGGTGTTGGCAGCGTGAGGAGACCATATAGTGGCTGAATGACACAGCGTGGAGGTGTTGGCAGCATGAGGAGACCATATAGTTGCTGAATGGCACAGCATGGAGGTGTTGGCAGCATGAGGACACCAAATAGTGGCTGAATGACACAGCGTGGAGGTGTTGGCAGCATGAGGAGACCATATAGTGGCTGAATGGCACAGCGTGGAGGCGTTGGCAGCATGAGGAGACCATATAGTGGCTGAATGACACAGCGTGGACACAGCGGCATCAGTAACCCATATATTGCCTGAATAACACCGCCTTGAGTTGCCATTGTTTCCAAGACTTCTCGCCAAGGCAAACCATGTGAAGAACAGCGTGACACCGCCGTGACCTGCACACATGGTAAGCTGAAGGGCCACTGAGACTTGTCCGGGCAGTGGAGGCTTAAGACACAGAGGAGGATGTGGAGGTGGAGTAGCACACTGATGCAGGACCAACGGGCTGACAGAGTGTAGCAGGAAGCAGCATTGAGTACACACCAGGGCTTCAGAATCCCAAAGAAAAAACAATCATTTTTAAAATAATTTTAAGAATTTTAAGGACAGCGGGTGCTACCTATATATTGCCTGAATGACACAGCCTGGAGTTGGCTGATGCATGAGTACACACTAGGGCTTCACAATCCCTCCAAAAAAACACAACAATTGTAGAAATTTATGAAGAAGACTTTTGGATAGCGGGTGCTACCAAAATTTGAAATTACCAGACCCAGGCCCAGCAGCGCCATCAGTAAACCATATATTGCTTGAATGACACAGGCTAGAGTTGGCTGATGCATGAGTACGCACCAAAGCTTCACAATCCCTAATAAAAAAGACAAACATTTTTGACAAAAAATGTTAACAAAAATTAAGGACAGCGAGTGCTCTCTGTATATTACAAGAATGACGCAGCATGAGGAGACCATTGAAATGTGTGATTTTTTTTATTTGAAATTTAAATCAAAATTTGTGTCCCAGACCCAGCCATGTGGGTACAAAGGACCTAATCTCACAAGCACCCACAGGGCTCATGTGGCCGTAAGATGTAGACGCAACGTCTCCATAGACCAGCAGTTTTTGTTTTTTGTACCTTTGTTTAACCCCTTAAGGACTCAGCCCATTTTGGCCTTAAGGACTCACAATTTAATTTTTACGTTTTCATTTTTTCCTCCTCGCCTTCTAAAAATCATAACTCTTTTATATTTTCATCCACAGACTAGTATGAGGGCTTGTTTTTTGCGCGACCAGTTGTCCTTTGTAATTACATCACTCATTATATCATAAAATGTATGGCGCAACCAAAAAACACTATTTTTGTGGGGAAATTAAAACGAAAAACGCAATTTTGCTAATTTTGGAAGGTTTAGTTTTCACACCGTACAATTTATGGTAAAAATGACAAGTGTTCTTTATTCTGAGGGTCAATACGATTAAAATGATACCCATTATTACATACTTTTATATTATTGTTGCGCTTAAAAAAAATCACAAACTTTTTAACCAAATTAGTACGTTTATTATCCCTTTATTTTGATGACCTATAACTTTTTTATTTTTCCGTATAAGCGGTGGTATGGGGGCTCATTTTTTGCGCCATGATCTGTACTTTTTTTTATACCACATTTGCATATAAAAAAACTTTTAATACATTTTTTATAATTTTTTTTAAAATAAAATGTATTAAAAAAGTAGGAATTTGGGACTTTTTAAATTTTTATTCGTTCACGCCGTTAACCGTACGGGATCATTAACATTTTATTTTAATAGTTCGGACATTTACGCATGCGGCGATACCAAATATGTGTATAAAAAATTTTTTACGCTTTTTGGGGGTAAAATAGGAAAAAACAGACGTTTTACTTTTTTATTGGGGGAGGGGATTTTTCACTTTTTTTTAACTTTTACTTTTACATTTTTTTACATTTTTTTTTACACTTGAATAGTCCCCATAGGGGACTATTCATAGCAATACCATGATTGCTAATACTGATCTGTTCTATGTATTCCATTGCCGGCGGGTCCCTGGCTGCGATCAGCAGCCGGGATCAGCCGCGCATGACACGGGCATCGCTCCGATGCCCGCGGTTATGCTTAGGACGTAAATGTACGTCCTGGTGCGTTAAGTACCACCGCACCAGGACGTACATTTACGTCCTGCGTCCTTAAGGGGTTAAGAACAAGCGCATAGCCCAGAGTCCAGAAGACTCTATAATTCAGGACGGTGGACCACCAAAAGACATTCTTCTATAAAATATTTTTTATGAAATAAAGAAGCAGAGTTCATCCCTCTGCATATTTTTTTTGAAAATTTTACTTAAAAAATCACACGCAAAAATCGTTCAATGGTGTAATGGTTATTATTGTGGAAAATTCTAGTTTATTACTTTTATAATTATCAGAAAATTTGAAAAAAACACTACCCAAGAGTGTTTAATAACCCCATACATTGCACCATAAATGTTGAAATTTAAATTAAGCATGTATGTATGTATTTCAAAAATCCTAAAATTAAAGGCCCAAGCCCAGAAGCATCAGGAAGTCAAGTACTTCCTGAAAGACACAGGAGCAGTCAGGAGTAGGCATCAGCAGTACCCAAGAGGCTTTAAAGGGGTATTCCAGGCAAAAACTTTTTCTGTATATTTCAACTGGCTCCGGAAAGTTAAACAGATCTGTAAATTACTTCTATTAAAACATCTTAATCCTTCCAATAGTTATTAGCTTCTGAAGTTTTCTGTCTAACTGCTCAATGATGATGTCACATCCCAGGAGCTGTGATGTCACGTCCCAGGAGCTGTGCATGATAGAAACTGCACAGCTCCCGGGACGTGAGTCATCAGAAAGCAGTTAGACAGAAAACAGCAACTCAACTTCAGAAGCTAATAACTATTGGAAGGATTAAGATTTTTTAATAGAAGTAATTTACAAATTTTTTACAAACTTTCCGGAGCCAGTTGATATATAAAAAAAAGTTTTGGCCTGGAATACCCCTTTAATAACCCCTTACATTGCACGATCACTCGCGAGATCAAGCAATAACAGGTGTGTTATGCCCTCAGATGTCCGGGGCTGTATGCGCGCTACACTGAATGGACCAGCGTGTGTCTATCTTTCCCCGACAGGTGCGGGTAATCCGCTGAACCCCCTTCGCGATAGGGATCAGGGATTACAATTATTTGCCAGGAAAGAAGAATCACAACTAAGCACGGGTCATAAGCTCGGGCTCATTAAGTCCCTGCCCTTTGTACACACCGCATGTCTCTACTACTGATTGGATGGTTTAGTGAGGTCCTCAGATCGTCCCCGGCGGGGTAGGAGAAGGCCCTTGCAGAGCGCCGAGAATTTAAAGATCATTGTTGAAATTTGCATTAAGCATGTATTAGCTACTGCTATACTTCCAAAAATTGAAGGCCCAAGGCCTGAGGCATCAGGAACGCAATTATTTCCAGAAAGACACAGAATGAGTCAGGAGCAGTCAATCGGAGTACCCAAGAGGGATTCATAACCAACCCCTTACATTTAAAGATCAATGTTGAAATTTGCATTAGGCATGTATTTAGCTACTGCTAAACATCCAAAAATTGAAGGCCCAAGGCCTGAGGCATCAGGGAGGCAAGGAGTTCCTCAAAGACACAGAATGAGTCAGGAGCAGTAATTCGCAGTACCCAAGAGGGTTTCATAACCAACCCCTTACATTTAAAGACCAATGTTGAAATTTGCATTAAACATGTATTAGCTACTGCTAAACATCCACAAATTGAAGGCCCAAGGCCTGAGGCATCAGGGAGGCAATTATTTCCTGATAGACACAGAATGAGTCAGGAGCAGTCAGGAGCAGTACCCAAGAGGGATTCATAACCAACCCCTTACATTTAAAGATTAATGTTGAAATTTGCATTAAGCATATATTTAGCTACTGCTAAACATCCAAAAATTGAAGGCCCAGGGCCTGAGGCATCAGGGAGGCAAGTAGTTCCTGAAAGACACAGAATGAGTCAGGAGCAGTCATTCGCAGTACCCAAGAGGGTTTCAGAACCCCTTACATTTAAAGATCAATGTTGAAATTTGCATTATGAGGGCAGTAATATGCGTAACTATACGCATAAAAAAACTCTGTATTGAAGGGATTAATGGGATCAGACATCTTTGGTGCAGCTGGTGGGAAGAGGGTATCAAATTAACCAGTAACACCAGCCGGTGAATACTATTGTTTGGACTTTGACGGTTTGGAGCACCTTGACAGATTAACAGGTAGTAAATGGTACAATACTTGGATGTACCTATGCGGTATGCACTGATGAGGGAAGTAATATGCCTAACTGTATGCAGAAAAAACTAGCAGTAAAACACTAGCCGGTGAATGCCATTGTTTGGACTTTGACGGTATGGAGCACCTTGACAGCTTAACAGGTGCTAAATGGTACAATACTTTTATGTACGTATGCGGTATGCACTGATGAGGGCAGTAATATGCGTAACTATACGCAGAAAAAACTATTTTTACAAAAAAACAGCCCATGAATACTATTGTTTGGACTTGGACAGTATGTAGCCCCTTGACAGATTAACAGGTACAAAATGGTACAAATGCACAACAGTCCACTGAACAATCACGTATTTCTGAACAGCAGCAGGACCCAACAGTGCAGCACCACAAAAAAAAAAAAAAATCCAGGGATTAAACCCTAAATTGCACTCAATTGCACACAATTCTGAGCAGCAGAAGATTTGTGGAGCAAAAAAAATAAACTCAGTTGGGCTGAAAAATGAGGAGATAAGATGCTTCAGAAAGTTCAGGCAGCTTGGAGTTCTGTATGAGGCAGCTGACAGCTATCTGCCCCTCTCTGCTGCAATGCTCAATAACAGGAATAGGAGGTTTAGCTATCAATGATCCTTCTCAGTGTAACAGCAAAGCACTCTGCACTCCTGTCTTTCCCTAATGCTGATGTGACTAGCAGTTGCAGTGTAACGCTGTGGTATGAGCTTTTCACACACACTCAGTCCCGTTCTCTCCATCTGAGTGCATAGATGAAATGAAGAGAGGCAAGATGGCCGCCGATTATATAGGGGCTGTGACATCACAGGGGTCAGTGAACACTGATAGGCTGCATTTCACATGTGATTCAGGGTCAGCCCGCCTACCTTCATTCCCGCCGCTGTTTCCCGCCCTCCCATAATCCCTTGCCCCATGTACTCACATGTGGATCCGCCATCTTAGGTCTCCAATAGCCTGGAACGCTGTAAAATGGAGTTTAATGAAGTGATTCACGCGATCAAATCGCGGCGATATTCGTATTCGTTGCGAATCGAATTTTTCATAAAATTCGTAACGAAATCGGGTTTGTCAACTTCGATTCGCTCATCTCTAATCCTAATGTACCAGAAAACAAGATAAGGCCAGAAATTAAGGAGTGATTTAAAACTTAGCTTTGGAAAAAAGTCAGGATAACTTATCTCAACATCAGGCGTGCAGTACATAATCACAACAGAGACAGGGGGTCTAGAATATCTTTAACCCCTTTAGGATCGTTAACTCTGGGATGCTTTTACGTATCATACTGATTCTGAAATTGTTTTTGTGACATATTCTACTTCATGTTGGTGGTAAATTTTTGTCAATACTTGCTGCATAATTTCTTTGTGAAAAATTCCATAATTTCATGAAAAATGCAAAAAGTTTAAAACTCTCTTCTTGTAAGGAAAATGGACATCCCAAATAAATTATATTTTGATTCACACATACAATATGTCTACTTTATGTTGGCAACATAAAATTGACATGTTTTTACTTCTTGAAGATCGAAGTTTAGCAGCAATTTTCAAGATTTTCAAGAACATTTTTCAGGGACCAGTTCAGTTTTGAAGTGAATTTGAGGGCCTTTAAATTATAAATTCCCCATAAATTAACCCATTATGAAAACTTTACACCTCTAAGTATTCAAAATGACATTTAGTAAGTTTATTAACCCTTTAAGTGTTTCACAGGAATAGCTGCAAAGTGGAGGAGAAAACTCAAAATCTCCATCTTTAACACTAACATTTTTTTTTTCATTTTTACAAGGGGTAACAAAAGCAAAAGCCCCACAAAATTTGTAACCCCATTTCTTGTAAGTATGGAAATACCTCATACACGGTTCAGAAGGGAAGGAGTAACATTAGGCCTAAATGGTTTGGGGGGGCATGTCAAATTTAGGAAGCCTCCCCCATGGTGCCAGAGCAGCGGGAACCCCCCAAATGGCACTCCATTTAGGAAACTTCACCCCTCACGGAAGGTAACATTGGGTACAGTGGCCCTAAACTCCCCACAGGTGTTTTACAAACTTTCTTTTAAGTTGGATATGTAAGTGAAATTTTTTATTTTTTACTCTAAATTTCTGGTGTTACACCACATTTTGCATTTTCATAAGGGGTTATAGGAGAAATATCATTCCAAAATGTGTAATCCCATTTCTTATGAGTATGCAAATACCCCATATGTAGAGGTAAAGTGCCCTGCGGGCTCACTACAATGCTCAGAAGGGAAGGAGCCACATTTGGCTTTTGGAGAGAGAATGTAGCTGAAATGGTTTTTGGGGGGCATGTCCCATTTAGGAAGCCCCTATGGTGAAAGAACAGCGGTACCCCCCCCCCCCCAACACCGCACTCCATTTTGGAAATTACACCCCCAAGGAATGTAACAAGGGGTACAGTGGGCCCTAACTTCCCACAGGTGTTCCACAAAGTTTGAGGTTTAAATGAAAAATATTGCTGGTGTTACCTCAAACTTTGCATTTTTACAAGGGGTAATAGGAGAAAAATCAACCCAAAATTTGTAGTCCCATTTCTCTCAAGTAAGGAAATATCCCATATGTGGACGTAAAATGCTCTTCTGGTGAATTACAGGGCTCAGAAGGGAAAGAGCAATCTCCAGGAATCCCTGTTCCCCTACCTCCCGGGAAGTTAGGCTGCAGAAAAGCACGTAGTCTCCCCATCCATATAATATTATTATTATATTGATTTACAGTACCCACATATAGGTGGTGAACAATATTCCACCTTCTAACACCAGGCTGCAGTGGATATACCATATTTATCGGCGTATAACACGCACTTTTTAAGCTAAAATTTTTAGCCTAAAGTCTACCTGCGTGTTATACGCCGATAAGCCACTGCAGTTCAATGATTTAAAGCGGGCGCTTTAAATCAATGAACTATAGCAGCTTTGCAGGTGCAGAGACCGCTGCCGGCTTCTCTGCCCCTGCCTGTCCTGGGGTCTAGAGCCCTGCTGCCAGCCCTTCTCTCCCCCTGGCTATCGGTGCCGCTGCCCGTACTCTCCCCCTGGCTATCGGGGCAGCGGCGCCGACAGACACGGGGAGAGAAGGGGCAGCGGGACCCATTGCCGGTGCCGCTGCCCCGTTGCCTCCCCCATCCCCGGTTGTATAATTACCTGTTGCCGGGGTTGGGTCCGCGCTGCTTCAGGCCTTCGGTGTGCGTCCCCTGCGTCGTCGCTATGCGCTGCGAGACGCAATGATGTCACTCTTCATTGCGCCGTGCCGTGCAGTGCACACAGGAGGCCTGAAGCAGCGCGGACCCGACCCCGGCAGCAGGTAATTATACAACCGGGGATGGCAACGGGGCAACGGCACCGGCAATGGGTGCCGCTGCCCCTCCTCTCCCGCTGGCAATCGGCGCCGCTGCCCCATTGCCGGCGCCGCTTCTCTCCCCCTGGCTATCGGCGCCGGCAATGGGGTGCCGGCACTGATAGTCAGGGGGAGAGAACGGGCAGCGGCGCAGATAGCCAGCGGGAGAGAAGCGGCGGCAGCAGGGCTCAGACCCCAGGAAATGCAGGGGGAGAGCGGGCAGCGACGGCTTTTCCTGGGGGCTTCTGCGGGGTCAGAAACAGTGTATCGGGGTATACGCATGCACACACACGCACCCTCATTTTACCAAGGATGTTTCCGTAAAAAACTTTTTTTACCCAAATATCCTTGGTAAAATCAGGGTGCGTGTTATAGGCCGGTGCGTGGTATACCCCGATAAATACGGTACACATTCTCTCAGATGCTGGTGAATTTCTCTCAAACAAAATAAATTTGTCACCACAATCTTGTTTCACTAGCCAACAGCACATACTCTACAGCTTGGCACTGTAATATGTGCTAAAATGTTATTAGGGATGAACAGTTTAATGATTTCCATATAATATTAAAGGATTTATTAGAGCATTTATCATTATAGATGTAAGTGAAGCATTTTTCTACACCTTTTTTTGTGTGCTGGTAATGTGTAGGAACATCAAATTTATTAAATAGTCACAGAGCATTTGATAAATTTTGTGCAGGTCTCATTTTCTGAAACTTCTCTCTTCACATACAGCAAAAAGCTAAGCTTAGTCTGGGTTGGTGTAGCTTTAGAGACTTTTCAGTGGCTTTGCACATTTTTTGCACCTTTTTACAAAAAGGCGCAGTTCATAAAACCCTTCCATATCATGTGTATTGCCAAAATCAGTGGGTTGCAACTCAAAATCAGCAGAAATGTGTAAACCAAACGGTGCAAAAAAGGCGCAAATCAACTCTGCTTGCGCCTTTTTTGCGCCTTTTGTAGACACAAAAAAACTGACAATGATAAATGTCGGCCACTGTGTATATAAGTCTTAAATACTTATTAAAATACAATGTGGTCTTTTCTATATAAGGCACAACATGCAGAATAAATGATATTATTAAACTATAGTCCACAATCCACTGTGATAATCTGTTATAACTAGTACCTCATCATTTCACCTAAAACAACATAATATTTCCTAAATGAAATACCAACATTTACCAACAATTCCGCACATTAGGTAGTAGCAGGTTCCCCACATTAGGTAAAAACAGATTCCCCACATTAGGTAGAAGCAGGTTTCCCACATTAGGTAGTAGCAGGTTCCCCACTTTAGGTAGTAGCAGGATCCCCACATTAGATAGAAGCAGGTTCCCCACATTAGGTAGTAGCAGGTTTCCCACATTAGGTAGTAGCAGGTTCCCCACATTAGGTAAACGCAGGTACCCCACATTAGGTAGAAGCAGGTTCCCCACATTAGGTAGTGGTAGGTTCCCCACATTAGGTAGAAGCAGGTTCCCCACATTAAGTAGAAGCAGATTCCCCACATTAGGTAGTAGTAGGTCCCCCACATTAGGTAGTAGTAGGTTCCCCACATTAGGTAGTAGCAGGGCCCCCACATTAGGTAGTAGCAGGCTCCCCACATTAGGTAGCATTGTCATTTCCCGCCCTCCCGACTCTCACACACACACACCCACCCACCCACACATGCACACATACAGACAACCTTTCCTGTCCTGGGCTGCGTTTCCCCGGCAGCAGCCTGACGAGTGACGTCACTGACGTCCTCCTGTGTGGGTCTGCGGAGGGACGTCACACGCACAACTACCCTCATCAGACTCGGGCGGGTATCAGCAAATCGGAAACGCGGAGGAGGGCAGGGTAAGTGAAGCCTTCCAGTGTAGTAAAGAAAACTGTGTCTTGAAGCGTTCTGTGTCCCAAACAGCTTCAAGACACAGTTTTCTTTACTACACCGGCCGTCGTGCAATACAAATTACATATACCTGGTGCGGGCCACAAACTTTCGTTCCGTGGGCCGCAAATGGTCCGCGGGCCGGGAGTTTGAGACCCCTGATCTAGATGGATTGTAAGACTGTTAGTTTCTTTGCTTTATTGCTGTTGATATGATCACCATGGTAATTAAATGGGTCAAACTTTTTATATGTTGTACATCTTGGCAGAACATTAACTTTTCTAATATACTTCATCAAAAAAATTGTATCTCCTTTTTAAAGAAATCATGGCTTATAAAAATGACCACTAGGGGTCCCCATTCCACCAAGAACATAACCTGTCCAGCTGCAGCATCAGCTTTGTCCCCGCTGAAGTCCCATGGGCTGGGACAGAGTGCAGAAAGTGAGGGCGGGACTAGCACTCATCTGTGCTCACTCCTGTCCTGGCTATCACACTCCTGTCTGAAAACAGAGAGGAGGGGGTTACCGAGTAGCCTGCAGTCACTGAATGAGGAGACTGAGCACTGCACAGTAGACTCAGGGAGGAAGTAAATGCATGGTGAGTGAGCATGGTCTCAGGGCTTGCCTCGGATATGACACTTTCCTGAGCAGTGGATGTCAACAGAACAGAGGAATTTGGGAGCCCAATACAAAGATAGACACATAAAAGACATGTAAAGAATCTGCATGAACTTAGTGAGTAACATAAATAAGCATTTTATTCTCTGTGATATGAAAGGTACACTTTAAGTGGGACATCATTTCTGTGGGATGGATACTGCTTTTGGTTCTAGTATAACATTTAATTTTACCATAAAATGTATGGTGGAAGCTCATGAAAAGGAAATAGTTTTGCCTCTGTAGAAAAACCATTTCTGGAGCATTGTGTCCAAGTTTGGGCACCTGTATATAAGAAGGACATGGCTGAACTGGAGAGGGTGCAGAGGAGGGCGACAAAGGAAATTAATAGTATGGGAGGGTTATAGGACCAAGACAGGTTATCAAGCTTGGGGTAATTTAGTCTGGAGAAAAGACGTCTTAGGGACAATTTGATCAAAATGTACAAATTTATGAATGAACAGTACAGAGATCTTTCTAGTGATCTTTTTATACCTAGACCAGTAACCATGACAAGGGGACATCCTTTACACCTATAGGAAAGAAGGTTTTACCATCATCACAGACTTCTTTGCTGTAAGAGGCGTGAGACTAAGGAACTCTCTGCCATATGATGTTGTAATGTCTGACTCAATAAACACATTCAAGGGGGGGCCTGGAAGTTTTTCTGGAAAAAATATAATATTACAAGTTATGGATATTAGATTTATGTGGATAGAACGTTGATCCAGAGAGTTTTTTGATTGCCATATTGGAGTAGGGAAGGAATTTTTTCTCTGATATGGGGCAATTGGTATTAGCCTCATGTTTTTTTCCCCTTTCTTTGGATCAACACAGTAGGATTTTTGGTTGAACTATTGCCTAGTTGTTATAAACTATGAAACTATGATCAAAGCATCTAAAGGATTAATAACTGGCAGAAGCGGGAGTCCAACTACCAATTATTAGTGATGAGATCTCGGCTATTAGGTCCTTCACCACCTATGAAGTCAGCTCATGCACTCTCTATATAGCCACTTAATGCTTCTGGGCGTTATAAGTATGCCCTTAGTTGTTAATAGTGTTGAGCACAAATGTTCGTAATGCAAATTTTATCGCGATCGGCACTTTGCTATTTCACGAATATTTAGAATATTTAGAATATTTAGAATATAGTGCTATATATTCGTAATGACGTATGTTATTATTTTTTCACATGCAAATTTGTATGCAAATTTTCCATGCAAATTTTGTTTTTTTAAGTTTTTTTTCACATGCAAATTTTTATGCAAATTTTTTATGCGAATTTTCACATGGAAAAAAAAGTGAATGAACATAGTGAATATACGAATTTCGCGAACATAAGATGAATAATCGCCAATATGTTCTCAAAATATCACAAATTCGAATGTGGCCCCTGCTGCCCATCACTAGTTGTTAAGTCCCAGATGGCAAGGGCATACATGTGAACCCGATGTTGTCTAGGGGTTAATGATAGTAAAATCTTTAAAAAACATTTGTTCTCAGAATGTCTTAAAATTAGATAAATACAACCTTAGATAAATGACAACACATGACAAATTCTATCATGGCAACTGCTCCATTAAAGGATGGGCTATGGGTTTTGTTCCCCACAATACCCATTTAAGGCAGACTATACTGTCCAAGCAGATCTGTCATTTTAGGTACACAGACCTGCAGATGGTCTCTGACTGCCTTGGTAAGTAATACACTCCCTATGACTGTGTTGCGGGGTGCCAATTGGATTCAGCTATAAGATACAGGTGACACCTGCTGCATAAAAAGTAGGTTTAGCTCCAATATTCAATGACTACTAGACACTATAAAAAGGCATATTGGCAGTTATTAAGAGGTTAAAGATTTGGAGTTTCATTTTTATTTATTGCAGGAGTCCTGGCATAGTCCCTGATTAGCTTTCCTAATAAAGTTTCTGGGTGTGTTCTTTCATTACCAGCACATTTACATATGGGAAAGAAAATGTTTAAAATATAATTACTCACCTCAGCGGGATTGCAGATTTACTTCCTCATTACAATTTGTGTTCCCTGTCAATCCCTAATAAAACACATGAGTAGTTAAAAGTGCGGAGCAAGCTTTCTTAACAGGCTGTTTTCACTGGTATTCTGTTTGAGCTTGGTATCTTAATCCTTTGTGAATGCTTTGCATGCTGCCTATTTCTGAGGATAAAAAGTAAGCAGATTTTGGGTAACAGATGTCAGAAATTATACATGATATTAGATGCTCATTATTTACAAAATATTATCTTGGGGCTTGGTATTAATAAATCACAACTGCCTGATTGCAGCCTTGCCTACAGCTATCAAAGTAGATCTCTGAATAAGGACATAAACTGGAACAGAATATCCCAAACAATAAGCATCACACATGATTGAATATGGGGTAAATACAATTTTAGAAGCTTTAGTCAGTTATTAAAAGAATTAGTTTTCTAATTTTCTGTGCCGTAAAAGTGTGATGACTGGATAATGTTCTATTATTATATTATACAGAACACACAAGATGACAATAGGAGTTGCATCATAAAGCAAGCATCAGTTATACATGTACTGACTGTCTGCGTCTAACACAAAAACCTATTTAGTGCATGTTTTCAAATTAATAAACAGTTTATATTACTGAATGTAACATAATATATACTGTACATACAATAAACTCTATCTTTAGACATCTTAAATGGTCACTGCAGTTTAAAACTACTTCCCTCAATTATGTGAACTGTAACATATTTGTATTTCACTTCAATTACCAAATCCTTACTACAGTAAAAAAAAGCTGTAAAATCTTGTCCACTTAGTGTCTCACTTATCTTCAATATGTTTTTCTCTCACTGTTGTTAGGCTTAGTCACTCTCTAGTTTTAGAGAGACCAAGATGGAACACAAGAAGTGGGTGCTGGGCTTAGCTTGTGTGATGGGTAGGAGAGTATGAGAGCCAAGGCTGCCTACTCTAGAGGATCTATACTGACCCTAAAGGCAACTATATACTGGCCCCAGGATAACCAGTGTGCTGCATCTGAGCTCATTTTACGATACGTTTTCAAATAAAAATATGTTTGTGGGTACAACAGCATGAATACAGATTACTGTGTACTGCGGACACAAAGTCCAGGGCTCCCATGTCCTGGAGATGTGGGAAAGAAGACATGAATATTGATGAACAGGGTGATGCGAACAGGACCCAGAGGATGGCCTCAGTATTGTCTTCAAAACGCCTTCATTGCACTTAGGAGATAATTTGCATATTACAAGATTGCTCTATATCTCGGGAATGGCTGAACAGATTAGGATGAGGAAAACAGAGTTTTAACCCCTTAAGGACCAGGCCATTTTACACCTTAGGACCAGAGCGTTTTTTGCACATCTGACCACTGTCACTTTAAACATTAATAACTCTGGAATGCTTTTAGTTATCAATCTGATTCCGAGATTGTTTTTTCGTGACATATTCTACTTTAACATAGTGGTAAAATTTTGTGGTAACTTGCATCCTTTCTTGGTGAAAAATCCCAAAATTTGATGAAAAAATTTAAAATTTTGCATTTTTCTAACTTTGAAGCTCTCTGCTTGTAAGGAAAATGGATATTCAAAATATATTTTTTTTGGGTTCACATATACAATATGTCTACTTTATGTTTGCATCATAAAATTTATGAGTTTTTACTTTTGGAAGACACCATAGGGCTTCAAAGTTCAGCAGCACTTTTCCAATTTTTCACAAAATTTTGAACCTCGCTTTTTTTCAGAGACCAGTTCAGGTTTGAAGTGGATTTAAAGGGTCTTCCCATTAGAAATACCCCACAATTGACCCCATTATAAAAACTACACCCCCCAAAGTATTCAAAATTACAATCAGTAAGTGTTTTAACCCTTTAGGTGTTTCACAGGAATAGCAGCAAAGTGAAGGAGAAAATTTGCAATCTTTATTTTTTACACTCGCATGTTCTTGTAAACCCAATTTTTGAATTTTTACAAGGGATAAAAGGAGAAAATGTATACTTGTATTTGTAGCCCAATTTCTCTCGAGTAAGCACATACCTCATATGTCTATGTAAAGTGTTCGGCGGGCGCAGTAGAGGGCTCAGAAGCGAAGGAGCGACAAGGAGATTTTGGAGAGTACGTTTTTCAGAAATGGTTTTTGGGGGGCATGTTGCATTTAGGAAGCCCCTATGGTGCCAGAACAGCAAAAATAACCCACATGGCATACCATTTTGGAAACTAGACCCCTTGGGGAACGTAACAAGGAATAAAGTGAGCCTTAATACCCCACAGGTGTTTCACGACTTTTGCATATGTAAAAAAAATTTAAAAAAATTTCACTAAAATGTGTGTTTCCCCCCAAATTTCGAATTTTTGCAAGGGTTAATAGCAGAAAATACCCCCCAAAATGTGTAACCCCATCTTTTCTGAGTATGGAGGCACCCCATAAGTTGGCATGAAGTGCATTACGGGCGAACTACAATGCTCCGAAGAGAAGGAGTGATATTTGACTTTTTGAGAGCAAATTTTGCTCGGGGGGCATGTCGCATTTAGGAAGCCCCTATGGTGCCAGAACAGCAAAAAAAAAAAACACATGGCATACCAATTTGGAAACTAGACCCCTTGAGGAGCGTAACAAGGAATAAAGTGAGCCTTAATACCCCACACGGGTTTCACGACTTTTGCATATGTAAAAAAATATATATTTTTTTTTCACTAAGATGTGTGTTTCCTGCCAAATTTCACATTTTTGCAAGGGTTAATAGCAGAAAATACCCCCCAAAATTTGTAACCCCATCTCTTCTGAGTATGGAGATACCCCATAAGTGGACCTGAAGTGCACTACGGGCGAACTACAATGCTCAGAAGAGGAGGAGCACCATTGAGCTTTTGGAAAGAGAATTCGTTTGGAATGGTAGTCAGGGGCCATGTGCATTTACAAAGCCCCCCGTGGTGCCAGAACAGTGGACCCCCCACATGTGACCCCATTTTGGAAACTACACCCCTCACAGAATTTAATAAGTGGTGCAGTGAGCATTTACACCCCACTGGCGTTTGACAGATCTTTGGGACAGTGGGCTGTGCAAATGGAAAATTACATTTTTTATTTTCACGGATCACTGTTCCAAAAATCTGTCAGACACCTGTGGGGCGTAAATGCTCACTGCGCCCCTTATTACATTACATGAGGGGTGTAGTTTCCAAAATGGGGTCACATATGGGGGGGGTCCATTGTTCTGGTACCATGGGGGCTTTGTAAACACAAGTGGCCTTCAATTCCGGACAAATTTTATCTTCAAAATCCCAATGGCGCTCCCTCTCTTCTGAGCATTGTAGTGCACCCATAGAGCACTTTACATCCACATATGGGGTATGCTCTTACTCAGAAAAAATTGGGTTACAAATTTTGGGGGGCTTTTTTTTATTTTCCCTTGTGAAAATGAAAAATTTAGGGTGACACCAGCATTTTAGTGAAAAAAAAAGTTTTTTTTCATTTTCCCATCCAACTTTAATGAAAATTTGTCAAACACCTGTGGGGTGTTCAGGCTCACTATACCCCTTGTTACGTTCCGTGAGGGGTGTCGTTTCCAAAATGGGGTCACATGTATTTATTGTTTTGCGCTTATGTCAGAACCGCTGTAAAATCAGCCACCCCTGTGCAAATCACCAATTTAGGCCTCAAATGCGCATGGTGCGCTTTCACTCCAGAGCATTGTTGTGCGTCCGCAGAGCATTTTACGCCCACATATGGGGTATCTCTGTACTCAGGAGAAATTGCGTTACAAATTTTGGGGGTCTTTTTTTCCTTTTACCTCCCGTGAAAATAAAAAGTAAAGGACAACGCCAGCATGTTAATGTAAAAAAAAAAAAAATTTTTACACTAACAGGCTGGTGTAGACCCAACTTTTCTTTTTCATAAGGGGTAAAAGGAAAACAAGCCCCCAAAATTAGTAACGCAATTTCTCCCGAGTGCGAAAATACCCCATATGTGGCCCTAAACTGTTTCCTTGAAATACGACAGGGCTCCGAAGTGAGAGAGCGCCATGCGCATTTGAGGACTAAATTAGGGATTGCACAGGGGTGGACATAAGGGTATTCTACGCCAGTGATTCCCAAACAGGGTGCCTCCAGCTGTTGCTAAACTCCCAGCATGCCTGGGCAGTCAGTGGCTGTCCGGAAATGCTGGGAGTTGTTGTTTTGCAACAGCTGGAGGCTCTGTTTTGGAAACACTGCCGTACAATAAGTTTTTTATTTTTTATTAGGGGGACAGTGTAAGGGGGTGTATATGTTGTGTTTTACTCTTTATTATGTGTAAGTGTAGTGTAGTGTTTTTAGGGTACGTTCACACTGGCGGGTTTACAGTGAATTTACCGCTAGGAGTTTGCGCTGCGGTGAAAAATTTGCCACAGCCCAAACTTGAAGCAGAAAACTTACTGTAAACCCGCCAGTGTGAATGTACCCTGTACGTTCACATGGGGGGGCAAACCTCCAGCTGTTTCAAAACTACAACTCCCAGCATGTACTGACAGACCGTGCATGCTGGGAGTTGTACTTTTGCAACAGCTGGAGGCACACTGGTTGTAAAACCTTCAGTTAGGTTCTGTTACCTAACTCAGTATTTTCCAACCAGTGTGCCTCCAGCTGTTGCAAAACTTCAACTCCCAGCATGTACTGATCGCCGAAAGGCATGCTGGGAGATGTAGTTATGCAACAGCTGGAGGGATCGCAACTACAACTCCCAGCATGCCCAGAGAGCTGTTTAGGCTTGCTGGGAGTTGCAGTTTTGCAACATCTGTAGAGCTATAGTTTAGAGACCACTGCACAGGGGTCTCCAAACTGTGGACCTCCAGATGTTGCAAAACTACAACTTCCAGCATGCCCAGACAGCAAACTGCTGTCTGGGCATGCTGGGAGTTGTAGTTTTGCAAGATCTGGAGGTGCACAGTATAGAGATCACTTTGCAGTGGTCTCAAACTGTAGACCTCCAGCTGTTGCAAAACTGCAACTCCCAGCAAGCCTAAACAGCTCTCTGGGCATGCTGGGAGTTGTAGTTTTGCAACATCTGGAGGGTTACAGTTTAGAGACCACTATAGTGGTCTCAGACTGTAGCCCTCCAGATGTTGCTAAGTAACTCACCGGCTTCCGTTGGATCCAGGGAGCTGCGTCGCCGTCCTCTTCTTCCGCCGATCGTCGCCCGCTGCCACCGCTGATCGTCGCCCGCTGCCGTCGCTGATGGGTAAGTGGATCTTCGGCGCCGGTCCCCGTCGTTTCCCCGTCCTGCCCCACCTATTGTGGGAGGGCAGGACGGGGAAACCGAAAGTAAACCCCTCCGCCCCCGATCTGCTATTGGTGGTCGCGTCTAGACCACCAATAGCAGAGATAGGAGGGGTGGCAACTCTGCCACCTCACTCCTATCGCTACAGGGGGATCGTGGGTGTCTAGGACACCCGCGATCCCCCTTCTATTCCGGGTCACCGGGTCACCATAGACCCGTATGACCCGGAATCGGCGCAAATCGCAAGTGTGAATTCACTTGCGATTTGCGCCGATCGCCGACATGTGGGGATCTAATGACCCCTCTGGGCATTTGCGCGGGGTGTCTGCTGATAGATATCAGCAGTCACCCCGGCGCGATCCCCGCCCGGCGCGCGGCGGGGACCGAAATTCCCACGGGCGTACAGGTCAGGCCAGGGCCACTGGCCAGGGCTTAGTACTAGCCTCAAAAACAGCTAGCGCTAACCCCCAATTATTACCCCGGTACCCACCGCCACAGGGGTGCCGGGAAGAGCCGGTACCAACAGGCCCGGAGCATCAAAAATGGCACCCCTGGGCCTAGGCGGTAACAATGGTCCTCGCCCACCCTGGTAACGTCAGGCTGTTGCTGTTTGGTTGGTATTGTGCTAAGAATGAAAATACAGGGAACCCTATTTCAATTAAAAAAATTAAAAAAATAAAAAACGCATATTTTCATTCTCAGCACAATACCAACCAAACAGCAACAGCTTGACATTACCAGGTTTGGCGAGGACCATTGTTACTGGCCCTCCCCAGCCTAAATAACGCCAGCCTGTTACCGCCTAGGCCCAGGAGCGCCATTTTTGACGCTCCGGGCCTGTTGGTACAGGCTCTTCCCGGCACCCCTGTAGCAGTGGGTACTGCGGTAATAATTGGGGGTTAGCGCTAGCACTAAGCCCTGGCCTAGTAATGGATTCCGTCAATAAGACAGCTTCCACTACTAACCCTGAAAATTCAATAAAAAAAAAAAAAAACACAACACATTGGAAAAATTATTTTATTTAAAAAAACACTCCCCCACAGCCCTCGTCAACCATTTTATTAAAGGAAAAAAATAATAATCCACCGTAATCCATCGAATCCGCAGTAATCCTCTGCATACACGGATCTGAAACGAGAAGAAAAAAAACACAAAAAAATGGTTATGACATTTCTGGAGCTGTCCGCTGGGGAGAACACCCATGATGCAATGTCTACCCAAACAGGGAGCCACCAATTGGTGCAAAACTACAACTCCCAGCATGCCCAGACAGCCTTTGGCTATCTGGGCATGCTGGGAGTTGTAGTTTAGCAACAGCTGGAGTCTCCCTGTCTGGGTAGACACTGCCAGAAGGGTCTGTTCACATTATACAAAACGTACAATGTGAACAGAGCTTCAGATTAACTAGCCTTGTTCCCTTCTGTAGCTCTGCCCCCTAATGACGTCATCACTAGGGGCGGAGCTACACGGACCGGCCCGGGACTCGAGGGAAGTAAGCTGGACTTCGTCTTCTGTATACACTGTATACAGCTATCTATAGATAGCTGTATATAGTGTATACCGCCCAAAGGGTTAACCTACACTGTCCAGCAGTGTAAGTTAACTCTTCCCTTGCGGGGCTTGCGCATAGCGCACAGCTCAGCAAGGGGTTAAGTGAGCCAGCAATGTGTATACTGTATACACATTTCAGGCTCACTGTAAGTTCTTGCTGGGCAGTAGATATACGATGTATACCTACGGCTCAGCGTCAGCTGTTCTCCCGGCTCTGTAGCCCTGAGAACAGCTGATCCCGACATTCACATAAGGACGATCGGTGTCAGGAGAAGTGACATTCCTGGGATCTGTCCCTTACTGCAGGTACTAATATTCCCCACATGGAGCACACTCTGCTCCATGCTGGGAGCTGTAGTACCTGCATTACTAGATGGCCTCCATGTTGGAAAATGCAGTCCAATGTACATCCTGTTCAATGTATGCAATCCTTGAACAACAGTTTTAGGGTGCATATTGTTGTGCGAGATGTGTGCTAGTTGTCCGTTTGGAAGCCCAGATCCTGCATCTAGAGGGGCGACTGGCATCAATGAGAAGCATTAACAACATGGAGAGGAGTCTCCTGCTCACTGAGCATGCACTCTCGGGAATAGAGGTGGGGGAGGACAGTGAGACGGAGTTGCAGGACAGTCAGGCAGTTAGCTGGGTTACAGTTAGAAAGAGGGGTAGGGGAAAAAGTGTCAGGGAGGCTAGTCCTGAACTGGCACACCCCAACAAGTTTGCCCACTTGGCAGATGAGGGGGATGCCATTACAAAGCTAGCAGAACTGCAGCAGGATACCGCCTCTGACCGCCAAGGGGGTGTCTGCTCCAGTAAGGAGGGAGGGAGAAGTACAGGGCAGGCCAGACAGGTACTAGTGGTGGGGGACTCAATTATTAGGGGGACAGACAGGGCGATCTGTCACAAAGACCGGGATCGCCGAACAGTGTGTTGTCTGCCTGGTGCACGAGTTCCGCACATCGCGGATCGGGTTGGCAGGTTGCTGGGCGGGGCTGGAGAGGACCCAGCAGTCATGGTACATATTGGCACCAATTACAAAGTAAGAGGTAGGTGGAGTGTCCTTAAAAATGATTTCAGGGACTTAGGCCGCAAGCTTAAGGCAAGGACCTACAAGGTAGTATTTTCTGAAATACTACCAGTACCACGAGCCGCACCAGAGAGGCAGCGGGAGATCAGGGAGGTAAACAAGTGGCTCAGAAGCTGGTGTAGGAAGGAAGGGTTTGGGTTCATGGAGAACTGGGCTGACTTCGCTGTCGGTTACCGGCTCTAACGTAGGGACGGGCTGCACCTCAATGGGGAGGGTGCAGCTTTGCTTGGGGAGAAGATGGCTAGAAGGGTGGAGAAGTGTTTAAACTAGGGACTTGGGGGGAGGGAACCTACAGCAAAGAGGGGGAAGATAGTGTAGATAGAGAGGTGGGAATTATAAATGTACCTGGGGGTGGAGCGGAGGGAGGGGTTAGAATAGTTAATAGGAATAGGCTTCATAGGAAAATAAAACTTACACCCTTGAATCCCATTAACCCCAATAACATAAAGGATGGAAATGTAAAGTGTATGTTCACAAATGCCAGAAGCCTAGCAAATAAAATGGGGGAGCTTGAGGCCTTGATACTGGAGGAACATATTGATATAGTTGGGGTCACTGAGACATGGCTGGACTCCTCGCATGACTGGGCTGTCAATCTGCAGGGGTTTACATTGTTTCGCAAGGATAGAATGAACAGAAAAGGTGGTGGAGTCTGTCTGTATGTAAGAAGTGGTATGAAAGTCAGTGTGAACGATGCCATAGTGTGTGATGATTCTGAGGAGGTGGAATCACTGTGGGTAGAATTACAAAAGGAGGGAAATAATGAAAAAATAATACTTGGTGTAATCTACAGACCCCCTAATATCACTGATAGATAGAAGGTTGGCTTCATAAACAAATAGAGAGGGCCGCCCGGGCAGGTACAGTGGTAATAATGGGAGATTTTAACTATCCAGATATAGATTGGGGTCCGGGGTTGGCTAAAACTACAAAGGGGCGACAATTCCTAAATTTATTGCAGGATAATTTTATGGGCCAGTTTGTGGTGGACCCAACAAGAAGTGATGCCTTGTCCCTTGGTAATAGCGACCACAATATAGTTACTTTTGACTTAAAATGTAGAAAACAAAGACAGGTGGGGAAGGCAAAAACATATAACTTTAAAAAGGCAAATTTCCCTGGGCTGAGGGCTGCACTACAGGACATAGACTGGGGGGAGGTGTTCTCAAATACTGATACAGAAGGTAAATGGGACATCTTTAAATCAACTCTAAATAACTATACAGCTAAATATATACCAAAGGGGCACAAATATAAACGATTAAAACTAAATCCTACATGGCTGACAAATGATGTTAAAAGAGCAATAAACAACAAAAAAATTGCCTTCAAAAAATCCAAATCTGATGGGTCAGCTATAACATTTAAACAGTACAAGGAGCTTAAAAAAATGTGTAAAAATTTAATAAAAACAGCAAAAATTCTAAACGAGAGACAGGTGGCCAAAGAAAGCAAAACTAATCCTAAATATTTTTTTTGATATATAAATGCAAAAAAACCAAGGACAGAGCATGTAGGACCCCTTAATAATGATAATGGGGAGGTTGTCACGGGCGATCAAGAGAAGGCGGAGCTACTGAATGGGTTCTTTAGTTCTGTATACACTATGGAAAAAGGAGATGACATTAGTCAGGTCAGTGCTGGTAACACATAATGTAATGTACTGAACTGGCTTAATGTAGAGATGGTACAAGGTAAGTTAAGTAATATAAATGTAAGCAAATCTCCAGGGCCAGATGGATTGCACCCAAGAGTTCTTAGAGAGGTAAGTTCAGTAATATCTGTACCCCTGTTCATGATATTTAGAGATTCACTGGTGTCTGGTATTGTGCCAAGGGACTGGCGCAAGGCGAATGTGGTGCCAATCTTCAAAAAAGGGCTCTAGGTCTTCCCCAGGAAACTATAGACCGGTAAGTTTAACGTGCATTGTGGGTAAATTGCTTGACGGACTTATAAGGGATTACATACAGGAATACATAGGGGATAATAGTATTATAAGTGATAGCCAGTATGGGTTTACTAAGGATAGAAGTTGTCAAACCAATCTAATTTGCTTTTATGAAGAGGTGAGTAGAAGCCTTGACAGAGGAATGGCTGTGGATATAGTGTTTCTGGATTTTGCTAAAGCATTTGATACTGTCCCTCATAGACGTTTGACAGGTAAGTTAAGGTCTTTGGGTCTGGAAATTTTAGTTTGTAACTGGATTGAACACTGGCTCATGGATCGTACCCAGAGAGTGGTGGTCAATGATTCTTACTCTGATTGGTCCCCGGTAATTAGTGGTGTACCCCAAGGTTCAGTACTGGGCCCGCTGTTGTTTAATTTATTTATCAATGATATAGAGGATGGTATTAACAGCTCTGTTTCTATCTTTGCAGATGACACCAAGCTTTGTAGCACGGTACAGTCTATAGAGGATGTGTATAGGTTACAAGATGACTTGGATAGACTAAGTGTCTGGGCATCCACTTGGCAAATGAGGTTCAATGTGGATAAATGTAAAGTTATGCATCTGGGTACTAATAACCTGCATGCGTCGTATGTCTTAGGGGGGATTAAACTGGCAGAGTCACTGGTAGAGAAGGATCTGGGTGTACTTGTAGATCACAGACTACAGAATAGCATGCAATGTCAGGCTGCTGCTTCCAAAGCCAGCAGGATATTGTCATGCATCAAAAGAGTCATGGACTCAAGGGACAGGGACATAATATTCCCCCTTTATAAAGCATTGGTACGGCCTCACCTGGAATATGCTGTTCAGTTTTGGTCGCCTGTACATAAAAGAGACACTGGAGAGCTGGAAAGGGTGCAGAGACTAAGCTAATATGGGCCATGGGACACCTTAGCTATGAGGAGCGATTAAAGGAGTTACAATTGTTTAGTCTTGAGAAGAGACGTTTAAGGGGGGATATGATAAACGTATATAAGTATATTAATGGCCCATACAACAAAATATGGAGAAAAACTGTTCCAGGTTAAACCCCCCCAAAGGACGAGGGGGCACTCCCTCCATCTGAAGAAGAAAAAGTTTAGTCTCAAGGGGCGACACGCCTTCTTTACCATGAGAACTGTGAACTTATGGAACAGTCTACCTCAGGAACTGGTCACAGCAGGAAAAATTAACAGCTTTAAAACAGGATTAGATACATTCTTGGAAGAAAATAACATTAATGCTTATGAAGAAATATAAAATCCCATCCCTTCCCCAATCTCGTGCCACACCCCTACCCCTTAATTCCCTGGTTGAACTTGATGGACATATGTCTTTTTTCGACTGTACTAACTATGTAACTAACTATGTAATAGACATATCGCAGCGAGTGTAACTTCTGACACCCGCTGCGATCTGTCTATTCATGCAGGTACTACAGCTCCCAGCATGAGGCAGAGTGTACTCCATGTTGGGAGTAGTAGTACTTGTAGTAAAGGAAAGATCACTGCAGGTATCACTCCTGACACCCGCTGTGATGCTCCTGTATAATGTATGGATGCGGCGGCCGCTCTCCTATGGTCCCCTGCACGGCCGTATATATACACATATTCCTATTTCTCACAGAGAGCTGTGATTGGCTGGAACCATCTGACCAATCACAGCTCTACGGGAAATATGAATATGTGTATATATACGTGATTGCAGGGGACCATAGAAGAGCGGCCGCCGCATCTATACATTATACAAGAGGATCGCAAGGGACCCTGCGATCTGTCAATTAGTACAGGTAACTACTACTCCCATCATGGAAGAGTGTGTTCCATGCTGGGAGTAGTAGTACTACCTAAAAAAAAAAAAATTTAAGTGAAAAACACGCACACACTACATTTTTATTATTGTCGGCTACATTTTTAGTGCTTTACCCGCTCACATAAATTGATCCCTGTTTAAAAATGAATAAACATTTCATAATAAAAAAGATACATTTCGTTAGATGCAATTTTTTCCATCACTACTGTATCTTTTTTATTATGATTTTTTTATGGTACCCTACGAAATTTTAATAAAAAATGGTATCTCCATAATTTTTTAGGATCGCTAAAGTCCAAAAAAAGAATAAAAAGATTTACCGAATGTACCCGAATACCGAATGTATCCGAAAAATCAAACTGTATCTGTATCCTTTTTATTATCTTTGTTATTAGAATTAATTCTTTACGTTCGTTCACGGATAACGAATGCATTCGTTATTTATAGCATATGTTCGGGAAATAACGAATGCATTCGTTACTTTGCTATTCGTATTATCGTGGCTATTCGGGAATGTTCAAAATATGTTTTCATGCATTCGGATCGGCCCGAATGCCCGAAAACGGTAAAATTCGGTAATTTAGACATTCGTGCCGAACCAAATTGCACATGTCTAATATACAGTGATCCCCCGACTTATGATGGCCCCGACATATGATAATTTCAACATATGATGGCCTCTCAGAGCCCATCGTATGTTGAAGGCAGCATCGACATATGATGCTGCTATGTGTCAGGGCCATCGTACAAACAGCTATCTAACAGCGCTGACAACTTCAGCAACTGACAGATAGTTGTATAATGTGCCCCGTGTGCCCCGTTCTGCCTCCTGTTACTCACATGCTGTCCTGCTAACTCACGCAGGCTTCCACTGTGAGCTATGTGTAAGCCCCGCCCCCCCCCCCCCAGTGCAGCCATAGCCAATAGCCTGTAGCATCTTGCTGCAGGCATCCAATGAGCTGCTGGCTGCCCTCCCCTTCCTTTCCTATAGAGCTGTAGTCGGCAGGATCGTAATGGAGGACATTCTGTCCCCCCTGAAGGTATTTAAAGAACTGTACAGTACTGCATACGATGTCACACATCACATACAATACATATACACACTATACACCCCATACATCAATGTTTCCCTATCAGTGTGCCTCCAGCTGTTGCAAAACTATAACTACCAGCATGCCCATACAGTCAATGGCTGTACATGCATACTGGGAGTTGTAGTTGTGCAACAGCTGGAGGCACCCTAGTTTGTTAAACACTCCCCATACACTCCACATACAATGGTCATCCCAGAACCAATTTGCAGTTTCCCATAGAGATATGTATTCAACATACAATGGTTCCGAGGCCCCAGAACCAATTACCATTTTTACATAGACATATGTACTCGACATATGATGGTTTCAACATATGATGGTTCTCCGGGAACCAATTAATATCATATGTTTAGGGACCACTGTAGTGGCTGAATGACACAGCATGGAGGTGTTGGCAGCATGAGGAGACCATATAGTGGCTGAATGACACAGTGTGGAGGTGTTGGCAGCATGAAGAGACCATATAGTGGCTGGATGACACATCTTGGATGAGGCTAAAGAATGAGGAGACCATATAGTGGCTGAATGACACAGTGTGGAGGTGTTGGCAGCATGAAGAGACCATATAGGCAATGAATGACACAGTGTGGAGGTGTTAGCACCATGAGGAGACCATATAGTGGCTGAATGACACAGTGTGGAGGAGTTGGCTGAAGCATGAAGAGACCATATAATGTCTGAATGGCACAGCCTGAGTAGACAACAGGGCTTCACAAACCCTAGGAAAAAAAGATAAATTTTGAAATTTAAACCGAAGATTTTGGGTAGCTAGTGCTACGACAACAACATTTTTATTCCCAGACCCAGGCCCAGCAGCATCAGTAAACCAAATATTGCCTGAATGACACAGCCTGGAGTTGGCTGAAGCATGAGGAGATCCCAGGGTTTCACAATCCCTATGAAAAAAAGACGAAGTTTGAAATGTAACCCCTTAAGGACCGGGGTTTTTTCCGTTTTTGCACTTTCGTTTTTTGCTCCTTGCCTTTAAAAAATCATAACTCTTTCAATTTTGCACCTAAAAATTGCTTATTTTTTGCGCCACCAATTCTACTTTGTAATGATGTCAGTCATTTTGCCCAAAAATCTACGGTGAAACGGAAAAAAAAATCATTGTGAGACAAAATTGAAAACAAAACGCTCTTTTGTAAATTTTTGGGGGCTTCCGTTTCTACATAGTAAATTTTTCGGTAAAAATGACACTTTATCTTTATTCTGTAGGTTCATACGATTAAAATGATACCCTACTTATATAGGTTTGATTTTGTCGTACTCCTAGAAAAAATCATAACTTCATGCAGGAAAATTAATACGTTTAAAATTGTTATTTTCTGACCCCTATAACTTTTTTATTTTTCCGCGTATGGGGAGGTATCAGGGCTCATTTTTTGCGCCGTGATCTGAAGTTTTTAACTGTACCATTTTTGCATTGATAGGACTTTTTATTCCTTTTTTTCATGATATAAAAAGTGACAAAAAATGCACTATTTTGGACTTTGGAATTTTCTTGCGCATACACCATTGACCGTGCGGTTTAATTAAAGATATATTTTTATAATTTGGACATTTCCGCACGCGGCGATACCATATATGTTTATTTTTATTTACGAATTTCGGGTAGAATACAGACATAGCGCACATCTACAATCTTGCATAATGATCTGATTGCTTCTCAGCATAATATCAAAAACTAACAGGTTGTTAGTATACATTTTTGATCAAAAAGTACAAGCCCACTCGCCACGTCAAGGCCACCTATTCAGAGTGGGTCCCTAACCTCCCTAGCATAAAATGGCGTAGCACCGGGCGGCGACCACCACCGCCGCGACACAGGCGCCCACGGGGGGGGAGCGACCCACTGGCAGAGCGGCCCAAGTGCCACTCAAACCAGTCTATGGGCCGCACCCGCCCGCAGACACAGCGCCACGGCAGCGACGGACGCCGCCCCGCACCACACCAGTGTGAACAAGGTGTAATGGCTCACTTACCCTGCTCTCCCAGTCAGACTGGGAGGCTGCCAGGAGTGAAATGGCCCTAGTGTGGCCAATTACCACCTATATAGGGTTGGGCTGCGGGGGTGGGGAAGAGTGCAGCACATGTTCAAATAAAAAAAAAAGGAAAGGATAGAAATCACAGTATGAATTTCGGGTAGAATACAGACATAGCGCACATCTACAATCTTGCATAATGCATTATTTTTATTTACACTGTGTTTTTTTTTTTTATGGGAAAAGGGGGGTGATTCAAACTTTTAATAGGGGAGGGGTTACATGATCTTAATTCACTTTTTTTCACTATTTTTTTGCAGGGACCTATAACACTGCACACACTGATATTTTACATTGATCACTGGTTTCTCATAGGAAACCAGTGATCGATGATTCTGCCGCTTGACTGCTCATGCCTGGATCTGAGGCACTGAGCAGTCATTCGGCGATCGGAGGCAGGTAGGGACCCTCCGGATGTCCTATAAGCTGTTCGGGATGCCGCGATTTCGCCGCGGCTATCCCGAACAGCCCACTGAGCTAACCGGCACTTTTTACTTTCACTTTTAGCCACGTGGCTCAGCTTTGAGCGCACGGCTAAAGGATTAATAGCACGCGGCACCGCGATCAGTACTCATACGTCCTTGGTCCTTAAGAGGTTAAACTGAAGATTTTGGGTAGCTAGTGCTACCATAACAAAAGTTTTTATTCCCAGGCCCAGCAGCATCAGTAATCCATTTATTGGCTGAATGACACAGCCTGGAGTTGGCTGAAGCATGAGGAGACCATATAGTGTCTGAATGGCACAGCTTAGAGTTGGCAGCAGCATCAGGAGACCATTGAAATTTATGATTTTTAAATTTAAATTTATGATTTTTAAATGTCAATTTATGATTTTTAAATGTCAATTTATGATTTTTAAATTTAAATTTATGATTTTTAAATTTATGATTTTTAAATGTAAGATTTTCAAATTGAAATTAAGTATTTTCAAATTGAAATTTCACTACTCTGCCTTACATACTTATTGTGTATATGAGGGGAGTACGATGCACTTCACTTTGCTTAAAACAGCATTTGTTTAGTACAGCAGCAGGTGTGTACTATTGGCTGTCCTTTCACAGTATATAGACCCCTGACATATTAACAGGTACAAAATAGTACACTGCTTAGGTGTAGGTATGTCGTATGCACTAATGAGGGCAGAAAAATGTGCCACAGTACGCTTAAAAATACTTATTTTTACCTGAGTCCCAGATTACGAAATTCCTTTATAATCAGAAATTGTCAGAATGCCACCTGACATTCAAATGAATAAAATGATACAATGTGTAACTGGAGAGGTACACCTGGTACTGCTAAGTGGTGTAACAAACGTGCCTGGAGTCCTCATAAGACAGTCTATAGCAGTGGGTCTGTCCTGTGAATGAGTGGCGGTGCAGACTTGTGTTAGCAGCGAGCAATTCACAAATGAAGATGTGTAGATAATAGAAAAGTGCAATCACCACAACGGTAGCTTCAAACACGGCTTTATTGAAGACATCCAGGTACAGACAACGAGAGTGTAGGGGTACGACAGGGAAAGGGAGGTAGTCTCAGGCTACAGAACAGTCTCGCGCACAGCTGCGCTTCTTGACCCCTTAAGGACCCAGGGTTTTTCTATTTTTGCATTTTAGTTTTTTCCTCTTTACCTTTAAAAAACCATAACTCTTTCAATTTTGCACCTAAAAATCCATATGATGGCTTATTTTTTGTGCCACCAATTATACGTCAGTAATTTTACCCAAAAATCTACGGCGAAGTGGAAAAAAATAATAATTGTGAGACACAATAGAAATAAAACCACCATTTTGTAACATTTGGGGGCTTCCGTTTCTACGCAGTACATTTTTCGGTAAACATGACACCTCTTTATTCTGTAGGTCCATACGATTAAAATGATACCCTACTTATATAGGTTTGATTTTGTCGTACTTCTGGAAAAAATCATAACTACATGCAGGAAAATTAACAAGTTTAAAATTGTCATCTTTTGACCCCTATAACTTTTTAATTCTTCGACGTATGGGGTAGTATGAGGGCTCATTTTTTGCGACGTGATCTGAAGTTTTTAGCGGTACCATATTTGCATTGATAAAACTTATTGATTATTCATTATATAAAAAGTGACACTGTCCACTATTTTGGACTTTGCAATTTGCACATGGCGATACCACACATGTTTATTTTTATTTAATACATTTTTTTGTTTTTCTTTAAATAGAAAAAGGGGGGTGATTCAAACTATTATTAGGGAAGGTGTTAAATTATCTTTTTTCACTTTTTTTTTCACTTTTTCTTCGCAGTGTTATAGCTCCCGTAGGGGGCTATAACACTGCACACACTGATCTTTTACATTGATCAGTGGTTTCTCATAGAAAACCACTGATCGATGATTCTGCCGCTTGACTGCTCATGCCTGGATCTCAGGCACTGAGCAGTCATTTGGCGATCAGACAGCATGGAGGCAGGTAGGGACCCTCCGACTGTAATGTAAGCTGTTCAGGATACTGTGAATTTGCTGTGGCGATCCTGAACAGCTCCCTGAGCTAACTGGCATTGTTTTACTTTCACTTTAGACGTGACGTTCAACTTTGAACGCCGCGTCTAAAGGGTTAATAGCGCGGCACCGCGATCAGTGCTGCGCGCTATTAGCCACGGGTCCCAGCCGTTGTTAGAGGTCAGGCTGTGGCCCCACTTTATAGAACGGGAGCGGACTCATGATGTACCGGTACTTCATGGGTCCTTAAGGGGTTATGGCCCCTACTACATCACACGTAAGAAGGTGTGCTTAAAAAGGACCCTGGAGGATGTGTTGCCATAGAAACATGTACACACAACATACAACGGCAGGTAAAAAACGCCCACAGTGAATAAAGGAAAATCAGGGCAGAAAAATGTGCTACAGTACGCTTAAAAATACTTATTTTTACCTGTGTCCCAGATTTTACCTGTGTCTTCCCACCTACTTCTTTTCCCGCCTTGCCTTCCTGCCTTCCCAGCATCCCTTGCCCAATGTACTGACGTGTAGATCCGCCATTTTAGATGCCCTGGAGCCTGGAACACTGTAAAAGGGAGTTTAAGGAAGCGATTTGCACGATAGAATCGCGGCGATATTCGCATTCGTTGCAAATTGAATATTTCCTGAAATTCGTAACGAATTTGGGTTCGTCAGCTTCAATTCGCTCATCTCTAACCACAATCTTTTGGATGCATAGTAATTACTTAACAATCCAATTCCTTCAATGAGTATGCCTTACCATTGAAGTCATCCAGCCTTTTACTGAGGATGACACTGATACAAAAAATGTAGGACAGAATGACTGCCTGATACATCATAGTTTATTTTTAGGCCACAAAACAACAAAGACATGTATCCTTTGAAGAAACAGAACATTGCTATGAAATTTGGTAATGTTTGTAAAGGCTTTTGTGTGCCTATGACTACAATGTCATCAGAAAAGTCTTCCGATTTTGAACACTAGCATAATTATTCTGACATTTGAAATCCCTAAAGTTTCACAATGAACCATGCACAAGGTCATATATGCATAATTCTTTATAGAAGATATTTTCTGCATTAATATCAAGTGGACACTAAACAATAGGTATGTTTTGGCATAACTGTAATAGACACACCATAATAGCGTAAGATCAGTTGTGTGTGAATGTCAACATAGCAGGGAGGTACAGGCTTTGGATAGTCCATAGTAGTATAAATCATAATAAAGTTGTATTATAATTAGAGTTGAGCTACCTTTTCAAAGGTTTGGTTCGTCAGATTTTAAAGAGGTTTTAAGACTACGGTAATGTCAAAGTTACTGAAACACGAAGTAACAAGATAACTAACAGCTTGTTTAAAACACACTGCGCTAGTGGATTGTCTATGCTTTTTAACATTAAAATAAAGGTGCATAAAGTATCCCTTTTTTGTTAACAGATGCCTCACAGTGTTAAAATGCACACAAAAGTATTGGAAGACCCAACGGCTTGACACACTGGCTCCAAAAGTTGTCTGCTGCATTAGCTAGTCTGTCGCATAAGAACAGCTAAACCCAACACAAACTTTCCCAACCATAACCAGTAGAGATGGGTGAATCGAAGCTGACAAAGTCAAATTTGTTCAGAATTTCTTGAAAAATTAGATTGGGAACAAATCTGAATTTTCTCACGCTCACCATTTTGTGCGGGCCGGGGGGCTAAAATGGGGGCTACACGTTTGAGGACAATCCCCATTCAAAGACTGCAAGTAACCATAGTGCAGGCAGGGACACTTCAGGGAGAGAGTGTACGCTTTTTTCTGTTGTGACCATACTGGGGTGTATTACTCTAAAAAAAAAGTGAAATATATAGGCACTCTGCAGTTCTACATTTTTTTCTGGTTTAAGCTAATAGGGTGCAGTAAGTGTAAAGTCACTAAATGACTTACGCACTAGATTGTCACGCTCATTTCTGGTTATGTCCTCCAACTGCCTCTGCCTTATGCTGTTCCCTCATGCAGAGAAGTATTGTGCTCCAGTATACCGCAAGGACAATCAACTAGATGACAGTCAGCAGCTTCTGCCCAGCCAAGATGTGGAGGAGACATCCGCCACTTCCTCGGCTAGGCGGGCAAGTAGTGATAAGGAGAGTGGCATGGGAGGTGGTGTTGCGAGCGTTCAGGCTTCTGAAACAGACACCGTTGAGGAACTTGAGAATGACATCAGTGACATGCAGACACAAATTGTTAATGATGAAGCCGATCACACTTGGGAGCTGGGTGCGGAAAGGGCTTCATCATCATCAGGAGAAGACGCTGGCAGGTTGCCCGTGAGGCAGCAGCTGAACCAGCAAGGTGGTAGCATGGTTGGGAGTCAGCAGGGTGGCAGCAGTGGGAAGTCTGAAGCCAAATGTTCCCGGGGTAGACAACCTGCTTTGCGGCAGCCTACCTGTAGTGGAGGTAGTGGAGCAGGAGCTAATCATCCAATGGTGCAGAAGCTAAATGTGCTCCTGTCCAAGTTGCTGGTGCGGCAGTCCCTCCCTTTTCAAGTGATGGACTCCGCACCTTTCAGAGAACTGATGGCTTGTGCCGAGCCAATGTGGAGAGTCCCAAGCATTCATTTTTTTTTTTCGAAAAAGGCAATACCAGCCCTGCACAAATATGTAGAACAGAAAGTGGGCCAGTCCTTGAGCCTGTCGGTGTGTACCAGTGCCAATGTGTGGAGCTGTAACTACGGTCAGGGACAATACATGTCCTTTAAGGCCCAGTGGGTTAATGTGGTTCCTGCAAAGCCACACCAGCAACTTGGCCAGGTCATGTGGCTTCCGCCTCCACGCTGACATGCCGTTGGACCTGAGACAATGTCTGACTCCTCATCCTCCACCATGTCCTCAGCCTCCACTGCATGGACAAGTCACAGTGCCCCTCCAGCATACCATGTGTGCAGGGCATGGCACGAGTCTACAGTTGCTGATGAGTAGCTTTCTTTACTCGCATAGTAGCGTCAGCAGCAGCAGGTAGACCTTGAGCAGGACCTGAATCAGCAGGTGGTGGCACACTTGAACATGACCCTGCCAACCCACATTGAAGATCCGCTGGACTTCTGGGCAGCCAACATGGATTTGTGGCTGCAACTAGCAGAGTTTTCCCTGAAAAGCTGTCCTGCCTGGCCAGTAGTGTAGCATCAGAGCGGGTGTTTAATGCAGCGTGGGCTATAGTAACCCCAAGGAGAACTTACCTGTCCCCCAAAAATTTGGAGAGACTGACCTTTGTCAAGAGGAATCAGGCATGGATCAGCCAGGATTTCCACCCACCAATGCCTGATGCATCAGTCTAGATTATCCATGTTGCCACACCAGCCCTTTGTCAAAAGAGACTGTTTTCTTCTCTACCTGCCTCAGCTACTATTCTGATCCTGCCACCCACCTGATGCCACACATCTGATGCCAAGTGCTCCTTCTTCACCCACCTTCATCAGCAGGTACTGGTATTGCCACTCACCACCCCACTCTGTCACACGGTCACTTTTAGGATTCCTGATGCTGTTGCCACCTCCAGGCTCTATCATTTTGCCACCATATAATCTCATGCTGCTGCTGCCACCTACAGGCTCTGTCATTGTGCCGCTCTATGATCTCTTCATGCTGCTGCCACGTCAAGGCTCTGTCATTGTGCCGCTCTGCGGCCTACATAGGCTGCCTCCACCTCCATGCTCTCTCATTGTGCCGCTATTTGGTCTCGTCATTGTGCCGCTCTGCGGCCTACATAGGCTGCCGCCACCTCCAGACCCTGTCATTGTGCCCCCATATGGTCTCCTCATGCTGCTGCCACCTCCAGGCTCTGTCATTTTGCCGCTCTATGGTCTTTTCATTCTGCTGCCACCTCCAGGCTCTGTCATTGTGCAGCCCTATGGTCTCGTTATTGTACTGCTCTGTGACAGTGATTCTAATAGTGACACCTGTAATCTGCATGTCATACTGAATAACATATTATTTTACTACCCCGGCACACTCCCTATGCATTTTACGGCAAGGCAAAGTGTTCTACACCCCTATTGAGGCTCTCTGTAACCCGGAAATATACGTTTTTAATAGAAATTCACTGCAAATAAATTTGGATCAACAGAATTTTTTGGGAAATTTTGGCGAATCGGCTGAATTTAATTTTTGAAAAATTTGCCAATCTCTAATAGCCAACATATCACTGAGACCACCATAGTTTCTCATGATTTAGCACATGTGCCTACACAGAGAGTGTGTAGACATTGCACAGCCACAATTTGCATGTTGTTATCGGTAACGTAGTTTTTCAATCTTAAATTACTATTAGAGAGCCGATGTGAAATTTTCTGCTGCAGATAGGACAGCAATTCCTCCTATGTGTGGCTTTTTCCCCCCCAGGCTTAACAGATGTAATATAGCATGGCAGCTCTTGGCTAAGCACTAATGAAAGGATGAGGTAAAGCTATGATCTGCCCTGTAAAAAGCTGTCCATGGAGAAGGACCTGGATTACCAGGCAGACAATAGGCGGCAGGTGTCAGAAGTTGAACCATATTGGTCTAATCATGGAGGTGTCACTACTGTTTCCTTACCGTGTTACAGTGGAGCCTCAATGTTATGTCCTCCGATTCTTCCTCCTCCTGAGAACCCCAAGAACTAGTCCACTAGACCGCATATAATCCTTAAAACAACATAACCACTGGAAGACAAGGACAATTTTTGCTTGCTATTGCTTCTGCCAATTTTTCCTCCAGGCACCTGGCTGCTGCTAGATGTACTGGGCCTGGGTAAAAATATGGTACCCACAGTGCTGGTACTGCCACGAACATGCTTACTGGATGATATGGCAGGGGTGCTCTTTCCTCTACCCCGTCCTGTCCAACCATCCTTTACTAGAATTTTTTTTTAATTGAAAAGATATGGAGGTTGTTGTTATCTTTTTGGGGTGATTTTTCACTCACCCACTATTCAAGTGGTGAAAAAAATATCAATAAACTTTCACTCTCAATGCTAGAAATGCAGATTTATGTTAAACCCAAGTAAAAATGCTATCTTTTTATTAAATCCAGAAAATGCATTTACCTTGGAGTAAAAGCTCTATTCCACATTCACTTATAATGCAAGACATGAGAATTTATGTTAAACCCAGGTAGAAATTTTATGTTTTTGATTAAACCAAAAATACTGGTAAATTGGTGTAAAAAGCCTACTCCACATTCACTCTCAACGCTAAAAATGGGGATTTGTGTAAAACCCATCTTGAAAAACTATGCTTTTTATTAAACCCAGAAAATACAGGTAACCTGGCGTACAAGGCTTATTCCATGTTTACTCCTTATACCAGAAATTAGGATTTATGCTAAACACAGGGGGAAATGCTATGTTGTTTTAATTGAACCCAGAAAAAAATATTAACGACATAAAAGGCCTATTCCACATTTACTCTTAACACTCTCAATTGTAAAGATAATTATAAAGATAAACTGGTCAGTTCCTAAAAGGGACAGAGATGTCAGCAGAGTGCAATGTGGTCGTGATTCAGCAGAGACCACTGTGTTCCAAAAAGAAGAGAATTTCCTCCATAGCATTCAGCAGCTAATAAGCACTGGAAGGATTAAGATTTTTTAATAGAAGTAATTTACAAATCTGTTTAACTTTCTGGCACCAGTTGATAAAAAAAAAAAAAAAGTTTTCCACCTGGCCCAGGGAATGTGGGAACAAATCAATATTGGCATCAAATTCAATTTGAGAAAAAACCTCCTAAAATGACTCTCTGGAGGTTTCGTCATCTTTAATACTGATCCTTTAATTGGCTGTCAATATAATTTGCTCCAATATGTTTTTGTCAGAGATAGAGAAATTAGATTGTTAGAAACAGAAATTCATGTAAATGGTAGGAATATCTGTACCATGCTACAGAATGGTGGCACTATATAAGCACTACAAGATCACTAAACAAATAATGGTACATACATTTCTTTTAGTTCCTAGCTTTAGCGATCAATACACATTATTAGGCTTGGCGTTTACCCTGTTCATATGTATACATGTACTTTGTTTGTAATTTATTAATGAATGTTTGAGTTACCATTACCTGCCACAGTTGGGTTTTTCACTTGCAGAGAGCTCAGTGTGAATATTATTTGAAGAGCCAAAAACACCTTGACATTAATAACAGTGGACGATACAATCAGTTCCTAAAGAAATTAATTACAACTTCTGGAAACATAGAATCAAACACGACAGGGCACCTATGTGGGTTTCCTAATTATCATAATTATTTATCCCAATTTTTTGTTGTGTCACTGAGTGGAAGTTTTTAGAAATTATTTTGCAGTTAGAAACTGATATAATAAACCATGATTACTGTTAAAGAAAAAAGTATTGGATATATTTTCAACAATTTAAGCCAGTTTAATAATGAATTTCTGAATTATTTCTGTAATAGTAAAAGTAACAAAGTCATTGAAAATACCCTTAAACCTTTACATTCATTTTCTAACAAATCTGAATTGAATACTGGGGAAACAGTCTGCATCAATGTAAAAAAGAAATGATGTTACATTGCAGTTTTTACAGCTAAATATCCTGCTATTGATTATTTAAGCAAGTAAAATATTTATCCTGAAATGGCAATTGCTTTGTAGAAAAGTATTACACTCAAGCATATATTAAAAAGAGAAAAGCAAAAATGTGTTTTCAGACACTCAGCTATACTCTGGGGATCTTACATCTTAGATTTTTTACATCAATTTTCATCCTAAGAAAAGTGCATCACTCCAGATTATGTTTTGATAGGGCGGACAAAACTGTTCTGTGCAATTAAAAAAGGATCTATTGGACACAAATTTTTTGCCATTTTTCGCATATTAAAAATAGGGATGAGCGAATTGAATCTGATGAATCCGAATTAGTTACAAATTTCACGAAAAATTTGATTTGCAACGAATGCAAATATCACCATCATTCAATCACACGAATCACTTAATTAAACTCCATTTAGTGCGGTCCAGGCTCCAGAGCATCTAAAATGGTGGATCCACATGTGAGGACTGAGGACATGGGGCAAGGAATACTGGGAAGGCGGGAACAAGGGTAGGCGGGATGACCCTGAATCACATGCATCATGCAGCCTATCAGCAGCCAGCCACCCCTGTGATGTCACAGCCCTTTATAATCGGCAGCCATATTGCGGCCAGGCACTTCAGCCTTCCACTGCAGAGAGATAGATGGGAATAGACAGCCCTGTGTGTTGCACGGAAAAGCTTTTTTCCAGCAGCGATTCACCTCCTCGTCAAGTCAGCGTTCTGTTGCACAGAGAGAGGGACAGAGAGCAGTGTGTTTTGCACAGAAAAGCATTCTTACTGCAGCGATTCACCTCCCAGTCACTGTCTACAGCGTTCTATTACAGAGAGGGACAGAGAACAGTGTGTTGCGCAGAACAGCAGCGATTCAGCTCAAGCACAAATCCTGCCTAGAAGGGAGTGAGACTGAGAGACAGAGTGCAATTTTGGGTGTAACATACAGCGACTCTGTGCTGCAACACAGGTGTGAACTGCTGGTGTTGTGCACAAATACATTTTTTTAAGTGTAATGTAGCGCAGTTTTTCTCCCCTCATAAGTGCAAACCACATACGTACACTTAAGTGGTGTACTATTTTGTACCTGTTAAAGTCTCAAGGGCCTTGATACTGTGAAAGTCCAGGCAAAAGTACTCACTGGCTGTTGTTGCACATAAATACTTTTTAAAGCATACTGTAGGGCATTTTTCTCCCTCTGCATATCACGTATGTTCATCTAAGTGGTGTACTATTTTGTGCCTGGTAAAGTCTAAAGGGCCTATATACTGTGAAAGGCCAGGCAAAAGTACTCCCATGCTGGTGTTGTACACAAATACTTTTTAAAGCGTAGTGGAGAATATTGTACTCCTCTCATATACGTACTAAGCATGTCAGGCACAGAAGTGCCAGGACGTGCACAGAGGAGTGGCAGAGGCCTAAATTCATCAGGCAGAGGTCGCAACTAGTAGTCGTTTCTCAACTAGGAACCCATCTGCCGTTATCGATTGGTTAACACGGTCATCCACTTGATCACAAGTGACATCTGACACCCCCAAAAAACAGTCGGTGGGTTCCTCAGACACAACCTTCAGTTGGCATGGCCCGCAAGCAGTCATTGTCCTCCCATTGCCTCTGTCCTATGTTGTTCCCTCAACCACAGAAGTATCTTATGCTGTGGGTTCAACTTCACTATTTAGTGAGGACGATCTAGAGGACAGTTAGCAGTTACTGCTGATCCAAGAATTGGAGGAGACATCTGCCCCCTCCCATGCTAGGAGGGCAAGTAGTGATGAGGAAAGTAGCGTGGGAGGGGGTGTTGTGAGCATTCAAGCTCCTGAAGCAGACACTGTTGAGGAACCTGAGGAGGACATCAGTGACTTGCAGACACAACTCGATGATGATGAAGCCAATCGCACTTGGGAGCCGGGTGCAGAAGAGGCTTCATCATCATCATCATCAGGAGAAGAGGGTTGCAGGTTGCCCGTGAGGCAGCAGCTGAGCCAGCAAGTTGGTAGCATGGTTGGCAGTCAACATGGTGGCTGAAAAAGGAAAGTCTAGAGCCAAACGTTCCCCAGGATAGACCACCTGCTTCGCGGTAGCCTACCTTCCCAGGAGGTAGTGAAACAGGGGTTCCTGGAGTCGGCGGCAGTAGAAGTCAATCAGTGCTGACTGTTGGTGGGAAAATCAGCTACTTTTTTTCATCAAGCATCAGGAAGAGGTTATCATGGCTCCATGCAAGATGTGTCGGCATAAGGTGAAGTGTGGCCAGGGTCCTATCGTTGGCACCACGGCCCTGCGTCAACATATGCAGCGTCACCATAAAGCGGCCTGGGAGAACCGTGGTTCCGAAGGGGTGGCCCAGCCTGCTGCATCACCCAGTGGCACGCCGCTCCCTGTTTCAGCCAGCCAAGGGTCCACCACCTCAGCAGAAGGGAGCTGTGTGTCATACCCATCTTCTGTCGCTCCAGATGCAATCCATTGATGAAGCCATGTCCAAGAGACAACAGTATGCGACCACTCATCCAACGATGCTGAAGCTGAATGTGCTCCTTTCGAAGTTGCTGGTGCTGCTGTCTCTCCCTTTTCAAGTGGTGGACTGTGCACCTTTCAGAGAACTGATGGCTTGTGCCGAGCCGAGGTGGAGAGTGCCAAGCCATAATTTTTTTTGCAAAAAAGGCAGTACCAGCCTTGCACAAATTTGTGGAACAAAAGGTGGGCCAGTCCTTGAGCCTGTCTATGTGTACAAAAATGTACGGCAGCGCCAATGTGTGGAGCTGTAACTACAGTGTCGTACTTATAGTAGGCCCCAAAAATGAACCACTATGTTTAATAGAATAATAGCCTGATGTGTCCACCATGTTTCATGTTCTAAATAGACCACAGTGTGTTCTAAAGTTCTCCTCTCCAAGTACCAGTCTACGAGAAGAATACTTGTTGTCTCTTTAGATATTTATGGATGCTTAGATAAAACAGATAAGAGGGCTAGTTAGCCAGTCTTTTGAATGTTATTCTGACAAATAATTACCCATTTGACTGGAAAGATAGACATTCACACATCTGTGTTGGAGAATCATCCAATGTATTATTATCTTTCCCATAAATTTGATAGTTGTTATGATTACAGCAGATGGAGGACAGTAACAGAACATGGCAGATGGACAGCAGGTAGTGCATCCTCTGGGCCTGTGTGAATGTTGACGTGAGTCGTGCCAGGGAGCAGAGTCTAAGGTGCTGCTGGTTTTCACCAGAGCCCGCTGCAAAGCAGGATGGTCTTGCTGCAGCAGGCGGCACCCAGGTCGCTACCCCTGGCACGACTTTTCCACACAGTTAGCTGGGGGGGGGGGGGGGGGGGCGTGTCACGGAAGGACACTGGCAGGACGTAGCAGATGGCAGAAGGTCAGGGGAGGTACACAAGTACAGGTTAGGTAGGGAAACAGGGAAGAGGTACACAGTAGCGAGACACAGGACTTCACTATGGCATAAACAACCAAAGATCCGGCAGGGAAGCTGACATCACAGGATCTGACATCACATAATCCTTGCCATATGTACACGCCCAACCTACATTCATTGGGATTTTCCAATTTAGGGAGGTGTGTCTAACTAATTAAAAAGTCTGGTGAACGAGATGGAAAACACACAGACACAAAGAATAAGACACACCTAGAGAAAATCCTTGGACAAAGAGGTCTGCCACTGAAAGAGGTCCACAAGATGGAAGCCACAAAAGCCATGATATCATAGATCCCAGCAAGCCTGATTGATCACATGGTACAGACTATGGCTACCCATGACGATGCAATGAACCATCCAACTTTCCTATGAAGCGAAACAAGGTTTTTTATAGACTTGGTAAGAGACACAAAAATTGTATCCCATTTAATTAATACTAATTTGGACAATGTGGATGAAATTATACTATTTAGATTGACAAATTAATTAATTAAATAAAATAGTTAATTATCTCCATATTGAGATTAAAGTCTTAAGATGTTCTGTATTATAGATTCTAAATGCAGAAGAGTCTATTCTCCAGATCTATAAGAAAACATTAAACAATTGCTTATAGATATTGATTGAACTCCTACTCGCCAAGCTAAGTGTTATAAGTATATTTCCATCACTTTCTATCGTGATTTCTATGATTAGATATGTCCATCTTGATATCATAAGGTTTCACTCCTCACAGAGTGATATGCAATAATTTTCTTACATGATATTCCTAACCTAGTAGCTTTTGTTTTATTGTAACAAGTTACTCACCACTCACATGTATTGTTCTTGTCAGGATTCGGCAGGCTGGAGGTGGATCCTCTGTGTCAGAGAGGGATTGGCGTGGACCGTGCCGGCGGACCGGTTCTAAGTTGCTACTGGTATTCACCAGAGCCCGCCGCAAAGCGGGATGGTCTTGCAGTCTCGCATCGCGAAGCGCATTCCGGCTAGGGACATTATCGCAGCGCTCCCGGTCAGCGGCTCTGACCGGGGCGCTGCGAACAGGAGAACACTGCGAGCGCTCCGGGGAGGAGCGGGGACCCAGAGCGCTCGGTGTAACAGTTCTACTGTATGTAGTTAATTAACAAGCTTGTAATGTTTACTAGTGTTGAGCGGCATAGGCCATATATAGGATATATTCGAATTCGCGATATTTTGCGAATATATGGACGAATATTCGTCATATATTCCCTAAATTTGCATATTCGTAATATTTGCGTTTTATTTTCGCATATGCGAAGAAAGTCGCGTATGCGAAAAATTAGCATATGCGAAAATTAGCATATGCGAAATGAGCATAAAAACAAAATTAACATATGCGAAAATTTGCACGCCAGTCTCACACAGTGGTATTAGAGCATTCAGAGAGGGGTGATCACTGTAATGTTTACTGTGGAAAAAAAAAAAAAAACGAATATTCGTAATTACGAATATATAGTGCTATATTTGTGAATATTAGCGAATTCGCGAATATGCGATATTCGCAAATAAAATTTGCATTGCGAATATTCGTGAGCAACACTAATGTTTACTAATATATCTTAATGATATTCATTTACAGATATCATTATGTTTATTACTTATTTATGTTTATAACCTTATAACCAATAAATCTGCATACTTTTATAATACATGTGTATTATTGTAATATTGCAAAACTACATCCTTAACCTCTTAAGGACGTAGGGCGTACCTGTACGCCCTACACCCGGTATTTAAAATGGGGTCCGGCCAGTTTTAAATACCCTGGGTCATACCGGGTCGGTCTTGGTCGGCTAATGATAGCCGGGACCCTGGGCTAATAGCGTGCGGCACCGATCGTTGTGCTGCTCGCCATTAACCCTTTAGACACGGTGATCAAAGTTGATCGCCGCGTCTAAAATGACAGTGAAAGCTTCCCGGCAGCTCAGTTGGGCTGATCGGGACTATCGCGATAAAATCCCCTTACCTTGCTCCGTCGTGTCTGATCGGCGTTTGATTGCTCCAAGCAAACGACCACCTATAACACTGATCCATGCAAAGCTATGGCTTTGCAGGGATCAGTGTAAAAGATCAGTGTGTGCAGTGTTATAGCCTCCTATGGGAGCTATAACACTGCAAAAAAAAGTGGGAAAAAAGAAATAAATAAATAAAAGTTTGAATCACCCCCTTTTCCCATAAAAAAAAAACTGTGTAAATAAAAATAAAGATATGTGGTATCGCCGCGTGCGGAAAGGCCCAATTTATAAAATATAATGTTAATTAAACCGCACAGTCAATGGTGTATGCGCCAAAAAATTCAAAAGTCCAGAATAGCGTATTTTTGGTCACTTTTTATATCATGAAAAAATGAATAAAAAGCGATCAATACAAAAATGATACAGATAAAAACTTAAGATTTCGGCGCAAAAAATTAGCCCCAAATCAGCCCGTACGCAGAATATTTAAAAAGTTATAGGGGTCAGAAGATGGGAATTTTTTACGTATACATTTTCCTGCATGTACCGTATATACTCGAGTATAAGCAGACCCGAGTATAAGCCGAGACTCCAAATTTCAACCCAAAATCCCAGGAAAAGTTATTGACTCGAGTATAAGCCTAGGGTGGGAAATACATCATCCCCCCCTGTCATCATCCAGACCCGTCATTAACATTTTCATCATCATCACCGCCTGTCATCATCCAGACCCTCATCATCATCACCTGTCATCATCCCCTTGTCATCATCCCACACATCCCCCCTTCACCTTCCCCTTGTCATCATCCCACACATCCCCCCTTCATCATACCCTTGTCATCATCCCACACATCCCCCCTTCATCATCCCCTTGTCATCATCCCCACCCCACTTCATCATCCCCTTGTCATCATCCCACACACCCCCCTTCATCATCCCCCCCCCCTTCATCATCCTCTTGTCATCATCCCACACCCCCCCCCCTTCATCATCCTCTTGTCATCATCCGCCCTCAGTGGTCTTCAACCTGCGGACCTCCAGAGGTTTCAAAACTACAACTCCCAGCAAGCCCGGGCAGCCATCGGCTGTCCGGGCTTGCTGGGAGTTGTAGTTTTGAAACCTCCGGAGGTCCGCAGGTTGAAGACCACTGCGGCCTTCAACATCATCCAGCCCCCTCTCACCCCCTTTAGTTCTGAGTACTCACCTCCGCTCGGCGCTGGTCCGGTCCTGCAGGGCTGTCCGGAGAGGAGGTGGCCGGTGGGATAGTGGTTCCGGGCTGCTATCTTCACCGGGGGCGCCTCTTCTCCGCGCTTCCGGCCCGGAATAGAGGCGTTGCCTTGACAATGACGCAGAAGTACGTTGGCAATGAACGCACCTCTGCGTCGTTGTCAAGGCAACGTGACTATTCTGAGGCCGGGCCCGAAGCGCTTAGAAGAGGCCTCCCCGGTGAAGATAGCAGCCCGGAACCACTATCCCACCGGACCACCTCCTCTCCGGACAGCCCTGCAGCACCGGACCAGCGCCGAGCGGAGGTGAGTACTGTACAGAACTAAAGGGGGGTGAGAGGGGGCTGGATGATGTCGAAGGCCGCAGTGGTCTTCAACCTGCGGACCTCTGGAGGTTTCAAAACTACAACTCCCTGCAAGCCCGGACAGCCGATGGCTGCCCGGGCTTGCTGGGAGTTGTAGTTTTGAAACCTCTGGAGGTCCACAGGTTGAAGACCACTGCGGGTGGAGAGTTCACTCGAGTATAAGCCGAGGGGGGTGTTTTCAGCATGAAAAATCGTGCTGAAAAACTCGGCTTATACTCGAGTATATACGGTAGTTATGATTTTTACTGAACAATGCACTGCATAGAAACAGAAGCCCCAAAAACTAACAAAATGGCATTTTTTGGTAAAATCACTAATGTTAAATCAAAGAAGAATTGGTGGCGCAAAAAAATAAGCAATCAAATGGAATTTTATGTGCAAAATTTAAAGTGTTATGATTTTTAGAAGGTGATGAGGAAAAAAGGAAAATGCAAAAAAGGAAAAACCCTCTGTCCTTAAGGGGTTAAGTGTTAATGTCATCCGGTCATAAAAAGAAATTGTTGATATCTGAGGAAATAGTCAGACTCAGATGTGAATTGTATTCATTGGCTTTGTCTACAATTCACCAGGTCATAATTTTGATATTTTTGGGGAAAAAAATCATAATTAATATTCATTTTTATGACTATAATTCATAGTTAATAATTGAGTTATTACTGCACGACAACTGTCAGGGACAATACATGTCCCTGAGACAGAGGACCAAGACACATCGTGACAATATGCAGTGGAGATGGAGGCAAGGAGTCCCTCCGAGTCACTTGCACAAATGGAACGATGCCTGCTCACTTGCATGCATAGTGACCACCGAATTGTCACCATTCAGCAGCGGGATGACTTCTGGCTCTCCACCTTATTGGACCTTCGCTACTGCCACAAATTGGGGGCCTTTTTTACACCCACTGAGAGGGAGGACAAACTGACCTATTACAGAGACATCCTACGAAGTCAGTTGGCCAATGCCTATCTGTGCTATCGTCCTTCCTCTCGCAGGTCTGACTCGGGGGGGGGGGCCCTTTGCGCTCACCTTCCACTGCCATGGCTGCTGGGGAGGGGTGGTGTGGCAGGAGCAGTACCAGCTCCATCAGCAGCAGCCTGAGTCTACAGTTGCTGATGAGTAGCTTTTTTCACCCGCATAGTGAAGCAACTCATCAGCAGCAGGTAGACCTGGAACAAGACCTGAACCATCAGGAGATGGCATACCTTGACATGACCATGCCAACACACCTTGAAGATCCGCTGGACTTCTGGGCAGCTGTTACGCCTAGCGCTCCGGGCCCCCGCTCCTCCCCGGAGCGCTCACGGCGTCTTTCTCCCTGCAGCTCCCCGGTCAGTCCCGCTGACCGGGAGCGCTGCTCTGTCATGGCCGTTGGGGATGCGATTCGCACAGCGGGACGCGCCCGCTCGCGAATCGCATCCCAGGTCACTTACCCGTTCCCGTCCCCTGCTGTCATGTGCTGGCGCGCGCGGCTCCGCTCTCTAGGGCGCGCGCGCGCCAGCTCCCTGAGACTTAAAGGGCCAGTGCACCAATGATTGGTGCCTGGCCCAATTAGCTTAATTGGCTCCCACCTGCTCCCTGGCTATATCTGGTCTCCTCCCTTGCACTCCCTTGCCGGATCTTGTTGCCCTTGTGCCTAGTGAAAGCGTTTTGTGTGTTTAAAGCCTGTGTACCAGAACTTCTGCTATCTCCCCTGACTACGAACCTTGCCGCCTGCCCCCGACCTTCTGCTACGTCCGACTTTGCTTCTGCCTACTCCCTTGTACCTCGCCTATCTTCAGCAGTCAGAGAGGTGAGCCGTTGCTAGTGGATACGACCTGGTCACTACCGCCGCAGCAAGACCATCCCGCTTTGCGGCGGGCTCTGGTGAAAACCTGTAGTGGCTTAGAACCGGTCCACTAGCGCGGTCCTCGCCATCCCTCTCTGGCACAGAGGATCCACTACCTGCCAGCCGGCATCGTGACAGTAGATCCGGCCATGGATCCCGCTGAAGTTCCTCTGCCAGTTGTAGCTGACCTCCCTACGCTGGTCGCCCAACAAGCTCGTCAGATCGCCCAACAAGATCACCAGCTGTCGTACTTGACCACCATGACACAGCAACTCCAGTCACAACTACAGCAAGTACAGTCACAGCTACAGCAGCAACAACCATCTCCTCCGCCAGCTCCTGCACCCCTTCCGCAGCGAGTGGCCACTCCTAGCCTCCGCCTGTCCTTGCCGGACAAATTTAATGGGGACTCTAAGTTTTGCCGTGGCTTTCTTTCGCAATGTTCCCTGCACTTGGAGATGATGTCGGACCAGTTTCCTACTGAAAGGTCTAAGGTGGCTTTCGTAGTCAGCCTTCTGTCTGGAAAAGCCCTGTCATGGGCCACACCGCTCTGGGACCGCAATGACCCCGTCACTGCCTCTGTACACTCCTTCTTCTCGGAAATTCGAAGTGTCTTTGAGGAACCTGCCCGAGCCTCTTCTGCTGAGACTGCCCTGCTGAACCTGGTCCAGGGTAATTCCTCCGTTGGCGAGTACGCCATACAATTCCGTACTCTTGCTTCTGAACTATCCTGGAATAATGAGGCTCTCTGCGCGACCTTTAAAAAAGGCCTATCCAGCAACATTAAAGATGTTCTGGCCGCACGAGAGACTCCTGCTAACCTGCATGAACTCATTCATCTAGCCACTCGCATTGACATGCGTTTTTCTGAGAGGCATCAAGAGCTCCGCCAGGAAAAAGACTTAGATCTCTGGACACCTCTCCCACAGTCTCCACTGCAATCTGCGCCTAGGCCTCCCGCCGAGGAGGCCATGCAAGTGGATCGGTCTCGCCTGACCCTGGAAGAGAGGAATCGCCGTAAGGAAGAGAATCTTTGTCTGTACTGTGCCAGTACTGAACATTTTTTGGTGGATTGCCCAATCCGTCCTCCACGTCTGGGAAACGCACGCTCGCACCCAGCTCTCGTGGGTGTGGCGTCTCTTGATGCTAAGTCGGCTTCTCCACGTCTCACGGTGCCTGTTCGGATTTCTACTTCAGCCAGCTCTCCCCTCTCAGCCGTGGCCTGCCTGGACTCTGGAGCTTCTGGGAATTTTATTCGGGAGTCCTTAGTGAATAAATTCCGCATTCCGGTGACCCGTCTTGTCAAGCCACTCCACATTTCCGCGGTCAACGGAGCCAGGTTGGATTGCACCGTGCGTTACCGCACGGAGCCCCTCCTAATGTGCATCGGACCTCATCACGAGGAAATTGTATTTTTTGTCCTTCCTAATTGCACTTCTGAAGTTCTCCTTGGACTACCCTGGCTTCAACACCATTCCCCAACCCTGGATTGGTCCACTGGGGAGATCAAGAGTTGGGGTCCCTCTTGTTCCAAGGACTGCCTTCAACCGGTTCCCAGTACTCCCTGCCGTGACCCTGTGGTTCCCCCTGTATCCGGTCCCCCTAAGGTCATTAAGGACTCTGTCTGCCACAGGAAATGCCTCTCCCCCCCTCCCAGTCCCATCAGGCAAGCCTCTGTGTCCCCTCATGGCCCTCGTCCTGGTGTCACACTGCCCCGTGCCAGGTCTCGCCCTCTGCCCTCTCTCCCCATTCCTACTCCTGCTGTTCTGCCTGCCGTTGAGGAATCCCTCCATCCTTTCCCGGTGTCCTCATCCCAGGGGAGGCAGTTACCGGACAAAGAGAAGGGGAGACCTAAGGGGGGGGGTACTGTTACGCCTAGCGCTCCGGGCCCCCGCTCCTCCCCAGAGCGCTCACGGCGTCTTTCTCCCTGCAGCTCCCCGGTCAGTCCCGCTGACCGGGAGCGCTGCTCTGTCATGGCCGTTGGGGATGCGATTCGCACAGCGGGACGCGCCCGCTCGCGAATCGCATCCCAGGTCACTTACCCGTTCCCGTCCCCTGCTGTCATGTGCTGGCGCGCGCGGCTCCGCTCTCTAGGGCGCGCGCGCGCCAGCTCCCTGAGACTTAAAGGGCCAGTGCACCAATGATTGGTGCCTGGCCCAATTAGCTTAATTGGCTCCCACCTGCTCCCTGGCTATATCTGGTCTCCTCCCTTGCACTCCCTTGCCGGATCTTGTTGCCCTTGTGCCTAGTGAAAGCGTTTTGTGTGTTTAAAGCCTGTGTACCAGAACTTCTGCTATCTCCCCTGACTACGAACCTTGCCGCCTGCCCCCGACCTTCTGCTACGTCCGACTTTGCTTCTGTCTACTCCCTTGTACCTCGCCTATCTTCAGCAGTCAGAGAGGTGAGCCGTTGCTAGTGGATACGACCTGGTCACTACCGCCGCAGCAAGACCATCCCGCTTTGCGGCGGGCTCTGGTGAAAACCTGTAGTGGCTTAGAACCGGTCCACTAGCGCGGTCCTCGCCATCCCTCTCTGGCACAGAGGATCCACTACCTGCCAGCCGGCATCGTGACAGCAGCCAAACTTGATTTGCACCCCCAACTAGCAGAGTTTTCCCTAGAAAATCTGTCTTTCCCGGCCTGTAGTGTGCCATCAGAGCGGGTGTTTAGTGCGGCGGGGGCCATAGTCACCATCAAGGAGAACTCATCTGTCCACAAAAAATGTGGAGAGACTGACCTTTGTGAAGATGAGTCAGGCATGGATCAGCCAGGATTTCCAACCCCCAATGCCTGATGCATGAGAGTAGATTGACCATAGTGCCATACCAACACTTCAAAAATATGGATAGTGCAAAACATGTTTAAGATGCAGCTCCCCAGTTACAGACATTCCTAGCCATCAGACCACAAGTACAGTAAGTATTGAGGATAGGCATTAGTTAAAATGTTACTTTTCTTAGGATAAGATATACATACTCAAATTTTTTTTTTAAATCAAACAAACAGAAAGTTGTGCAGAAAACACCATGTGCCACCAACACTGCCAAGTATTGATGTGATGCAAAGACCTCTAAAAGGTGGAAGGGAACAACAGATGGTCCATTGAAACCGGTGGGGGTAAAAACCTCCCCTGTAAGGCTCTACTCCTGCATTATTAATTCCTTTCTTTGCAAGTGTTACTCACCATAAAAAGGGGCCAGAGTAGGGCGAGAGTAGGGCCATACAGGGGAAGTTTTTACCCCCACCTGCTACGTAGGACAATATGTTGTTCCCTTCCAACTTTTCGAGGAAAGCGTTACTCATATTAAAAAGGGTGGCCACACACAGGAAGCAATCCCTATTTCCACCTAAAAACCCTGGGAAATGGCAGTGTTTGTAGGTGGAAATAGGGAGAAGTTCCTCTGTGGGGCCGCCCTTTTTAGGGCGAGTAACACTTGCCAAGAAGGGAATTAATATTGCGAGAGTAGGGCCTTACAGGGGAAGTGTTCAACCTCACTGGTTACAATAAACCATAAGTTGTTCCCTTCCAACTTTTAGAGGTCTTTGCATCACATCAATATTTGGTGGCGTAGGTGGCATATGGTGTTTTTTGAAAACCCTTGGTTTGATTTAAAAAAAAATTATAATTTGGGGCCATATATTTTATCCTAAGCATATTATTAAAAGTTAAGTTTTACGTAATGCATATGCTCAATACTTACTTGTGCACAATAACACTTTTACAAAATAGACCGTTTTCTTCTGCCTACCTCCCTCAGCTACTATTCTGATCCTGTCACACATCTGATGCCAAGTTCTCCTTTTTTAACTCACCTACGTAACGGGATACTGGTATTGCCACCAACCGTACCACTCTATCACCGGGTCACTTTCAGGACTCCTGATCCAGCTGCTACCACCACCAGGCTGTCTCATTTTGCCACCATATGTTCTCCTCATGCTGATGCCACCTCCACGCTGTGCCATTCAGCCACTATATGTTCTCCTCATGCTGCCACCACCTCCACCCTGTGTCATTTAGTCACTATATGGTCTCCTCATGCTGCCGCCAACACCAGGCTGTGTCATTCAGCGACTATGTGGTCTCTTCATGCTGCCGCAAACTCCAGACTGTGTCAGTCAGCCACTATACGTTCTCCTCATGCTGCAGCCACCTCCACGCTGTGTCATTTAGTCACTATATGGTCTCCTCATGCTGTCGCCAACTCCAGGCTGTGTCATTAAGCCACTATGTGGTCTCCTCTTGCTGCCGCCAACTCCAGGCTGTGTCATTCAGCCACAATGTGGTCTCCTCATGCTGCTGCCAACGCTAGGCTGTGTCATTCAGCTACTATATTGTCTCCTCATGCTGCTGCCAACAACAGGCTTTGTCATTCAGCCACTATGTGGTCTCCACATGCTGCCGCCCACTCTAGGCGGTGTCATTCCGCCACTATGTGGTCTCCTTTTGCTGCCGCCAACTCCAGGCTGTGTCATTCAGCCACAATGTGGTCTCCTCATGCTGCTGCCAACGCTAGGCTGTGTCATTCAGCTACTATATTGTCTCCTCATGCTGCTGCCAACAACAGGCTTTGTCATTCAGCCACTATGTGGTCTCCTCATGCTGCCGCCCACTCTAGGCTGTGTCATTCAGCCACTATAAGTTCTCCTCATACTGCCGCCATCTGCACGCTGTGTCATTCAGCCACTATATGGTCTCCTCATGCTGCCCTGAACTCAAGGCTGTGTCAATCAGCCACTATGTGGTCTCCTCATACTGCCGCCACCTCCATGCTGTGTAATTAAGCCACTATAGGGTCTCCTCTTGCTTCCGCCAACTCCAAGCTGTGTTATTTAGCCAATATGTGGTCTCCTCTTGCTGCTGCCAACTCCAGGCTGTGTCAGTTAGCCACCTTGGGGTCTTCTCATGCTGCCGCCAACTTCAGGCTGTGTTATTCAGCCACTATGTGGTCTCCTCATGCTGTCGCCAACTCCTGGCTGTATCATTCAGCCACTATGTACTCTCCTCATGCTGATGCCAACTCCAGGCTGTGTCATTCAGCCACTATATGGTCTCCTCATGCTGCCGCCAACTCCAGGCTGTGTCATTCAACCACTATGTGGTCTCCTCATGATGCCGCCAACTCCAGGCTGTGTCATTCAGCCACAATGTGGTCTCCTCATGCTGCTGCCAACGCTAGGCTGTTTCATTCAGCTACTATATTGTCTCCTCATGCTGCTGCCAACAACAGGCTTTGTCATTCAGCCACTATGTGGTCTCCTCATGCTGCCGCCCACTCTAGGCTGTGTCATTCAGCCACTATAAGTTCTCCTCATACTGCCGCCATCTGCACGCTGTGTCATTCAGCCACTATATGGTCTCCTCATGCTGCCCTGAACTCAAGGCTGTGTCAATCAGCCACTATGTGGTCTCCTCATACTGCCGCCACCTCCATGCTGTGTAATTAAGCCACTATAGGGTCTCCTCTTGCTTCCGCCAACTCCAAGCTGTGTTATTTAGCCAATATGTGGTCTCCTCTTGCTGCTGCCAACTCCAGGCTGTGTCAGTTAGCCACCTTGGGGTCTTCTCATGCTGCCGCCAACTTCAGGCTGTGTTATTCAGCCACTATGTGGTCTCCTCATGCTGTCGCCAACTCCTGGCTGTATCATTCAGCCACTATGTACTCTCCTCATGCTGATGCCAACTCCAGGCTGTGTCATTCAGCCACTATATGGTCTCCTCATGCTGCCGCCAACTCCAGGCTGTGTCATTCAACCACTATGTGGTCCCCTCATGATGCCGCCAACTCCAGGCTGTGTCATTCAGCCACTATATGTTCTCCTCATGCTGCCGCCACCTACACGCTTTGTCATTCAGCCACTATATGATCTCCTCATGCTGCCGCTAACCCCAGGCTGTGTTATTAAGCCCCTATGTGTCCACCTAATGCTGCCACCGCCTCCACGCTGTGTCATTCAGCCACTATGTGGTCTCTTCATGCTGTTGCCAACTCCAGGCTGTGTCATTCAGCCACTATATGCCCTCCTTATGCTGCCGCCACCTCTATGCTGTCTCATTCAGCCACTATATGTTCTCCTCATACTGCCGCCACCTCGATGCTGTATCATTCATCCACTATATGTTTTTCTCATGCTGCTGCAAACTCCAGGCTGTGTCATTTAGTCACTATGTGGTCTCCTCATGCTGCCGCCACCTTCCGGCTGTGTCATTCAGCCACTATATTTTCTCCTCATACTGCCACCACCTCCACACAGCGTCATTCAGCCACTATACTTTTTTCCTCATTCTGCCACCACCTCCACGCTGTGTCATTTAGCCACTATATGGTCTCCGCATTCTGCCGCCAACTCCATGCTGTGTCATTCAGCCACTATGTGGTATTCTCATGCTGCCGCCAACTTCAGGCTGTGTTATTCAGCCACTATGTGGTCTCCTCATGCTGCCGCCAACTCCAGGCTGTATCATTGAGCCACTATGTGGTCTCCTCATGCTGACACCTGGTTGGAAAACACTGCTCCACTTAGTTACCCCTCCTCAGCATGTCTCCCATCTCTCTATATAGTCCTACCCCCTCCTCACACAGTGTCCCCTGCCCCTCTTTAGCATGTCCCCCATTTTTCCATACTAGTGTTTTTCCCAACCAAGGTGCCTCCCGCTCCTGTCCAAGCATGATGGGAGTTTTAGTTTTGCAACATCTGGAGGCATCCTGGCTGGTAAACACTGTTGTATTTAGTTATCCCTCCTCAGCATATCCCCCATCCCTCAATACCAGTGTTTTCCAGCCTCCAGCTGCTGCAAAACTAAAATACCCAGCATGCTCAGACAGCTAAAGGCTGGAAGCACCCTCGTGGGGACAAATTGTTCCACACAGTGCCACCTACACCCTTCCCCCTCAGCTTTTAAAAAGATAATAAGTATACAACTGGAGCATCCTGAGCATAGACTAGAGGAGGTGGGGCAGGGGATTTTCCTCTTCCTGGACCTTGTGTGCCTGTCCCCTCCTCCTCTCCTTCTAGACTCCCACTGCAGTCAGAATAAGGGGGTGGGGCGATCAGCATTGGGGGACGAAGCCTTAACACAGGTGAGTGACCTCAACACTTCCCTGGCCCTCACTCCAGCACTGTTCCTCCTCCTTGAGCGCTGGCCATCCAGAGCTGCATCGATAGGTCTGTGTGGCCCAGCGAAGCAGCTATGGGCAGCAAGGAGGAGACATGGTAAAGTATAGTGGCGGGGGGGGGCAGAGGGCAATTGCAACCTTTGCAACCTCTATAGTCACTGGGAACACTATTGTTACTTTAAATGCTGAGCACTGTCAAAAATTACTGCGGCTGCAACTATACAAGCCTCACAAATCAGAGTTAACACGCCCGTTATGTTTTATGGAATCATGTTTTATATTGACATTTAAAAATCACCAGTGTCTAAGTCTGTTTAATTTTTCTAATGTCTAATTTTTTATTTCGGAGTTCATGGAAGACCCTCACAAGAGATGGGGGTGGTAGTAAGATCAAACAGTTATTCTCAATCACAATACATTTTTTTAGTATCCAACAAAATATTTTATTGAGACATAAGAAACAAGGTACAAGCTTCTCAATGTGTAATCCTGTACAGGATACCATCAAGTGTGACAACAGTATATATAAAAAGATGTACAGAAAAATCCAACAAGGAATAAAAAACAAGGTGAAAGGGCATGGTTACACCAATATAAAGGGGTATGAAGGGAACCAGAGTACAATAGAGCTCTTATCATATGGTAAGCATCTAAAGTTATCACTGTCCACAGTATCCGTCTGGGTAAGTGGGACCCATAGTAGCATAGGGAAAGTCGTATAGACTACAAACGTAAATAGAATGATACATCCGCAGTATGGGGGGAGTCTAGCCATGGTTGCCATATTTTGTAGAACAGGTCCAGTCTATCCTCTCTCACCGGGGCCATTTTTTCTGAAAGCATTATGGAGTTTACCCTATCCATTACAGCGGAGAAGGAGAGCAGGGGAGACCGCCATCTGGAGGCAATATGAATTCTAGTGGCTAGCATTATAAATTGGGCCAATTTAAAAGGGGCAAATCTAACATGTGATGGTCTATCCCCCAGCAAACAAGTTGTGGGGTTCAAAGGCCAACGTATATATAATATGGAGCGTATCACTTCAACTATGGACCTCCAGAGGGCGGTAACCCTAGGACACTGCCACCAGATGTGACCCATTGTTCCTGGGACTAGACAACCCTTAAAGCATTCAGGGGCAACTGATGGATATATTGCGTGTAAGCGTGTAGGGACATAATAAGCACGGTGCAGAAGTTTAACAGCCGTCTCGACTAAGGATACTTGCATGCTACCCCTTGTGATGTATGCACAGCAGGAGTGCCATCTGGATATAGGAAGAGTGAAGTGCAATTCCGATTCCCATTGGGACATGTAAGGAAGTTTTTTGTCAGGGGGGGGGTCTGTTAGAGGAGGAATATATCCTGGACAACGTTCCCGGGAGGAGAGGTGTATATAGTGCCATGGCTTCATATGTCGTAGTCGTCAAACCTGTAAGTGACCCCACCACAGAGCTTAGGAAAGAGAAGATTTGGTGAATCCTAAAGCACTCCTCTGGTGGAGGTACAAATCTAGTTTTAAAGGTGGATAGGGACATGAGCCGCCGGCTCACTAAGAAGTCATGTACCCTAAATAGTTTCTGTGAGTGCCACCACGTAAAACGCACAGAGTCCAGACCAGGGGGGAAAGAAGGGTTGGAAAAAAGTGGGGTAGCGGGAGAGACAGGGGATTGAAGAGCTAGCTTAAACCTAACCGATCTCCAAAGAAGGAGAGAGTATCGAGGGAGAAGAGCCACCTGGGGTAGGTAATGTGAAATAGGACCAGTTAACCACATTAAGGAGCACAAAGAGTATGGGGCCACTAGGTCATTCTCAAGAGATACCCATCTAGGGTGCCCTTTCTTCGCATTACAAAGCAGCAATTGAGCCAACCTAGCCGCTTGGAAATATTTAATTAGATTGGGTACTGATAGGCCACCCAATGACTTATGGTAATACATTATTCTGCGTGGAATGCGGGGCATGCAACCTTTCCATATAAATTGAAAAATGTCCGCCTGAAGTCTACGAAGGTCCGGGACCCGGATAGGAATAGGAAGAGTGCGGAATAAGTAGAGAAGGCGAGGGAGGAGAACCATTTTAATAGAGTGGATACGACCCATCCAAGAGATGTGAGGTAGATCCCACTTCTTCATGTCCGCCCGGAGAGATTTAAATAGAGGAATGTAGTTTAGGTTATAGAGAGATGAGAGGGAAGTAGGAAGTGCTATCCCAAGATAGGGGATAAACGAGGAAGCAGCAGGTAGATCGAAGTTGAGAGATATAAGTTTTTGAGTATGAGGCGGGGTATGGCAATAGAGCACCTCCGACTTAGATCGGTTTACCGTTAAGCCAGATATCCTCGCAAAACAGTCTAGGAGGGAGAAGAGATGGGGAAGAGAAACCAGTGGGGAGGTGAGGGTGAGTAGAAGGTCATCTGCAAAAAGGTTAGTAAGGTATGAAGAGCCGGCTATCTGAACCCCCCTGATGTCCGGGTGATCCCTAATGAGTATTGCAAGTGGTTCCATTGCTAACGCAAAAAGCGCTGGGGAAAGGGGGCACCCCTGGCGTGTCCCTCTTTCAATACTGATGGGAGTGGGGGAGGGTGTGGGTAGTTTGAGGTAAGCTTTAGGAGTGGAGTATAGTGCACCTAGGGCATGAATAAAAGGGCCAGAGAAACCCATATGTTGAAGGACTCCAAACAGGTAAGACCATGATACAGAATCAAAAGCTTTTTCTATGTCAAGTCCCAATAGGGTCAAAGAAGAGGAAGTGGTCTCCGCCCAATGAATGATGTTTAGAACTTTTCTAATGTTGTCAGGTGCTTGTCGGCCGGGTATGAAGCCTACTTGGTCGTGATGTACTAGACCGGGGAGTAGGGAGTTCAGACGGCCAGCTAGGATAGATGTGAAGAGTTTAGTGTCTAGATTAATGAGGGAGATGGGTCTGTAGTTGGAGGGAAGTAGAGGATCCTTTTTGGGCTTAGGGATGACTACTATAGAAGCCTGAAGAAAATCAGAAGGCATTGAGGCCCCAGAAAGAAGTTTATTGCAGAAAGAGGAGATATGAGGAGTTAAGATATCAGAGAATTTCTTATAGTAAAGAGCAGAAAGACCGTCGGGTCCCGGAGCTTTACCTAGTTTCAGGGCGGAGATTACTTTCGCTACTTCCTCAGAAGTGATCGTAGAGTTAAGGTAGTCCCGCTGTTCTGTGGTCAACTTTGGCAGGGCCATTGATGTCAAAAAGGCGTCCACCATTGAAGGAGAGGGGGGGGGGGACCGTTCGCTGTAAAGAGAGGTATAGAAAGAATGAAATGACTCATAGATACGGGAAGGGTTTGAAGAAAAAACACCCGGCCTGATCTGGACTCTGTGCACCCTATTAATGCGTTGTCTCTTCCTCAGCATGTGTGCTAACAATTTGTCCGGTTTGTTGGCCCACCTATAATAGGTCGCCTGGGTCCATCTCAAAGCCCTCTCCGTGTCATCTGTAAGGATAGCATCTAATTGGCGTTTAGTGGAACGTATAGAATGATATAAATATGGAGTCGGCAGTTGTTGATGGGCTACGACTAATCTGGCCAATTTATGCTCAAGTAATGTTTGGGCTTTATGCCGTGAGCGTCTAAGACCTGAGGCTATAGCAATTATCTTGCCCCTAATGGTGGCTTTATGAGCCATCCAAGTCCAACCCGGGTCGGACTCCGGGGTGGCATTATCAGCAAAGTATGATGTCAGGGTTGATGCAATCTCGTCCCTAATGTGTGGTCTGCACAGCAGCGACTCATTCAGCCTCCAAGTGTAGGGTGTGGCATCGCGAGGTTGGAACGAGAAGACAGAGAAAACCATGTCATGATCAGACCAGGAACAAGGTATATGGCGGGCATAATGTAGGGCTGAGATTGAAGAGGTGTTTGTGAGAATCCAGTCTATCCTGGTGTATAGTTTATGTGCTGGTGAATAATATGAGTACCCACGTTGAGTCAGGTTATGTTCCCTCCAAGTATCCGCAAGGTCTGCGTCACGAAAGGAAGTCTGAAGAAGTCGCTGCTGCGCACCAGACCTCCTAAACGCCGCAGTATGGGACCTGTCCAGTACTCCATTAAAAACAACATTAAAGTCCCCACACCAAATAAGGGATACATACTGTAAAGACATCACTCTCTGACATATAGTAGCAAAAAATTGGATCGGGTCCTCAGTAGGGGCGTAGGTGTTAACTATGCACATAGGGGAATCATGGTAAAGGCCCTCCAGGATTAAGAATCGACCCTCAGGGTCGGAGGTAGTAGAGGTGACGTAAAAGGGGAATGAGTTGTGGAGAAGGGTCACTACTCCCCTAGATTTGGAGATGAATGAAGATGTAAAAATTCTATTATAATTTGGATGAAGAAAAGCTGGGAAAGAGGAGGGTGTGAAATGTGATTCTTGGATACACAATATGTCAGAGTTATGGGAAACATAATCCCGGAAGGCCTTTTTCCGCTTCAGAGGGGAATTAAAGCCCCTTACATTATGTGATAGGACCCTACACATAACGGAGCAAATAAAACAAGTGCTTACAACATACAAAACACCTAGTACTCAGACCCAGGGATACTGGTAAATAGCATAACAGTGAATGATAGGATAACCATTTGGTAGGGTACGTTAGGAAAAAGGGTTCGCCCTCATAATAAGAAAAGACATATAGGGGAATAACAAACTGGGGAAACAAAAACCAAACAAACAGTACAGTAGTATAGGATAGGGTCCTCCCAGGAAGCCTGGTCGAGACCAACGATCCCATGTGTCTAGGACACAGAGGCAACAAGGTAATCCGGACCGTCAAGCCTCCTAAAACTGTCAGGAGCAGCAGGTATAAGGCAATGAGATCATGAAAAGGGGAAAAAAAAAAAAGGGGGGGGGGGTGGGAGAATTAAAAATAACAGGCAGGGATGGATCCAAGGGTAGAGCCGGAACAGGTAGCTTGAGGCATCTTCATGTCAGAGATGTCCATCTGTAAAGGGGCGTCCGTGGGGACATGAATTGTCCAGAGATACTCTGTAGGTGAGGTATGAGGTAACTCAACACAGTCACAGGTAGCTTCAGCCATCGGGGTATGAAGGAAGGGACCTGCGTCGCTTCTGGCTAGATCCAGTATGGTGCCAAACTCTCCTGGATTTTTGCGATCTGGGTGGCAGGGGTGGCTGATCTTCATAGGCTATCTTCTCACGTTGCAAGGCATCTTGAGCTTCAAGGAGTGTACGGACTAGGTAGGTATGAGAATTGACTTGAAATTGTAGGCTAAAAGGAAAGCCCCACTTATATCTAATTTATTGCTTCTGCAGAGCTAGAGTGATAGGTTTCATGGTGCGGCGCCTCTCCAGTGGGGAGGGTGCTAGATCAGCATATATGTGGACAGACACAGGCATGCCCGGCAGGGGGGAGACATTACGTGCAGCTTGAAGAATACGGTCCCTCATGTCAGCATAGTGTAGTTTAAGAATCACATCCCTGGGAACGTCCTGGTTTTTAGGCCGTGAGAGGGCTCTGTGGATCCTGTCCATACGGAACTGACTCGCATCCACTTGCGGGAGAAGGGCGGTAAATAGGCCAGTAACTGCTGGAGTCAGGTCAGAGACATTTTCTGGCAGTCCCCGAATACGGAGGTTAGCTCGCCTCGACCTGTTCTCAAGGTCTTCCAATTTCAGCTCAAGGGCATCCAGTTTGTCAGCATGGTCAGTGAGGGCCAGCCTGTCATGCTCCAGGTCATCAGCTAGTCCGTCATGTTTAAGTTCCAGGTCCGACACCCGTTGCCCCAGCTCACCCACCTGTTTAGTAAAGTCCATCACCGCCTTGGAGAGTTCCTCTCTAAACATCTTTTGAATATGGGAGAAAAGAGCAGAGGGGTCCATGGGGATCGCCACATCCACTTGAGCTGACGGCACATCAGCTATGTCGTCTTCCTCTGCTGTGGTAGTAGCGGCGCGAGGCGCCGCCGGCGCCATGTTTGATTGCAGGCCCGCCCGGAACAATTCGGGAATAGTCTGCGAAAGCTGCTGGGAATCTCCGCCAGACTTCTTCTTGTCCCTCGCCGACATGTTGGCAGAAGGTATGAGGCTAATCTGCTGCTCAGGAGCCCTATAGGGCGCTAAGTGAGGCTAAGAGAGCACGGCCGGTACGGAGCTCACATAGAGTGCGTCTTCCTCAGCGAGCGCCGCGCATGCGCCTAATCACAATACATTTTAGATGCATTTATTCCCGATAACAATCATTTTTAGATGCAGAACACTTCCCAGGTTACAAACAATAAATTTTTTACATATTTTATTCTCAACATTCAGAGGTGCAAGGTCTCAGGGTGTTACAGCAGTGTTATCAACTGCTTTGAGAGGCTCAACAGGAGGCAGCTGTCATTCACCAGGACAGTTGTCCTCTTCATCCAATATTTGTCTCCTGCCATGCGGCCTGTCCCATGAGGTTTGGATCAGGCCTGTTTGCATTTCAGGGCTTTTAGAAGTTCCCTCTTTCTTCACACACAGTCAAACCTACATTGTTGTTATTACTGCCATCCAATTATACTGTCTTTCTAAGGCTAGGTTTCCACATATGTTTTTTCTGGCCTTTTTTTTTTTTTAGGAAAACTGCCACTGCAGTTTTTGAGCCAAAGTCATAGGTGGATCCATGAGAAGAAAGAAGTGTAAGTCCTTCCTTTATATTTCCCATTTCTGTTGAATACACTTCTAGCTTTGGCTCAAAGACTGCAGTTTTCTAAAAAAAAAAAAAAAAAAAAGAAAAAAAAAAAGACTAGAAAAAAAAATGGTCTGGAAACCTAGCCTAACTCTTTCCTACAGCAATGCTATGACCAGTTCTTAGTTCTTAGCTATTCTAAATTATCCATGGGTTTTGTCTGAGCCTGCTCTGATCCTGGGTATCTCAATGGTAAATGTTGTACATGTATGAGTTAAAATTAGGACAAATTCTGCTTTTATTTTATAATAATGGTAAAAACACTTTAAATAATACTTGCTTTTAGCATAAAAACATTGTACAATATGTAACTTGGCCATATAAAACCAAGAAACAGTTACTTTTTAAAATGATCACACATTCCAGTACCAGATTATTACAGCAGAAACAAGCCCAGTCTTTAGGCATTAATCATCATTGTTATTCCGGGGGCTTCGAAACCAGTTCTCAGTCCCCCATAGAGTTTTGGTTTCAACTTTAAGTATTTTCAAGCTTCAATGGTTGTCTGGGAATTAATAAATTTTGTAACTTGAGGGTGCTCCATAGTTGCTATATCTGCTATTTTCAGATTTTTTCTTTATTAGGGTATGTTCACACGTATGCAGATTCGATCTGCAGGATTTGATGCACAAGATATTCTTCTGCAGATTTCAATGTAAACTAAATGACTGAGCACAGCTTCTAATCGGCAGTTACAAATCCTGTGCATCAAATCTGTGCAGGATCCTGTATGTGAGAATGTACCCATAGTTCTTTAAGCACACGACTTTAGAAACAACAGGTGGCTTTTGCCTTGTATATGGTGTCCACATTAGGACATCATCAGGCATCAGACAAACTTCCCTCAGTTCTCGGCCAAACCTCCGTCATGCCTCAGACAAACCTCCCTCACACCTCAGGCAAACCTCCCTCAGCCCTCAGCTCTCGGCCAAACCTCCGTCATGCCTCAGACAAACCTCCATCACGCCTCAGACGTCAGCCGAACAGCCACTCATGTAAAGTTTTCCCCGATTCGTAGAAAACTGAGAGAGGAAGCACAGCACTCCTCTGACAGCGTAGGGCTAAAGTAGGCAGCATTAGGAGCGTGGCCCTGCACATGTGCAGTTGTCCATACTGCTCAGAGCGCATGCTCTGCTTTCCTTCACTATGCAGTTTGCTTAGGGAGTCTGGAAAACTTTAACGGCTGTCCGGCTGACCTCTGAGGCATGACGGAGGTTTGGCTGAGAGCTGAGGGAGGTTTGGCTGAAGTGTGACTGAGGTTTGTCTGAGGCATGACGGAGGTTTGGCTGAGAGCTGAGGGCTGAGGTAGGTTTGTCTGAGGAGTGATGGAGGCTTGTCTGACGCCTGATGATGTCCTAATATGGACACCGTACTTGTATATGGACTTCATGTTGAGCCAAATTTCATTGAGTGTTTACAGTTTTTACTTAATTTCTAGATTGCTAAATTATAAAGAGGAGAAAGCTCAAAAGTGTCTGTCAGTGCACACACAGAGTGTAAAAAAAACTCATTAGTAATTCTAATGTTGGAATTATGGAAGTTTTTTTTTTAAACAAATATATTGTTGCTTACTAGGCAACATTTTATTTTGTGTAGAATAATGAAAAAAATATATATTTTGCCATTATTTTTTAATCTTAATTTGACACCATTGCCTGTACGGTAAAAATAACATTATAGCTTTATTCTTTGGGTCAGTAGGATTGCAGTGATATAATTATTATTATTATTATTTTTTTATCCAACATAAGGTAACTATTGTAATTAAGTGTCATACAGTAATGGACATGCTTATCATGGATATGTGCTTGTGTTGGTGGCAGGGGCATCACTAGGCCTAAACATTTGGGCCCTGTGCCCTGGATAGAATGTTTAGTGCCCTGAATCTCCTGCTGGGAGCAGGAAGAGAGATAAACACAGTGCAGTTTCTGTCAGGGCCATGCACATGCATCTGTGCTGTCCCATGCTCTCTCTAATCCCCCCAGGCTGTTTATTATTTTAAATATCTGCAGTTTTTTTCCTGCACTCTGCTCATACAGGGGTCTTCTTGGGAGGCATTAGCAAAATGATCACCTTCCCCCTAAGTCAGAAAGATGCCAAAAAGATAGCATGTGGAGGAAGTCTCACGGTAGATTCACATGTGCTGTAATTTTATGGCACAGACAAAAAATCTGCAGGTTATACATGCGCTGCTGGATGTGGTATTTACTGTGAACTTGCTCTATGTTTCTCCCTTTGCAATGCAAAATGTGAAACTTGCAACAAATATGCATCCAGCACTGCATGCACCACCTGCAGATATTGTGTGACAGTAAATTACTGCATTTTATTTCCACATCTTTTTTGTGGTATTTTTTTGCCTTGAAAAATACTGGATTATATAATATAGTATAGGGCTGTGCTCGTGTTAGCATAATACAGATATATGGGGGCATTTATCATCGTTGCTTTGGTAAGCAAGTTCTGTAGTCATTTTTTTCTTGCTATTTTTTTGTTTATGTATGACATATTTATCATACTATCACAGGGGGTTGATAAATTTGGCTTACATGAGCAAAAACCAATGAATCACTTTTAAATACCATTTTTTTTTTAGCACACATAAGCAAAAACCAAATAATGACTACAGAACACCACTTTGCAGCAATATATATATATATATATATATATATATATATATATATATATATATATACACGTGTGTGTGTGTGTGTATTTATTACATTTTTTTACCACTGATTTTTCTACCTAAATGTACTTACTGTCACGATGCCGGCTGGCAGGTAGTGGACCCTCTGTGCCAGAGAGGGATTGGCGTGGACCGTGCTAGTGGACCGGTTCTAAGCCACTACTGGTTTTCACCAGAGCCCGCCGCAAAGCGGGATGGTCTTGCTGCGGCGGTAGTGACCAGGTCGTATCCACTAGCAACGGCTCACCTCTCTGGCTGCTGAAGATAGGCGCGGTACAAGGGAGTAGGCAGAAGCAAGGTCGGACGTAGCAGAAGGTCGGGGCAGGCAGCAAGGATCGTAGTCAGGGGCAACGGCAGAAGGTCTGGAAACACTGGCAAGGGACACACAAGGAACGCTTTCACTGGCACTAAGGCAACAAGATCCGGCAAGGGAGTGCAAGGGAAGTGAGGTAATATAGGGAGTGCACAGGTGATAACTCTAATTGGAACCACTGCGCCAATCAGCGGCGCAGTGGCCCTTTAAATCGCAGAGACCCGGCGCGCGCGCGCCCTAGGGAGCGGGGCCGCGCGCGCCGGGACAGAACAGACGGGGAGCGAGTCAGGTAGGAGAGCCGGGGTGCGCATCGCGAGCGGGCGCTACCCGCATCGCGAATCGCATCCCGGCTAGCAGCAGGATCGCAGCGCCCCGGGTCAGAGGACGTGACCGGGGCGCTGCAGCGGAGGAGGTGAAGCGAGCGCTCCGGGGAGGAGCGGGGACCCGGAGCGCTCGGCGTAACAGTACCCCCCCCCTTGGGTCTCCCCCTCTTCTTGGAGCCTGAGAACCTGAGGAGCAGACTTTTGTCAAGGATGTTGTCCTCAGGTTCCCAGGATCTCTCTTCAGGACCACAACCCTCCCAGTCTACTAAAAAAAAATTTTTTCCTCTGACCTTTTTGGCAGCCAAAATCTCCTTGACCGAGAAGACGTCCGAGGAGCCGGAAACAGGAGTGGGAGGAACAGATTTGGGAGAAAAACGGTTGAGGATGAGTGGTTTGAGAAGAGAGACGTGAAAGGCATTAGGGATACGAAGAGAAGGAGGAAGAAGAAGTTTATAAGAGACAGGATTAATTTGACACAGAATTTTGAAAGGACCAAGATAGCGTGGTCCCAACTTGTAGCTAGGGACACGGAAGCGGACATATTTAGCGGAGAGCCATACCTTGTCTCCAGGGGAAAAAACGGGGGGAGCTCTTCTTTTCTTATCCGCGAACCTCTTCATGCGTGAAGAAGCCTGTAAGAGAGAATTTTGGGTCTCTCTCCATATAATGGAAAGGTCACGAGAAATTTCATCCACAGCGGGCAGACCAGAGGGCAAGGGGGTAGGGAGGGGGGGAAGAGGGTGACGGCCGTACACCACGAAAAATGGGGATTTGGAGGAAGATTCAGAGACCCTGAAGTTATACGAGAATTCGGCCCATGGAAGGAGATCTGCCCAGTCATCCTGGCGGGAGGAAACAAAATGTCGCAAATAATCACCCAGGATCTGGTTAATTCTTTCTACTTGTCCATTGGACTGGGGATGATATGCAGAGGAAAAATTTAATTTAATCTTGAGTTGTTTACAGAGAGCTCTCCAGAATTTAGACACGAATTGGACCCCTCTATCCGAGACAATCTGCGTAGGCAACCCGTGAAGACGAAAAATGTGTACAAAAAATTGTTTAGCCAACTGAGGCGCAGAAGGAAGACCAGGAAGAGGAATGAAATGTGCCATTTTGGAGAATCGATCAACGACCACCCAAATAACGGTGTTGCCACGGGAAGGGGGTAAATCAGTAATAAAATCCATACCAATCAGAGACCAAGGCTGTTCGGGGACAGGCAGAGGATGAAGAAAACCAGCGGGCTTCTGGCGAGGAGTCTTATCCCGGGCACAGATAGTGCAGGCTCGCACAAAGTCCCCAACATCCGTCTCCAGAGTTGGCCACCAATAGAAGCGGGAGATGAGTTGCACAGATTTCTTGATGCCCGCATGACCTGCGAGATGGGAGGAGTGACCCCATTTGAGGATTCCGAGGCGTTGGCGTGGAGAAACAAAGGTCTTTCCTGGAGGAGTCTGTCTGATGGAGGCAGGAGAAGTGGAGATCAGGCAGTCAGGTGGAATGATGTGTTGCGGAGGGAGATCAACTTCTGAGGCATCCGAGGAACGAGAGAGAGCATCGGCTCTAATGTTCTTATCGGCAGGACGAAAGTGAATCTCAAAATTAAATCGGGCAAAGAACAGAGACCACCGGGCCTGGCGAGGATTCAGCCGTTGGGCCGACTGGAGGTAGGAGAGGTTCTTGTGGTCGGTGTAGATAATAACAGGAAATCTTGATCCCTCCAGCAGATGCCTCCATTCCTCAAGTGCTAATTTAATGGCTAGAAGTTCTCGATCCCCGATGGAGTAGTTCCTCTCCGCTGGAGAGAAGGTCCTAGAGAAAAAACCACAAGTGACAGCATGCCCGGAAGGATTTTTTTGTAGAAGAACAGCTCCAGCTCCTACTGAGGAGGCATCAACCTCCAATAGGAAGGGTTTGGAAGGGTCAGGTCTGGAGAGCACGGGAGCCGAAGAAAAGGCAGACTTGAGTTGTTTAAAGGAGTCTTCTGCTTGAGGAGGCCAGGACTTGGGATCAGCATTTTTCTTGGTTAAAGCCACGATAGGAGCCACAATGGTAGAAAAATGTGGAATAAATTGCCTGTAATAATTGGCGAACCCCAAAAAGCGTTGGATAGCACGGAGTCCGGAGGGGCGTGGCCAATTTAAGACGGCAGAGAGTTTGTCTGGATCCATCTGTAGTCCCTGGCCAGAGACCAAATATCCTAGAAAAGGAAGAGATTGGCATTCAAACAGACATTTCTCAATTTTGGCATAGAGTTGGTTGTCACGAAGTCTCTGAAGAACCATACGGACATGCCGGCGGTGTTCCTCTAGATTGGCAGAAAAAATTAGGATATCGTCCAGATATACCACAACACAGGAGTATAATAGATCACGAAAAATTTCATTGACAAAGTCTTGGAAGACGGCAGGGGCATTGCACAGTCCAAAGGGCATGACCAGATACTCAAAGTGTCCATCTCTGGTGTTAAATGCCGTTTTCCACTCGTCCCCCTCTCTGATGCGGATGAGGTTATAGGCGCCTCTTAAGTCCAATTTAGTGAAGATGTGGGCACCTTGGAGGCGATCAAAGAGTTCAGAGATGAGGGGTAAGGGGTAGCGGTTCTTAACCGTGATTTTATTAAGACCGCGGTAGTCAATGCAAGGACGTAGGGAGCCATCTTTTTTGGAGACAAAGAAAAATCCGGCTCCGGCAGGAGAGGAGGATTTACGGATAAAGCCCCTTTTTAGATTCTCCTGGACGTATTCGGACATGGCAAGAGTCTCTGGGGCAGAGAGAGGATAAATTCTGCCCCGGGGTGGAGTAGTACCCGGGAGGAGGTCGATAGGGCAATCATAAGGCCTGTGAGGAGGTAGAGTCTCAGCTTGTTTTTTGCAGAAAACATCCGCGAAGTCCATATAGGCCTTGGGGAGACCGGTTACTGGAGGAACCACAGAGTTACGGCAAGGGTTACTGGGAACCGGTTTTAGACAGTTCTTGGAACAAGAGGACCCCCAACTCTTGATCTCCCCAGTGGACCAATCCAGGGTTGGGGAATGAAGTTGAAGCCAGGGAAGTCCAAGGAGAATATCCGAGGTGCAATTGGGGAGGACCAAAAGTTCAATCCTCTCATGATGAGATCCGATGCTCATAAGAAGGGGCTCCGTGCGGAAACGTATGGTACAGTCCAATCTTTCATTATTTACACAATTGATGTAGAGGGGTCTGGCGAGACTGGTCACTGGGATGTTGAACCTGTTGACGAGAGAGGCCAAAATAAAATTTCCTGCAGAACCAGAGTCCAAGAAGGCCACTGTAGAGAAGGAGAAGGCAGAAGCAGACATCCGCACAGGCACAGTAAGACGTGGAGAAGCGGAGTAGACATCAAGGACTGTCTCACCTTTGTGCGGAGTCAGCGTACGTCTTTCCAGGCGGGGAGGACGGATAGGACAATCCCTCAGGAAGTGTTCGGTACTAGCACAGTACAGGCAGAGGTTCTCCATACGGCGTCGTGTCCTCTCTTGAGGTGTCAGGCGAGACCGGTCGACCTGCATAGCCTCCACGGCGGGAGGCACAGGAACAGATTGCAGGGGACCAGAGGAGAGAGGAGCCGAGGAGACGAAACGCCTCGTGCGAACAGAGTCCATATCTTGGCGGAGTTCCTGACGCCTTTCAGAAAAACGCATGTCAATGCGAGTGGCTAGGTGAATAAGTTCATGTAGATTAGCAGGAATTTCTCGTGCGGCCAGAACATCTTTAATGTTGCTGGATAGGCCTTTTTTGAAGGTCGCGCAGAGGGCCTCATTATTCCAGGACAATTCTGAAGCAAGTGTACGGAATTGTACGGCATACTCGCCAACGGAAGAATTACCCTGGACCAGGTTCAACAGGGCAGTCTCAGCAGAAGAGGCTCGGGCAGGTTCCTCAAAGACACTTCGGATTTCCGAGAAGAAGGAGTGTACTGAGGCAGTGACGGGGTCATTGCGGTCCCAGAGCGGTGTGGCCCATGACAGGGCTTTTCCGGACAGAAGACTGACTACGAAAGCCACCTTAGACCTTTCAGTGGGAAACAGGTCCGACATCATCTCCAGATGCAGGGAACATTGGGAAAGGAAGCCACGGCAAAACTTAGAGTCCCCATCAAACTTATCCGGCAAGGATAAGCGTATCCCAGGAGCGGCCACTCGCTGCGGAGGAGGTGCAGGAGCTGGCGGAGGAGATGACTGCTGAAGCTGTGGTAGCAACTGTTGTAGCATAACGGTCAGTTGAGACAGCTGTTGGCCTTGTTGCGCAATCTGTTGTGACTGCTGGGCGACCACCGTGGTGAGGTCAGCGACAACTGGCAGAGGAACTTCAGCGGGATCCATGGCCGGATCTACTGTCACGATGCCGGCTGGCAGGTAGTGGACCCTCTGTGCCAGAGAGGGATTGGCGTGGACCGTGCTAGTGGACCGGTTCTAAGCCACTACTGGTTTTCACCAGAGCCCGCCGCAAAGCGGGATGGTCTTGCTGCGGCGGTAGTGACCAGGTCGTATCCACTAGCAACGGCTCACCTCTCTGGCTGCTGAAGATAGGCGCGGTACAAGGGAGTAGGCAGAAGCAAGGTCGGACGTAGCAGAAGGTCGGGGCAGGCAGCAAGGATCGTAGTCAGGGGCAACGGCAGAAGGTCTGGAAACACTGGCAAGGGACACACAAGGAACGCTTTCACTGGCACTAAGGCAACAAGATCCGGCAAGGGAGTGCAAGGGAAGTGAGGTAATATAGGGAGTGCACAGGTGATAACTCTAATTGGAACCACTGCGCCAATCAGCGGCGCAGTGGCCCTTTAAATCGCAGAGACCCGGCGCGCGCGCGCCCTAGGGAGCGGGGCCGCGCGCGCCGGGACAGAACAGACGGGGAGCGAGTCAGGTAGGAGAGCCGGGGTGCGCATCGCGAGCGGGCGCTACCCGCATCGCGAATCGCATCCCGGCTAGCAGCAGGATCGCAGCGCCCCGGGTCAGAGGACGTGACCGGGGCGCTGCAGCGGAGGAGGTGAAGCGAGCGCTCCGGGGAGGAGCGGGGACCCGGAGCGCTCGGCGTAACACTTACTCTTTTTTTTTTTTTGTTACTTCTTATTTCAGATTTGTGTATCCTGTGGACTCCTGCGAATTCGGTGGACTACTTCGATGACCAGCATTTTTCTTTGCTCGATATTAATAAAATGCTTAACGAGGGCTTGTGGGGGAGTGTTTTTTGTAATAACATTTTTTTAAAACCTGTTGTGTTTTTTTATAACTTTACTTGACAGGATTAGTAGTGGAAGCTGTCTTATAGACGAAGTCCATTACTAAGCCGGGCTTAGCATTAGCCACAAAAACAGCTAGCGCTAACCCCCAATTATTACCCCGGTGCCCATGGCCACAGTGGTGCCGGGAAGAGCCGGTACCAACAGGCCAGAGCGTCAAACAGCCTGTAACAGCCTGACGTTACCAGGGTGGGCGAGGACCATTGTTGCTGGCCCTCCCCAGCCTGTTACCACCTAGGCCTAGGAGTGCCATTTTGCCTGTACCGGCTCTTCCCGGCACCCCTGTGGCATTGGGTACCGGGGTAATAATTGGGGGTTAGCGCTAGCTGTTTTTATGGCTAACGCTAAACCCGGCTTAGTAATGGACTCTGTCTATAAGACAGCTTCCACTACTAAGCCTGTCAAGTAAAGTAAGGAAAAAAACACAACAGGTTTAAAAAAAAAATTATTACAAAAAAAACTCCCCCACAAGCCCTCGTAAACCATTTTATTAAAATCAAACAAAGAAAAACGCTGGTCATCGAAGTAGTCCACGGAATCCGAAGGAGTCCACAGGATACACGGATCTGAAAAAAGAGAAATACAAATAGTCACACACAGTCACACACACACAGATTCACACACAGTCACACACAGAGTCACACACAGAGTCACACATACATGGTCACACACACAGAGTCACACACACAGTCACACACAGACAGAGACACACAGACAGAGATAGAGACAGACAGAGAGACAGACACACACACTCACCCATCACTCCGGGCGCCCTGCGAGTGACGTCACTGACGGAGGGACGTCAGGCCGGCGCAACCGAAGGCCGGGCACAGTGCAGGTAAAGGCCAGGGGGGGGGGGGATTTGGGTGTTACGGACGGACAGGCCCAGCGGAGGTGAAAGCCGTGGGGGGGGGGGAAGGTGCTGACGGATCCCCCCCCTGACAGGCTCCTATATCCCCTAATGTTATGTCAATGTTCCGGTCGGGTCCTGTGATTGGCTGCTGGTCCTGGCCAATCACAGGACCCAGCGGGAAATGTGAAATGACAGCAGGGGATTTTGGAGTCTGCGGCGCCGGTATATGTTATAAGGAGCCCGGGCTGACATTACAGTGATAAATTCCTCCACCCTCCTCACTTCCCTGCCAGATCTTTGTTGCCTTGTGCCTGAGAGAAAGCATTCCTGTGAGTTGTCTTGCCGTGTATCTGATCCTTTGCTCTGTGACTTGACCTTGCACCTCTGTCGCCTGCCCACTGACCTCCTGCTACGTCCTGACAACACTACTGTGCCGCCTGCCTTGACCTTCTGAGTACGTATCCTGACTACAAGCTGCCTTATCCCTCCTGTGCCGTGCATCTCCTAAGCTGCCTGTGTGGTCGAGCCGTGCCAGGGGCAGTGACCTGGATGCCACCTGCCGCAGCAAGTCCATCCCGCTTTGCGGCGGGACTTAGACTCCGCTCCCTGGTACGGTCTGAGACATCTGCCACACAGTTCCAGCCGATCCACATCCACTGGAGTTCCCGTCTTCTGAAACGTGAGTGTTACACCATATATTTAATTTTTTCTCTTGAGAGAGTTGTAGGGTCTTGTTTTTTGAAGGAATGATTTTAGCTTTTATTGGTATCATCTTCAGGTTCATCACTCTCTTTTCCAATTTTTGGAAGGCTGATTATGCGAGCAATTCTAGCATTTTTCTTTTCTTTTGTATTCTCGTTTTAGGGTACTGGATTAATAGTACTGGATAATTAACAATATAATTTTATTGTTATAGTCATTAAGGATGTGGCGATACCAAACACGTCTTGTTTTTTTTCTATCTATATATTCATTTTGTAAGGGACAAATCTGTATTTTTTTTTTTTTGGGGGGGGGGGGGGGTTGCAATTGGAGGATTTAAAAAAATGATATTTTATTGACAACTTTTTTAACACTTTAATAGTCCCACAAGGGAATTTTTGATCAATCACATAATACACTGCACTCCCAAACTCTGCAAAAGGTGTGTCTATCCCCCCCCCCCACCACCACCACAGAAGTTACTACATAATCTTCCAGAATAAAGTCAAAGAATCATAATCTGGGCATGAAAATATGGAGTCTAAACATATCTCATGGCCTAGATTATGAAGCTCTCCCTTTAGTTAACACTTATTCATAGATGTGCCAACATATGCCAAACGGCTGAGACAAAGTCAGAGACACAGAATGTGGAAAACTACTTATATGCCATGGTAACGATTTGACCACAGCATGTAAGATGTTGACATACCAATAGAAAATGTCTCTTACTGTAAGCTCAGGAATCCAGGTTGTTATAGGACTGCTTAGCTCCTGCAATATCCAGTACAGGAGATCCATGCAAGGGGGTTTCCTGCCTACCTTAAAAAACATGGCTGCTTAATCCAAGACCCCATAGTGACCACCAAAAAAACATATAAGACTGGTCCCTAAGGGGTTAAAGGAAAACCATCATCCACCATGCAGTCATTACTTTGAAGCATTTGTTTAGTGAAGATGTCAAACTGGTCAACAAAAAAACCCATAGGAAAATGTACTGTATCACCTAATAATTTTTATTAGTTGAAGCCAGTTACTAAAGCATAATTTTTTCTGACAGACCATAGATACAGCATCCAGCACTGCTGTGTGTACGGCAAATAGGTAGATACAGGTGGATGTTAGAAGCAAAAAACTATTCCATGTGGTGCTCAGTCCAGAAATAGTAGCTATATCCAACAATAAATGAACTGAGAATAGAGGACAGCACTCACCCAGGGTAGTAGCTTCAAAAGTTCTTTATTTTATGAACACGGTGGCAGTGTCAGACACGTGGATAGACAGGAAGGCTGAGGGCCTCAGTGTGCAGGCAACAGCTGTGTCGTACTTCCGTACTTCGTCAGACCAATGGTCTGACGAAGTACGGAAGTACAACACAGCTGTTACCTGCACGCTGAGGCCCTCGGCGTTCCTGTCTATCCACCTGTCTGACACCGCCACCGTGTTGATAATATAAAGAACTTTTGAAGCTACTACCTTGGTTGTGTGCCGTCCTCTATTCTCACTTCATTTATAATTTTTTCTGATCTGTATATTTTTTAACATGCCAATTCACCACACGGCTAATACATAAGTCCCCAATACATGCCAATATGAGAATAACGTTCAATATTTCATGATGGTTTAAGTTGATAACAACTTATCCTAAGGGTGAGTTTATATACTACAGTTGAATTTCCTAAAATATAAACAGGCTTGCAACACTGAAAAAATTATTAGAAGAGGAGTGGCTGATATCAGTCACATATGATATACTGTCTCTGGAGGTTCTCTCATTGCTGGAGTATTATAATAGAGGCGGCTGATGTAGTCTTTCACCTTTGGCAGGGGTGGAGTGAATTGGTGAGAATAGGGGCCGCAGAGAGGTGGGCCAAGGATGGAGTCTGGCAAGGGAGCCTTGCTTTATTTGGTTCTGGGGCCATGAGTGTTGTCAGTTCACCCTTGCCTATATTCAGCCATGTGAAATGTTCTTTACTCATATATTGGCCCTTATTTACTAAGAGTGAAGTGTAGGTTTCTTTGTGGGTTTTAATTCCCTACAATTTATTTTCCATGGTATTTACTAAGGTTTCCCTACAGTTTCCACTTTCCCTACACTTTGCTTTTTTTACACATGCTCTGACCTGTAGGGTTTTCCTCAGCTGAAATCCACCACATTTTCTGTGGAACCTTTAGTAAATGTGTTGGGATTTTGTGAAAATGTCGGGAACACGCCCCTTTTCTGTGACCACGCCCCCTTTCCCCGCTGGTCACACCCCCTTTTTGGGTTTTCTTCGCAAAATGGAGAGTTAGTTGGGGTATTTTCTAGAGGTGCTCCGAAATGGAAATTTCAGAACCAAAACAAAACCGAAAAAAATAAATGTCCGGCCGAAACCGATACTGAAACCAAAAATGACTTCTCCCCGTCTTCTGGTAAAATGCAGCGCTCCGCTCATTAGATTAGATTAGATTCCCCCACATTAGCTTGCCAGCTCCCCCACATTAGGTCGGGAGTTCCCCCACATTAATAGGCAGCTCCCCCACAATAGTAGGCAGCTCCCCCACAATAGTAGGCAGCTCCCCCACATTAATAGGCAGCCTTCCCAACAATAGTAGGCAGCTCCCACACAATAGTAGGCAGCTCCCCCACATTAATAGGCAGCTCCCCAACAATAGTAGGCAGCTCCCCCACAATAGTAGGCAGCTCCCCCACATTAATAGGCAGCTCCCCAACAATAGTAGGCAGCTCCCCACACAATAGTAGCAGTTCCCCCACAATAGTAGGCAGCTCCCCCACATTAGGTCAGCATTTCCCCCACAATAGTAGGCAGGTTCCCCACAATAGTAGGCAGTTCCCCCACAATATTAGGCAGCTCCCCCCAACAATATTAGGCAGCTCCCCCCACATTTGTAGGCAGCTCCCCCCACATTATGTCAGCAGTTCCCCCACATTAATAGGCAGCTCCCCCACAATAGTAGGAAGCTCCCCCACATTAATAGGCAGCTCCCCAACAATAGTAGGCAGCTCCCACACAATAGTAGGCAGCTCCCCCACATTAATAGGCAGCTCCCCAACAATAGTAGGCAGCTCCCCACACAATAGTAGCAGTTCCCCCACAATAGTAGGCAGCTCCCCCACATTAGGTCAGCATTTCCCCCACAATAGTAGGCAGATTCCCCCAATAGTAGGCAGTTCCCCCACAATATTAGGCAGCTCCCCCCAACAATATTAGGCAGCTCCCCCCACATTTGTAGGCAGCTCCCCCCACATTAGGTCAGCAGTTCCCCCACAATATTTGGCAGCTTCCCCCCACCCCACAGACATACAGCTTCCAGCCATATACAGTGTATGGCTGGAGGCTGTATGTCTGTACTGCTGCCCCCACAGGGATCCGGTCACCGCTCCTCCGGCCCGGGGTCACATCTACTGCTATGGCCTATGGACCATAACAGTAGTTTCTGGGACCGGAGGAGCGGTGACCGGAACACTGAAGAAGATGATGCACCGCCGGTCACTTACCAGGCACGTTCTCCTGCGACGATCCTGTGGTCCTCCTGCATCTCTATGGTTGTACGCACGGGACGTACCGTGCCGTGCGTACAACCATAGAGGCGGAGAAGCGAAGGACCGAAGGAGGACACAGTGATGTCCGGGATAGGAATACTTTTTTTTATGTGCCCGGGCCGGCTCCTGTGTGTGGCTGCAGGCGGGGGCCGACCAGAGCATATAAAAACTAACACTGTATACTAAAAACCAGGGGGCCTCCAGCTGTTGTGAAACTGCAACTGAGTTGTAGTTTCACATGAGCTGGAGGCCCCCTGGTTTTTAGTATACAGTATTAGTTTTTATGTGCTCTGGTCTGCCCCCGCCTGCAGCCACACACGGGAGCCGGCCCGGGCACATAAAAAGAAGTATTCCTATCCCGGAGAGCGCGTCCCCACCAGATGTTGCACCCGGCCCCCCCTGCACCCCCCACGCTACGCCTCTGGCACTGGCAATGTTTGTAACTTGTGTTGTGGGCGAGCAGGGGAGGTGGGTCATTATCGGCAAATTTTTTGTTGTTTCGGCATTTCCCCAAAATAGCTATTTTCGGACGATATGTATCGGCCGCCGATATATCGGTGCATCCCTCGTTTTTTCAATTCAGGCGCAGTTTCAGGCGCAAATTCAGGCGCAGACAGAATTTCAGGCGCATATTCTGGCGCAGACAGAATTTCAGGCGCAATGCGCCCAAAACTGGCGCATAGCCCGACAAAACATGTCGGGTTTGCAATAGTAACTGAGGGCCATTGGGTCAAACACTTCACTCAAACAGTGACTGTTATACCTGTCTCTGATGGAAGACTATGATAGCTAACACTGACACTTCAGGCTGACAATTGACACCTACTCACCAGCTGTCTATATGGGTTATCACTATACTGACAGATGTTTAATCATTTGCTAGTTATAGAACTTTTACTACACAAGAAAACGGGATTGCAGTGAAGGCCAATAGTTCAATGTTCCTCAATTATAATAGCTTTTCTCTCTGAATATCTAATCTGATAAGCAATAGATATGTGACAGGGATGTCATGTGATAATCCACTTCCTTGGCAGGGCTGTGATGCTGGATACCAACTAACTCATTAATTACTCTATAAACATAGCTGGTGTATATATATATATATATATATATATATATATATATATATATATATATATATGGAGAATTTGGGCAAATTATTGAGTCTACATTTCTGAATAGCTGGATGTTATAAATCTACTGCTATATAAGTCATGACTTTACATTTCATCATCCACTTTTCACCTTTAAACTCGAGTCTTCATTTGATGATGTCACAATCTGATATATGATAACATCTGAAGAATTGTCCAATATATATATTTATAGATTGATTTAAACTGAAAGGATAAAACAGTAAATTGAGTCCTGCTATATAAAGCATTAACTGAGTATAATGTTCTGTACTTAAAGGGGTTATCCAGCGGGAGGGTTTATTTTTAGGACTTAGACAGTTAGAGAGGTAATCCGTCCCTAGATATTTTATCACCTATCCTATGGAGTACCCCTTTAACAGTGCAAAAAAAATTTAAACTTTCACTTATCTCCTGTGCTCCAGCGGTGGCTCTACTAACCTGCTCTGGTCCCCGGATGTGCTCCTTTTCCTCTTTCCTGACTTCTGGAGTGACCTAAAGGCTCGGAGTATCACACTGTCCCTCAGTCAATTACTGGCTGAGGCAGAACATTGCCAAGGAGGTAAGTGAAAGTTTGCTTTTTATGCGCTGGATAACCCCTTCAAGTGTTATTCTGATTTTATTTTGCACATTATCACAGAATTAAAACAATTCTAGTTCTTCAATCCATAAAAGAAACTTAAAGCACATTCCCTCATCTGTATGATGCTTCCATAACGGGATAACATATAAGTCAAGATTTAGACTTCACTGTTCTTGCATCATTACATGTCTCAAGCAATCTACAACCCTGTGATAAAGAGCAAACCACAGTAAAGTTCAAGTTATAAGTGAATATCAGCGCTTCTACTTAAGTGAGTCACTGAAAGAAAAAGAAAAAAAATTCAGTTAATCAAATATAGAATGAAAACAGTGTTTTGCCTTCTTCTGATACTGTTTCTCATAGCTCACATGGAGAAACTTGATTTTATAAAAAAAAAAAGTATTACATTATTGATTCATTAAATTAAGAAAAGTGTTAGCTGTCATTAACTTAATGGTGTTAGGCTACCTTCACACTGCAGCTATGCCTCCTCCCGTTATGGGTCCTTTAGGCTCTTTTTTGTTGTTGTGCTTAACGGACCCTGAACGGGTTGGCTCAAAGCGGGCCCCAGCAGGTCCCGACGGATCCCATTGACATTGCATGGGGTCCGTCGGGTGTCTGTTATTCTGAAGGAGTTCAGGGAAGAAAAACACTGAACACCCAATATTTTTTTCTCTGCTCAACTCACATCATTTTTTATATTTTTTTTTATTTATCATTTTGTAACAGAAATCCCTTTAGCGGAGCTCAGCAACAGTGGGAAAGTAGCCTTAGCTGTATAGTGTCAAAAAGTGTACAGTATGTGTATAATGCCAAAAAAGATCCTGGCACACAACGTAAGACTCATCTGATTACAGAGTTGTATACTTTTAGAGGAATTGTTGCTCTTTCCTCTTTTTTATGTCATACAGCCCCTTTTACTTTCAATATACCTGTGTATGTGAGAATTATTGTAGTCAGTGTGCATCAATTTTGCTTTTAAGATGCAGTTCCAGGATAATGGTGGACATTTATCATTGTGTTTTGAGCTGATTTTGTGGGTATATTTGTCGCAGCGCTGCACCTTGGGCTATTTTTTGAAACTTTTGTGTTTACCCTTTTTTTTTAAGTGTGTACAGACCAGCTGTTAACCACTCAATGACTCAGGGTTTTTCTGTTTTTGCACTTGTGCTTTTTCCTCCTAACCTTTTAAAAATCATAACCCTTTCAATTTTGCACCTACAAACTCATATGATGGCTTTTTTTTTTGCACCAACAATTCCACTTTGTAATGACATAAGTCATTTAACCCAAAAATCTACAGCAAAACAAAAAAAAAAATCATTGTGCAACAAAATTGAAAAAATAACGCTATTTTGTAACTTTTGGGGGCTTCTGTTTCTACGCAGTGCTTTTTTCAGTAACAATAACACCTTGTCTTTATTCCTTACGATTAACCCCTTAACCCCTTAAGGACTCAGGGTTTTTCCGTTTTTGCACTTTCGTTTTTTCCTCCTTACCTTTTAAAAATCATAACCCTTTCAATTTTCCACCTAAAAATCCATATTATGGCTTATTTTTTGCGTCGCCAATTCTACTTTGCAGTGACATTAGTCATTTTACCCAAAAATTCACGGCGAAACGGAAAAAAAATCATTGTGCGACAAAATCGAAAAAAAAACGCCATTTTGTAACTTTTGGGGGCTTCCGTTTCTACGCAGTGCATATTTCGGTAAAAATTACACCTTATCATTATTCTGTAGGTCCATACGGTTAAAATGATACCCTACTTATATAGGTTTGATTTTGTCGCACTTCTGGAAAAAATCATAACTACATGCAGGAAAATTTATACGTTTAAAAATGTCATCTTCTGACCCCTATAACTTTTTTATTTTTCCACGTACGAGGCGGTATGAGGACTCATTTTTTGCGCCGTGACCTTAAGTTTTTATCGATATGATTTTTGTTTTGATCGGACTTTTTGATCACTTTTTATTCATTTTTTAATGTTATAAAAAGTGACCAAAATACGCTTTTTTGGACTTTGGAATTTTTTTGCGCGTACGCCATTGACCGTACGGCTTAATTAATGATATATTTTTATAGTTCGGACATTTACGCACGCGGCGATACCACATATGTTTATTTATTTCTTTTTATACACTGTTTTATTTTTTTTATGGGAAAAGGGGGGTGATTCAAACTTTTATTAGGGAAGGGGTTAAATGACCTTTATTAACACTTTTTTTTAACTTTTTTTGCAGTGTTATAGGTCCCATAGGAACCTATAATACTGCACACACTGATCTCCTATGCTGATCACTGGCGTGTATTAACACGCCTGTGATCAACATTATCGGCGCTTGACTGCTCCTGCCTGGATCTCAGGCACGGAGCAGTCATTCGTCGATCGGACACCGGGGAGGCAGGTAAGGGCCCTCCCGGTGTCCGGTCAGCTGTTCAGGACGCCGCGATTTCACCACGGCGGTCCCGAACAGCCCGACTGAGCAGCCGGGTCACTTTCAGTTTCACTTTAGAAGCGGCGGTCAGCTTTGACCGCCGCTTCTAAAGGGTTAATACCGCACATCGCCGCGAAATCGCAACATCCCGAACAGCTTACAGGACAGCTGGAGGATCCCTACCTGCCTCCTCGCTGTCCGATCGCCGAATGACTGCTCAGTGCCTGAGATCCAGGCATGAGCAGTCAAGCGGCAGAATCATCGATCACTGGTTTCCTATGAGAAACCAGTGGTCAATGTAATAGATCAGTGTGTGCAGTGTTATAGATCCCTATGGGAGCTATAACACTGCAAAAAAAAGTGAAATAAAGTGAATAAAGATCATTTAACCCCTTCCCTATTAAAAGTTTGAATCACCCCCCTTTTCCCATAACAAAAAAACACAGTGTAAATAAAAATAAAAATAAACATATATGGTGTGCGGAAATGTCCGAATTATAAAAATATATTGTTAATTAAACCGCACGGTCAATGGCGTACGCGCAAAAAAATTCCAAAGTACAAAATAGTGCATTTTTGGTCACTTTTTACATCATGAAAAAATGAATAAAAAGCGACCAATAAGTCCTATCAATGCAAAAATGGTACCGATAAAAACTTCAGATCACAGCGCAAAATATGAGCCCCATAAGCGAAAAAATAAAAAAGTTATAGGGTTAGAAAATGACAATTTTAAACGTATTAATTTTCCTGCATGTAGTTATGATTTTTTCCAGAAGTACTACAAAATCAAACCTATATAAGTAGGATATCATTTTAATCGTATGGACCTACAGAATAAAGATAAGGTGTCATTTTTACCGAAAAATGTACTACATAGAAATGGAAGCCCCCAAAATTTACAAAACAGCGTTTTTTTTTTCAATTTTGTCTCACAATGATTTTTTTTTCTGTTTCGCCGTAGATTTTTGGGCAAAATGACTGACGTCATTACAAAGTAGAACAGGTGGCGCAAAAAATAAGCCATCATATGGATTTTGAGGTGCAAAATTGAAAGAGTTATGATTTTTTAAAGGCAAGCAGGAAAAAATGAAAATGCAAAACGGAAAAACCCTCGGTCCTTAAGGGGTTAAAATGATACCCTACTTATATAGGCTTGATTTTGACTTACTTCTGAAAAAAATCATAATTACATGCACGAGAATTAATAAGTGTTATGGGCAGCGCTCTGGCCATTCATTCCGGCCGTGAGCGCTCCCTCCCTGTTAGTATCAGTGGCACTGGGACTCGTGGTGCAGGACACGCCCGCACGTGTGTCCCGGGCATTGCTATGGGTGAGCGCACCCCTTCTTATGGCTGCTGCAGCACCTGGACGCGCCTGCATATGAGTCCCGGGCATCTCCTTACCTCACATTGTGTCCGGCATCCCTCCCTCTGTGCATCGCCGGTGCGTGCCTCCCCTTAGGGCACATGCACTGGCGCTACTAGATTTAAAGGGCCAGTACGCCCTTAACTGGTCAGCTGCAGGGAGGACCTAATGTAAGTCTGGCACCTCCCTATCTTGGTGCCGGATCTTCGTGCCTTGTGCCAAGAGAAAGCGTTCATATGTGTTAGCCTACTTTGTGTTCCTGACCTCCAGCTCGTGACCTGAACTTGCTCCTTTGCCGCCTGCCTCTTGACCTTGTGCCTGTGACCCGACTACGCTTCCTTGCTGCCTGCCTTCTGACCTGTGCTTTGTCATGACTTACCATCTGTGGAGAGTTAAATATGGGCAACCTGTGTGGATGGATCATTCCAGGGGTAGCGACCTGGGTACCGCCTGCCGTAGCAAGTTCATCCCACTTAGTGGCAGGCTCTGGTGAAAACCAGGGGCACCTTAGACTCCGCTCCCTGGTACGGTTCAGTCATTGTCTACACAGGCCAGTGGATCCCCTACCCAGCCCTTGACAGTAAGATCCAACCATGGATTCAGCCCAGATTCCTCTGCCGAGAGTTGCTGACCTCTCTACCATTGTTGCACGGCAGTCTGCGCAAATTGAACAGCAAGCACAGCAGATGTCTTAGCTTTCTGCACTTGTGCAACAGCTCCTAGCTACACAACAGCCTCAACCCATGTCGGCAGAACCAACTGCCTCTTCTGCTCCTGTGGCTTCTGGTGTCTCCAAGATTTGCCTGTCTCTTCCGACCAAATATGATGGTGACCTGAAGTTATGCATGGGCTTTGTTACTCAGTGCTTTATGCACCTTCAAGTGGACCAGTTTCCTACGGAGCGTGCCAAAGTGGCTTTTATAATCAGTCTTCTTCGGCGGCCACGGCCTTACTGAATCTCTGCCAAATTAGATAATTCTGTGGGAGTATATGCAGTACAGTTTCACATCATGGCCTCTAAACTTGCCTGGAACAATGAGGCCTTGTGTGCTACCTTTAAAAAGGGTCTCTCAAGTATGATCAAGGATGCTTTGGTGACTTGAGATCTTCAAATCCTCTGTGACTGATCTCAATAATTTAGCCACTTGAATTGACGTGCGGTTTTATGAGAGACAGGAGGAGTTACGCCTTGAGAGGGAGCCAGTCCAGTCACAGCATTTTCCCTGTTTTGCTCCCCTGTTTCAATGTTCTCCGCAACAGTCTCCAACTCTGCCAGCAGAGGAGCCCATACAGGTGGACCACATTAGACTTTCTTCACAAGAAAGAACCCATCGACGTAATGAGAACTTGTGCCTCTATTGTGCCAGTCCAGAACACTTCCTTAAAGAGTGTACACTACATCCACAGCATCCTCATTGTAACTCTGAATGTCTTCTTGGACTACCCTGGCTTCAGCGTCACTCTACCACATTATCCTTATGATTGTCCCATTGATCTCCAGCCTAGCACTACACCTCCCTGGGGAAGAATTTTCCTACTGTCAGTACCTGAGATGCAAGCTAACGCAAAATACATCCAAGAAAACCTCCAAAAAGGTTTCATCCAGAAATCCACCTACGCAGAGCCAGAATCTTCACTAAATTAGATCTGCGAGGAGCATACAATCTTATTCGCATTCGTGAGGGTGACAAATGGAAGACAGCCTTTAATACCCGAGACGGCCATTTCTGAGTACATTGTCATACATTTTAATCTCTCCAACGCTCCACAGTCTTCCAAGAATTTGTAAATGACATCTTCCATGATCTGTTGTATAGCTGCGTGGTAGTTTATCTGCATGATATTCTGATTTTCTCTCCCAATTTGGAAGTTCATCGTTTTCATGTCCCCCAAGTCCTGCAGCATCTCTGGGAGTATCATTTGTTTGCCAAGCTGGACAAATGCCTCTTTGAGAGAACAAGTCTTCCTTTTCTGGGTTACATTGTCTCCCATCAAGGACTACTAATGGTCTACGGGCTATTCAACAATTTTTGGGGTTTGCTAATTACTACCGTCAATTCATTCCCCATTTTTCTTCTTTGGTTGCCCCAATTGTAGCCCTTACCAAAAGAACTGTAACAACAAAAATTGGTCCCCTGAGGCTGAAGAGGCTTTCTCTCGGTTAAAATCTGCCTTCACTTCAGCAAGTCTTCTCTCGAGACCTGATCCTGAAAGATCGTTCTTTTTGGAGGTAGACACATCGTCTGTAGGAGCTGGCGTAGTTTTGTCTCAGAAAACCTCCAAGAACTTTTCTCCTGCGGAGAGGAATTATGCTATTGGTGATTGGGAACTCCTCGCCATAAAACTTGCCTTAAGAATGGTGCCATCTTTTACAGGGTTCTACACATCCTGTCAACACTTTTACAGATTACAAAACCTCTTATATCTACAGTCAGCACAACGCCTGAACCCCCGTCAAGCAAGATGGTCGCTCTTCTTCTCCCAAATCAACTTCTTCATTCATTTTCATCCCGCTGAGAAGAATGTTAGAGCCGATGGATTTTGTAGATCCTCCGATATTGTAAGTCAGGATTTTACTCCTGGTCAAATTATTCCTCCTGGTTACTGCGGCTCCAGCTTCTCTTCTTCAAGTCCCACCTGGGTGGACATTCGTGCCTCCGCGTCTCAGACGTCGTGTCCCCAGTTGGGGACATTCCTCACTGCTGGCTGGTCACTCTGGGATCAAGAAGTATTTTCAGTTAATCTCTCAACACTACTGGTGGCCGCATCTCCAACGGGATGTCACTGACTGCATTAGTTCTTGTGCCACCTGTGCCCGCGACAAGACTCCGCAGTTGAAACCTGCTGAACTCTTACAGCCATTGCCTATTACGGATACCCTATGGATACATAAAGCCATGGATCGCAGTTGAAACCTGCTGGACTCTTACAGCCATTGCCTATTATGGATACCCTATGGATATATAAAGCCATGGATTTAATTACCAATCTGCCACCTTCTTGTAACAATACTGTCATCTGGGTGGTCGTTGATCGGTTCTCCAAGATGGCACATTTTATTCCTTTGCCGGCACTTCCTTCTGCTCCTCTGTTGGCCAAACATTTTCTTCAACAAATCTTTGCCCTGCTTGGTCTTCCTTCTTACATTGTCTCAGATATTTGGGGGCAATTTGTTTCCAAGTTCTGGCGTGCTTTATGTTCTTGTTTAAAAATCAAGCTGGACTTCTCTTCCACCTATCACCCAAAATCCAACGGGTAGGTGGAGAGAGTTAACCAAATTCTTGAGGGCTACCTGCAACATTTTGTTTTGGCTCTGCAAGACAATTGGTTTGATCTTCTGCCTTGGGCAGATTTTTTTTTATATAATCACAGAGAATCTTAGCCCACAAAGACTTCACCCTTTTTTGTTGTCTACAGTCTTCATCCTCATCCACCTCTTCCCCTACCAGTTTCCTCCGGAGTGCCGGCTGTAGATGCTTTAGTCAGAAATGTTGTGTCCATCTGGCAGGAGACTCAGCACTCCTTGCTTTACGCTTCCTGTCAAATGAAGTCTCAGGTGGACAAGAGAAGAAGGCTTCCTCCCTATATTTCTCCTGGTGACAAGGTCTGGCTCTCCTCTAAGTATATATGTTTCAAAATTCCCAGTTACAAGTTGAGTCATTGTTACCTGGGTCCATTTGTGGTTCTTCAAAAGATCAATCCAGTCTCTTACAAACTACAGTACATCTGCCCTCCTCCCTTCACATTTGTAATTCTTTCCATGTTTCCCTGCTCAAGCTTCTGGTCATTAATTGATTTTCTCAAAAGGTTGTTGCTTTCACTTCGGTCTCTGGTTCTTCTGACATTTACAAGGTGAAAGAAATTCTAGCTATGAAAACTGTAAAAGGGAAACGTTATTTTCTTGTCGACTGGAAGGGATTTGGTCCAGAAGAGAGGTCTTGGGAGCTGGAGGAAAATATTTTTGACTGCAAAGTTCCAGACTTTCTAAGACCAAAAAAAAAGGGGGGGGGGGAGACCCAAGACTCCACTCCCTGGTACGGTTCAGTCATTGTCCACACAGGCCAGCGGATCCACTACCCAGCCCTTAACAATACGTTTAAAAATGTCCTCTTCTGACCCTTATAACTTTTTTATTTTTCCACTTACGGGGATGTATTTGGGAAGGGGTTAAATCACATTTATTAACTATAATTTTTTTTACAGTGTTTTAGCCCCCATAGGGGAAGATAGCATGCAGTACATTGATGTCAAACACTGATCAATACTATCTCAGGCACAGAGCAGTGAATCGATGAATCGATGATCAGACAACTAGGAGCAGGTAGGGACCCTCCTCGTGTCCTAACAGCTGATCGGGATACCACAGTTTGACCGCAGTGGTCCTGATCAGCCTGACTGAGCTGCCAGGAAGGTTTTACTTTCACTTCAAATGCAGCGATCAACTTTGATCGCCACGTCTGAAGGGTTAATACCAGGCATCACCGCGATCGGTGATGTCCGGTATTAGCTGCGGGTCCCAGCGGTCACCGGCCCGATGTGACATTATATATTGTGGGAGTTGGTGCAAGAAGTAAATACATGTCCTGCATCGTTAAGGGGGTAAGGTTACTCTTAAGCAGTGGTAATGAATTTATCAACTGTGGCAAAAAAAAAAAAAGTCACAAAAAAGTTGCATAAATCACAAAAAAGTAGCAAAACTACACCAGCCCAGACTTAGCTTAGCTTTTTGGTGTATGTTACATAGTTAGTACGGTCGAAAAAAGACACATGTCCATCAAGTCCAACCAGGGAACCGAAGGGTAGGGGCACGGCGCGATATTGGGGAAGGGATGGGATTTTATATTTCTTCATAAGCATTAATGTTATTTTGTTCCAGGAATGTATCTAATCCTGTTTTAATTTTTGAAGAGTTAAATTTCAGAAAATGTGTACCTCTGCAAAATGTATCAAATGCCTTGCGACCATATATCCAATAATCCGGGTACATTTTGTTTAGAATACTTGGAGGCGGAGGCCGTAATTGTGACATCACAGCCATGCCCCTCGTGATATCACACCACACCCCCTCCATTCATGTCTATAGTAGGATGCGTGGCAGCCGACATGCCCCCTTCCATAGACATGAATGGAGGGGGCGTGGTGTTGACATCAAGATCACTGCCCTAGGAACACAGCATTTGTTTACAACGCCGGGTGCTGCGGGAGGTCGCAGGGGGCCCCAGCAGCAGGACCCCCGCGATCAGACATCTTATTCCCTATTCTTTGGATAGAGGATAAGATGTCTAGCAGCAGAGTACCCCTTTAATAAATTTGGTGCACCTACACATTACCAGCACACAAAGGTATAGAAAAATGCTTCACTTCAATAATAAATTATCTACAATAATAAATGCCTCCACAAATTCTTAGAACTTTTCTGAAATTAATTTGTAAATATTTTTATAAACTCCTACTGACTAGAACTTCACATTTGTTTGCTTCAACAATAATAAGGCAAATAATAATATTATAAATAATAATAGGGATAAGAGTAATGGTCGTTAATCATGGAAAGGTTTTAGAGCTGACGCGTGACATGGCCTTTCCACCCACACACTCCATTGAATGGTGCTAATGCTCTGGCCAGCTTCTAGTTAAGACATCTTCCACTCATGAGTAATTGCATGTGTTTTTTTTTTTCCCAAGTGTTAACTGTCTTCTTATTTTGATGTGTTTCTTAAAAGTGTTTAATTACTATGTAGTCCATGAAGCTAAGTATCTGCAATCATCACAGGGTAATAAAGAGCACATTAAGGTAGAGTTTTGAAAAATCAAACATTGACGTTCCCTGGCATTAACGCTTACTGCAATTACGTTGGTGTGCTAAATGAAGAACCAGCCATTTTAAGCTCCGCACAAGGGTAATTGCAGAGTAGCTGTGTTAATAGCAGAACACGAAGTTGAAAATTTCCTTTTGTTAAAAATGCTCACCTGAAATATAAAGCAAAAGCTATATTTTTATATTCTCAGATAACACTTTTAAATGCTTTTAAATATAAGATCATTTCTAATATAAAATAGGAATAAAAAAGGGACTTCTATTATAGAATGTGATAGTTAAGTGGTAGGATGTGCCAGATATCATTGTATGTAGACTATATTTTTGCTCTAATTTTGTTACAGTTACTTTTTTTTTCTTCTCATGATTGTGTAGGTATGTCAAAATCCAGTTGTTTTTATGCAGTGGTCATGAATTTATCAAAATCTCACATTTAGTCGCAAAGCTTTCAACTTGTTGCAAATTTACACTAGCCCTGGTCTGGCTTAAAGGGGTACACCGGTGGAAAACATTTTTTTTTTTTTTTAAATCAACTGGTGTCAGAAAGTTAAAAAGATTTGTAAATGACTTCTATTAAAACTTCCAGTACTTATGAGCGGCTGTATACTATAGAGGAAATTATTTTCTTTTTGGATTTATTTTCTGTCACAACCACAGTGCTCTCTGCTGACACCTCTCTCCATTTTAGGAACTGTCCAGAGCAGCATATGTTTGCTATGGGGATTTTCTCCTGTTCTGGACAGTTCCTGACATGGACAGAGGTGTCAACAGAGGGCACTGTGGTCTTGACAAAAAAGAAATCAAAAAAGAAAATAATTTCCTCTGCTAATAAGTACTGGAAGGATTAAGATTTTTTAATAGAAGTAATTTACAAATCTGTTTAACTTTCTGGCATCAGTTGATTAAAAAAAAAAAAAAAGTTTTTCACCAGTACCACTTTCAAAAAACTGACCATGGACAGAATTTGTAAAAAGTTGCACATGTTGGTGCAACAGGTTAAAGAGTCAAAAAATGAGGGACCATAGAAAGTGGTGTCCTAAAGAGTTAATAAAAAATGTATACTAGCACCACACCATAATATTTCACATGCCATCTGACCATTAAAGGATTAAGGGATTAAAGGAGCCAGAATCAGGATTTCCGTGGAAGAACTATCTGCCGTGGAAATTCTGCCGTGTGCACAGTGCAGCTTATAGTACACCAGTGGAAGTACTTTTATAGATTCTATTTATAGATTTTATTAGACCCAATGCCTTATGAGACCACACCTATAATCCTCCATATTTGTAAATCCATATTTACAACTGTACAATTACAAAGAATGTAATTACATGATATGTATTTATTTTTTTATTTTTTTTGCCCTACATATAATAATATTCCACACATTTATAAACTAATGTAAAAACATGCACCTGGCATGTCATCAGCCTAAATATTAACATTGAAATGTAGAAATGTCAAAAAGGTCTTATATCCTTATCCTAACAATGTCATTCAGCAGTCTTGTTAATGTAAGAATATTAGATGTAAATTTAGATGGGAGTTTATAAATGAGAAAATAGATTTACTCACGCACATTTATCTTCATATAATAATATACTACTGAGGTTATTTGCATTTATTATAACGTGGTGCTCTATTATAAAATGCAGCCTTCCATTGCTTTACAGAGTCATGACAATCTGAGAGTTACCTACGCAATTGATTCATTGGTCTAGGTGCAAAAAATCTGCCATTCTTACTTATTTATGATCTCAGCATATACCGTAGTTGTCAAGGATCAAACATGATTTAAGCACTTTTTTTTAAAAAGAAAACAGAAGGCAGAAGATTTACTAAACCACCCATTCTCAATAATAAAGTAGTGGATGCTTTCATTTAAAATAAGTAATCTGGCTCCTTGTCAGCTTACTATGAGGAGCTGAATTATATAATTCACAGCCACAATTTACAATGGTACCAATTGTGCGACCATGATTTAGTATGCACTTTAATAATAAAGGTTCTTATTGATATAATTAATAAAATATCAAAAATATAAATTTCAAGATCAAAAAGGATTTAAAGGGGTATTCCTGTAAAAAACATTATTATTATTTTTTTTTTCAAATCAACTGTTGCCAGAGAGCTAAACAGACTTGTAAATTACTTCTACTAAAAATCCTAATCCTTCTAGTTCTTATCAGCTGCTGTATACTACAGAGGAAGTTGAGTTCTTTTTTTTTTTTTTTCATCCTGACCACAGTGCTCTCTGCTGACACCTCTGTCCATGTCAGGAACTGTCCAGAGTAGGAGCAAATCCCCATAGCAAACCTCTCCTGCTCTAGACAGTTCCTAACATGGACAGAGGTGTCAGCAGAGAGCACTGTGATCAGACTGAAGAAAAAAAAACAAAGAACTCAACTTCCTCTGTAGTATACAGCAGCTGATAAGAACTAGAAGGATTAAGATTTTTAGTAGAAGTAATTTACAAGTCTGTTTAACTTTCTGGAACCAGTTGATAAAAAAAACAAAAAACAAAAAAAACTTCCTAGATCTGAATAAATTAACTAATCTCATGGAATACTTTCGTCTTTACATAGTTGAATGTGCTGACAACTAAATCACACAAAAATGATCAATGGAAATCAAATTTATCAACCCATGGAGGTCTGAATATGGAGTCAAACTCAAAATCAAAGTGGAAAACCACACTACAGGCTGATCCAACTTTGATGTAATGTCCTTAAAACAGGTTAAAATGAGGCTCAGTAATGTGTGTGTGGCCTCCAGGTGCCTGCATGAACTCCCTACAACGCCTGGGCATTCTCCTGATGAGGTAGCGAATGGTCTCCTGAGAGATGTCCTTCCAGACCTGGACCAAAGAATCCGCCAACTCCTGGACAGTCTGTGGTGCAACATGGCGTTGGTGGATGGAGTGAGACATGATGTCCCAGATGTGCTCAATCGGATTCAGGTTTGGGGAACGGGCGGGCCAGTCCATAGCATCAATGCCTTCCTCTTGCAGGAACTGATGACACACTCTAGCCCCATGAGGTCTAGAATTGTCTTGTATTAGGAGGAACCCAGGGCCAACCACACCAGCATATGGTCTCAAAAGGGGTCTGATTATCTCATCTTGGTACCTAATGGCAGTCAGGCTACCTCTGGCAAACACATGGAGGGCTGTGCGGCCCCCCAAAGAAATGCCACCCATCACCATTACTGACACACTTCCAAACTGGTCATGCTGGAGGATGTTGTAGGCAGCAGAACATTCTTCATGGCATCTCCAGTCACATCTGTCACATGTGCTCAGTGTGAATCTGCTTTAATCTGTGAAGAGCACAGGGTGCCAGTGGCGAATTTGCCAATCTTGGTGTTCTTTGGCAAATGCCAAACGTCCTGCATGGTGTTGGGCTGAAAGCACAACACCCACCTGTGGATGTCGGGCCCTCATACCACACTCTTGAAGTCTGTTTATGACCATTTGAGTGGACACATGCAAATTTTTGGCCTGCTGGAGGTAATTTTGCAGGGCTCTGGCAGTGCTCCTCCTGCTCCTCCTTGCACAAAGACGGAGGTAGCCGTCCTGCTGCTGGGTTGTTGCCCTCCTACGGCCTCCTCCATGTCTCCTGATGTACTGGCCTGTCTCCTGGTAGCGCCTCCATGCTCTGGACACTACGCTGACAGACACAGCAAACCTTCTTGCCACAGCTCGGATTGATGTGCCATCCTGGATGAGCTGCACTACCTGAGCCACTTGTGTGGGTTGTAGACTCCATCTCATGCTACCACTAGAGTGAAAGCACTGCCAGCATTCGAAAGTGACCAAAACATCAACCAGGAAGCATAGGAACTGAGAAGTGTTCTGTGGTCACCACCTGCAGAAGCACTCTTTTATTGGGGGTGTCTTGCTAACTGCCTTTAGCATCTGACTTGGAGTTACATTGTGTTGTTTAAGTGTTCCCTTAATTTTTTTGAGCAGTGTATGTGTGTGTGTATATATATATATATATATATATATATATATATATATATATTAAGGCTAATTAAGGCCTGAATTCTTGGGAAGGGCAGCCTGTACCTTTAAGAACCCGCGGCTGTAAAAGGTCTGCAGGCAGTGGGTTTTTTCACGTGACGTCACCGCTGAGTCGAAAGTGGGGATTCCGGTGTAAATATACGGCGCCGGTATCATACGTTGACCGGCAGCTCTTTGTTCCAAGGAACATCTTCAGCAGGTAAGTGTGGGGATTAACAAGAGTGATGCTGCCGTGCTCACCTGCGTCCTGGTCAGGATTGGTTGCGGAGCTTCTTCCATTCGCACCAGGTCAAGTGCCGGAGATTTTCCTGGTAGCACGATCACGTGCTTTACGGCTGCAACTCTGCCTGTGAGATCTGTTTCCACAGCGCAACGGCTTGGTTGTTCGGTGACGCTCTCGGTTGCTCGGCTCTGTGATTCTGGCATGCTTCTGGCTGTGCAGCTCTGCAGTTCAGTACAGTCATGCTTCCTGCTGCAATCTTTGTTTGTTATAAGCTTAGGAATTATCTATTTTTGAAACCATTGTACATTAGTTGCGTTCTTGGGTGTTCACGTTATATATATCGGGGTATGTATCACGTTAGGCACCTTATACATCATTGGGTATCATGTCATGTTAAGTATGCTTGCACCACGCCGGTCGGCAGATATATTAAAACCTTAGATATACAGACATGCAATTTGCGGCCAGCAGGGGGTGAGGCTCAGTAACATATGTAGATATAAGCGCAAAAATAAAATACTTTAAATTTACAGAATATTCATGGGGCGTAACCTTTTAGGTAGTCATATGCTGGTAGCATTCAACTAGCCACGTAGCTAGGTTCATGAGACAGCTAACACATGCCGAGTTATATTGGCAGTTATGGTGCGACCAGTTAATACCACATGCACAGACCAGGCGGTGCCAGTTCTTCACGCCACGGTGTCACTTCCGGTCTTATACCGATCTGAGCTGGATGATCAGCCACCACGGTGGTTCATGTCACATTGTACATGTTTATATTATGGTGGAGGTATAAGCATAGTAGCCGGCTGCAGGATTGTTAGCATATATGTCGCAGGTGCAAGCCAGATATTGTTTGGGGACATCCTTGGCATAGTCATCATCTGATTTCATATTTTCAACATGCACTAGTCACATGCATTGTCTGTCCTCATAGTTACACCCATGCTTCATTTTGTTTTATCCAGTGTGCTTGTACCATTGACATCAGTGGCAGTGCAACATCAGGGTTGGATTCGTTTTCTTGTCACACAGGTACGGGTTCGGTAATGGAGCATTTATTTCATATAGGATCTATGTCATGTACAGGGATGGTTCCCATCTTGGTTAGTTCACACGTTGAGCTGATTCAGTGGGAGACATTCAGTGTAGTTAATTGTTTTTCAGTTCGCGGTTGCTATCTGAACATTGCAAACTGTTACTGCAACCATTATTGTTACGCCGAGCGCTCCGGGTCCCCGTTCCTCCCCGGAGCGCTCGCCTCATCCTCGTTGCTGCAGCGCCCCGGTCAGATCCACTGACCGGGTGCGCTGCGGTCCCGCCTCCAGCCGGGATGCGATTCGCGATGCGGGTGGCGCCCGCTCGCGATGCGCACCCCGGTCCCCGTACCTGACTCGCTCTCCGTCGGTCCTGTCCCGGCGCGCGGCCCCGCTCCCTAGGGCGCGCGCGCGCCGGGTCTCTGCGATTTAAAGGGCCAGTGCACCTATGATGGTGCCTGGCCCAATCTTCCAATTAGCTTAATTACTTTCCACCTGTGCACTTCCCTATATCACCTCACTTCCCCTGCACTCCCTTGCCGGATCTTGTTGCACTTGTGCCTAGTGAAAGCGTTCCCTTGTTTGTTCCTAGCCCGTGTTCCTGACCTCCTGCCGTTGCCCCTGACTACGATCCTTGCCGCCTGCCCCCGACCTTCTGCTACGTCCGACCTTGCTTCTGCCTACTCCCTTGTACCTCGCCTATCTTCAGCAGTCAGAGAGGTGAGCCGTTGCTAGTGGATACGACCTGGTCACTACCGCCGCAGCAAGACCATCCCGCTTTGCGGCGGGCTCTGGTGAAAACCTGTAGTGGCTTAGAACCGGTCCACTAGCGCGGTCCTCGCCATCCCTCTCTGGCACAGAGGATCCACTACCTGCCAGCCGGCATCGTGACAGTAGATCCGGCCATGGATCCCGCTGAAGTTCCTCTGCCAGTTGTCACCGACCTCCCTACACTGGTCGCCCAGCAAGCCCTAAAGATCGCCCAACGAAATCAACAGCTGGCATACTTGACCTCCGTGACACTGCATCTTCAGTCACAGATACAGCAAATTCAGTCACAGCTACAGCTGCAACAACCATCTCCTCCGCCGGCTCCTGCAACTCCTCCGCAGCAACCGGCCGCTCCTAACCCCTGCTTGTCCCTGCCGGACAAATTTGATGGGGTCCGCAATGATCCTGCCACAGCCACAGTCCAGTCCTACTTCGCTGAGGTCCGTGGTGTCTTCGAGGAGCCTGCCCGAGCCTCTTCTGCCAAGACTGCCCTGCTGAACCTGGTCCAGGGTGTTTCTTCCGTTGGCGAGTACGCCATTCAGTTCCGTGCTCTTGCTTCCGAGTTGTCCTGGAATAGTGAGATTCTCTGCGCGACCTTTAAAAAAGGCCTATCCAGCAACATTAAAGATGTTCTGGCCGCACGAGAAACTCCTGCTAACCTGCACGAACTCATTCATCTTGCCACTCGCATTGACATGCGTTCTTCCGGATGGCGTCTGGAGCTCCGCCTGGATATGGACTTTGTTCGCACGAGGCGTTTTTTCTCCCCGGCTCCTCTCTCCTCTGGTCCTCTGCAATCCGTTCCTGTGCTTCCCGCCGCGGAGGCTATGCAAGTTGACCGGTCTCGCTTGACACCTCAAGAGAGGACACGACGCCGCATGGAGAATCTTTGCCTGTACTATGCCGGTACCGAACACTTCCTGAAGGATTGTCCTATCCGTCCTCCCCGCCTGGAAAGACGTACGCTGACTCCGCACAAAGGTGACACAGTTCTTGATGTCAACTCTGCTTCTCCACGCCTTACTGTGCCTGTGCGGATATCTGCCTCTACCTTCTCCTTCTCTACTATGGTCTTCTTGGATTCCGGATCTGCAGGAAAAATTTTTTTGGCCTCTCTTATCAACAGGTTCTACGTCCCTGTGACCAGTCTCGCCAGACCCCTCTACATCTATTGTATTAACAATGAAAGATTGGACTGTCTCATGCGTTTCCGCACAGAACCCCTCCTAATGTGCATCGGACCTCATCACGAAAAAATTGACTTTTTTTTCCTCAGGTTCTTTGGCCCCAAGAAGAGGGGGAGACCCAAGGGGGGGGGTACTGTTACGCCGAGCGCTCCGGGTCCCCGTTCCTCCCCGGAGCGCTCGCCTCATCCTCGTTGCTGCAGCGCCCCGGTCAGATCCACTGACCGGGTGCGCTGCGGTCCCGCCTCCAGCCGGGATGCGATTCGCGATGCGGGTGGCGCCCGCTCGCGATGCGCACCCCGGTCCCCGTACCTGACTCGCTCTCCGTCGGTCCTGTCCCGGCGCGCGCGGCCCCGCTCCCTAGGGCGCGCGCGCGCCGGGTCTCTGCGATTTAAAGGGCCAGTGCACCTATGATGGTGCCTGGCCCAATCTTCCAATTAGCTTAATTACTTTCCACCTGTGCACTTCCCTATATCACCTCACTTCCCCTGCACTCCCTTGCCGGATCTTGTTGCACTTGTGCCTAGTGAAAGCGTTCCCTTGTTTGTTCCTAGCCCGTGTTCCTGACCTCCTGCCGTTGCCCCTGACTACGATCCTTGCCGCCTGCCCCCGACCTTCTGCTACGTCCGACCTTGCTTCTGCCTACTCCCTTGTACCTCGCCTATCTTCAGCAGTCAGAGAGGTGAGCCGTTGCTAGTGGATACGACCTGGTCACTACCGCCGCAGCAAGACCATCCCGCTTTGCGGCGGGCTCTGGTGAAAACCTGTAGTGGCTTAGAACCGGTCCACTAGCGCGGTCCTCGCCATCCCTCTCTGGCACAGAGGATCCACTACCTGCCAGCCGGCATCGTGACAATTATCAAGAATTTGTTTATCATCAGGTACGTGGTAGTCCTGTTCATTATGTCTAGTGTCATGTCACGCTTTGTTGTAATCTCAGTATTGTTCTTGCAGATCCATAGTGGTTGGTGGTTCTCAGCAGTCAGATTCAACTAGGGTTCCTTTTGTTTTGTCTTCACTTCTCAAGCAAGTCTAGTGGCGGATTCAGTAGATAATAGTGAGAGTGTTACATGATTATGGTAACAGGTTTTTCACAGGTGGTCTGTCCTGGTAGAGTTGTTCAGTCTAGGCGAAGGTGTAAATGTTATTCTGTAGGCCTAGGAGTATTAGCTTGTCACAACGGATGAATGTATGTTAAATAATAAATAAATTAGAACATATACACAATTGCTTTTGGTAATAAGTAGCTCCTGCCCAACACGCCTTAGGGTCTCGGCTCACTTTGGTCACCACTGACTCAACTCGTCCTTGGGTCTTCGTGTGGGTTAGTTTCCTTATTATTTTCATTTAGTAACATGCATGTGTTCATTTTTAGCAGTCTTGCTCTGAGCTTTGCTGGTATCAGGATCATTCATCGTGGGTTCACTGTTAAGTCTGCTGTTTGGGATTGCAGGTAGGCATAGTCGGTTTTGCAGTTGGTCATGTTAGTAGGATATATTTCAGGCTGGTTTTCTTTAGGTTACAGAATCCCGGAACTGTGGTGTTAAAGTGGTTATTTTTATGAATATTATCGGTTGAGTAATGTCACTGGTCGGAATTGGTCAAGCATTCTCAGTAGTCAAGGTTGGTATGGTGTTGCAATTGGCAGTAATTTGATGGCAGCAGTAATCTTCATCTTTGTCTTTTTATCTTAGGTGATTCCCCTAGGACCCTCAAGAGTTCAGGTAGTAAGATTATTTTTGTATTACCCATCACGTCTTTGGGTAAAGAATTTGCTTTCCTGCCCATCACGTCTTTGGGTCAGGAATTCATTGGTCACAGCAGTATTGTCACCTTTCACTTGAATGTTAACCTCTCATGATCTTGTTAAATTTTACAATTCTCCCAGTTCACTGCCCCATCATGATAAACCACCCTCTGCCTTTATTTTTATTATTTGTTAGTTTTCTATCTTGATATTGCTCTGTATTTTCTGCTCTGTCTCAGTCAGATTCACAAACTGGGAAGGGCGTTACCCAGCAGGCGTGACATCATCTGAAGCCGTACAGGGGAGAACTTCCTCCATCACTCTGCTACACACAGCCCAGTTCAGTGTGTGAGTTGAGCTATGATTGGATAAGGCTGTACACACCCTCAGCATTTCCTAATTTTGGACTTCTGCCAGGCCAACAGGAGTCCACTGTCTGTGCAAAACATAAGGGGAATGTGCTCTGAACAAGTAGGGAGACACCTAGTGGCATCTTTTTAAAACACATATAAAGCATAGAAAACTTCATTTTTTTTAAACAAAGTACATTAGAAAGATTTTTTTATTTACCATAAGGAGTATAATAGCAAAAAGTTTTGATGAGAGTGTCGATTTTATGTTTTTCCATTTTTGCACTTTAGTTTTTCATTGTTCCATCTACAGACCTATATGAAGGCTTGTTTTATGTGCTACCAATTTTACTTTGCAATTACATCAGTCATTTCCCCACAAAATCAATGGTGAAACCCCCCAAAAAATATTTGTCAGACAAAATTGAAAAAAGAAACTCCATTTTGTAATTTATAGCGGCTTCTGTTTCTACTCAGTGCACTTTTCGGTTAAATTGACACCTTATATTTATTCTGTAGGTTCATACAATTACAAGGATACCCAATTTATGTAAGTTTTATTTTATCATACTGCTTAAAAATTATAACTATATGCACCAAAATTATTATGTTTAAAATTGTTATTTTCTGACCCCTATTACTTTTTATTTTTCCGCATATGGGCTATATGAGGGATAATTTTTTGTGCTGTGATCTGTAGTTTTTATCAGTACCATTTTTGTTCTGATGGGACTTTTTGATTGCTTTTTATAAATTTTTTAGGTTATACAAAGTGACAAAAAATACACAATTTTGGACTTTGGAATTTGTTCATGTATACGGCATGCTCGCTCGGACATTTACGCACACGGTGATATCACATATGTTTATGTTTTTGTTTACATTTTTATTTATTTTTTATGGAAAAATGTGGGTGATTCAAACCTTTATTAGGGAAGTGGTTAAATGACATTTATTAACTTTTTTTTTTTTTTTGTACACCATTTATTAGTCCCCATAGGGGATGATTACATGCAATCTTCTGAATGCATATACTGTTCAATGATATACCATAATATAGCATTGATAATTGTAATCTGTGCTCGATAGCTCCAGCCCCCCGTCCCCTCAGCTGTTCTGGATGCCACAACATTTTTATTTTTTTTCTTCATTTTAGATATGGAATCAAGTTTGATTGCCACATCTAAGGTGTTAATGCTGAAAATCGCCATGATCGGTAATGTCCGGCATTAGACATGGGTCCGAAAACACCAGGCTATGACACGGGGTCAGCTCGTAAGCCTGGGTCATAGCAGGGGAGTGGGCACAGGACATACAGGAATGCCCTGCATTCTTAAGGACCAATTCCATTTTGGCCTTAAGGACCAGGCCAATTTTATTTTTGCATTTTCGATTTTTCTTCCTCGCCTTAATATTTCCATCCACAGACCCATATGAGGGCTTGTTTTTTGCTCAACCAATTGTCTTTTGTAATGACATCACTCATTTTACCATAAAATGTGCAACCAAAAAAATATTATTTAGTGGGGAAATTGAAAAGAAAACCGCAATGTAGTAAATTTTGGAAGGTTTCGTTTTCACGGTGTACACTTTATGGTAAAAATTATATGTTTCATTAATCTGTGGGTCAATACGAATAAAATGATACCCATGGTTACATGCTTTTCTATTATTGTACCACTTCAAAAAAAATCTCAAACTTTTTTTTAACAAAATTATTATTTTTAAAATTGCCCTAATATGACCACCTATAACTTGCCCATTTTTCTGTATATTAGGCTGCATGAGGATCATTTTTTGCGCTGTGATCCCAAGTTTTTATTGGTACCATTTGGTTATGTTTAACTTTTTAATCACTTTTTATATTTTTTTTTTCAATAAGATTGTGTCAAAAAAGCATCCATTTTGTTGGACTTTTTTTTTTTTTTTTTCCGTTTACACCATTCACTGTTAGGGATGTTTTACATTATAGTTGTAAAAATGGAAAACTGATTGAGCAGCTCACAGCAATCAATATGCGAGGTTAACTGAAAAGTTCAATACCTCTTCTTCAGTGGTGATACACCACTGAAGAAGGTGTATTGAACTCTATCTATACATCCTGAAACGCATTTAGTTATAATTAGAGATGAGCAAACTTTTAAAAATGTGTTTCAGGACAAATTTATTGTATTAAAAACGGCTATTTCTGGCCTACAGAGAGCCTAAATAGGGGTGTAGAATAGTTTGCTTTGTTCTAACACGCATAGAGGATAATTATATTTTTTAATGCCATTTTTATTTAATTTAATTCAAATTTATTTAAATTTTTTCAGTACCATTGTGGTAAGCATCGAGCTGGCGGTCCTTGGCCAGGCGAGATACCACCAGTTCCAGCCCCTGCTTCTCAGCGCTTCCCAACTATGAAAGTGCGAATGTTTCATTTAATCAGTTATGGTTCATTGTTATCACTCCAAGCTGTTTCATTGTGATAATTCCACAGGTAATATGACGTCGATGACCATAGGGCCTCAGCCTTGAAAAGATTACATCGATTTTTTTACATTTAAGATTTATATTCGATTCCAAAGTTTAACGTCCCAGTGTTTACTTTGAACTAATACTGTATGACTACAAAACCCAATGTAACAAATAGTCACATGGCGGCACAATGACAGAGCCTAAAGGTGGCAGCAGCATGAGGAGACCATAATCTGGCAGAATGACACAGCCTGCAATTGGAATTTAAGGTTATGTCCCAGGCCCAGCTGCATCACTAAACCATATAGTTGCTGACTGACACAGCCTGGAGCAGGTGGCAGTATGAGTAGACACTAGGGCTTCACAATCCCTAAGATTAAAAGATTAATTTTAAAATTTAAATTGAAGAATTATGTTAGCTAGTGCTACCATGAAATGCATCAGGAAACCATATATTGGCTGGATGACAGAGCCTGGATGTGGCGAAAACTTGAGGAGATCATATAGTGTCTGAATGGCACAACCTGGAGGTGGCTGATGCATGAGGAGACCATATACTGTCTGAATGGCACAACCTGGAGTTGGCAGAAGCATGAGGAAATTGAAATTTAGGATTGTGAATTTGAAATTTTAGCTAACACTCCCAAGTTTTAGAGTACCAGGCCCCGGCGTGTGGGTACAAAGGACCAAATTTAACAAGGAGTCACATGTCACATGGCGGCACAATGAAAGAGCCTGGAGGTTCCATCAGTGTGAGGAGACATATAGTGGCTGAATGACTGCCTTGAGTTTGTGGTAGCATGAGGAGATAATATAGTGGCTAAATGGCACAGCCTGGAGTTGGCAGAAGCCTGAGGAGACCATTGAAATTTAAGATTTTGAAATTTAAATTTTAGCTAACACTCTCAAGTTTTAGTGTCCTGGGCTCCGGTGTGTGGGTACAAAGGACCAAATCTAACAAGAAGTCACATGTCACATGGTGGTACAATGACAGAGCCAGGAGGTGGCATCAGTATGAAGAGACCTTATAGTGGCTGAATGACTGCCTGGAGTTTGTGGCAACATGAAGAGACCATATACTGCCTGAATGGCACAGCCTGGAGTTGGCAGAAACATGAGGAGACTATTGAAATTTAAGATTTTGAAACTTTAAATTATGAAATTGAAATTTAGGATTTTTTTATTGAAATTTTAGCTAACACTCCCAAGTTTTAGTGTCCTGTGCCGCGGCGTGTGGGTGCAAAGGACGAAATCTAACAAGGAGTCAAATGGCGGCACAATGACATAGCCTGGAGGTGGCATCAGTATGAGGAGATTGAATGACAGCCTGGAGTTTGTTGCAGCATGAGGAGACTATATAGTGTCTGAATGGCACAGCCTGTAGGTGGCTGAAGCATGAGGAGACCATATAGTGGCTGAATTGCACAGCCTGGAGGTGGCTGAAGCATGATGAGACCATATAGTGTCTGAATGGCGCAGCCTGGAGTTTGTGGCAGCAGGAGGACACCATATAGGGTCTGAATGGCACAGCCTGGAGGTGGCTGAAGCATGAGGAGACCATATAATGGCTGAATGGCACAGCCTGGAGATGGCAGCAGCATCAGGAGTCCTGAAAGTGACCCAGTGATATGGTATGGTGGGTGCAAAACCATTACCCAGTGACGAAGGTGGGTGAAAAAAGGTCTGATGCGGAGGAATTTTTTGTAACTGGGGAGCAGCGCCTTAAATCTGTTTGGCACTATCCATATTTGTGAAGTGTTGGTGTGACACCATGGTCAATCAACTCTAATGCGTCAGGCATTGGTGGGTGGAAATCCTTGCTGACAAATGCCTGATTCATCTTCACAAAGGTCAGTCTCTCCACATTTTTCGTGGACATACGAGTTCTCCTTGCGTTGACTATGGCCCCCGGCACACTAAACACCCGCTCTGATGGCTCTGATAGCTTTTCCAGGGCACACTCTGCTAGTTGCAGCCACAAATAAAGTTTGGCTGCCCAGAATTCTAGTGGATCTTCAAGGTGTGTTGCCATGGGCCTGTCAAGGTATGTCACTGCCTGCTGGTTCAGGTCCTGCTCCAGGTTAACCTGCTGTTGATGAGTTGCTTCACTATGGGGGTAAAGAAAGGTACTCATCAGCGACTGTATACTCAGGCTGCTGCTGATGGAGCTGGTACTGTTCCTGCCACACCACCCCTCCCCAGCAGCCATGGCAGTGGAAGGTGAGTGCAGGGGACCTCCTGATTCAGACCTGCGAGAGGATGGATGATGGCGCCTATAGGCATTGGCCAACTGACCACATAGGATGCCTCTGCAGTAGGTCAGTTTCTCCTCCCTCTCAGTGGGTGGAAAAAGGCCCCTATTTTGTGGCAGTAGCGAGTGTCCAATAAGCTGGAGAGCCAGAAGTCATCCGGTTGCCGAATGTTGACAATTCAACGATCACTACGCAAGCAATTGAGTATGCAGCGTGTCATTTGTGAAAGTGACTTGGTGTGACTCCCTGCCTCCATCTCCACTGCTCACTGCCATAGTGTTTCTGGGTCCTCTGTCTCACCTTCCTCATAACCCTCTAGCTCTTCTGGCTGCTCCTGCTCCTCCTCTCCTGTCAGATTACTAGAAAAATGCCCATTTGGCGAAACCTAAACTGCCACTCAGCCCCTCCCCCTCCTCCTCCAGTTCAGCCCCCACAGAGCTCATGTGGCCGTGAGATGTAGGTGCCATGTCTCCAGTGCCCTGACCAGCCATTGTTTCCAACAGACGTTCTTCCCATTGTCAGTCACCATCGTTCCCATTTCCAGTTTTCGTGGAGTAAGTTATGCTCCGATTTCTTTACGAATGACTTTTAGCAGTTCCTCCCCTGTGTGACTCTGTTTGCCAAGGTAAACCATGTGAAGAAAAGCGTGACACCGCCGTGTCCTGTACACATGGTATGCTGAAGGGCCACTGAGACTTTTCTGGGCACTGGAGGCTGAGGACATGGTGGAGGATGAGGAGGTAGAGCTGCACACTGTCACAGGACCAACGGCCTGAGAGCGTGGAGGAGGAAGCGGTGTGACCTGTCCCAGTTGGTGTTGTGGCTGTGCAGGAACCACATTCACCCAGTGAGCAGTAAATGACATGTATTGTCCCTAACCATAGTTATAACTCCACACGTTGGTGCTGCCATGCACTTTGGTAAACACCGACAGGCTCAAGGACTGGCCCCCCTTCTCTTCCACAAAATTGTGCACGGCTGGTACTGCCTTCTTCAATAGAAATGACAGCTTGGCACTCTCCAAATAGGCTCGGCACAAGCCATCAGTCCACCACTTGAAAAGGTAGGGACTGCAGCCCCGGCAACTTATACAGGAGCACATTCAGCTTCTGCACCTTTGAATGAGTGGGCACATATTGTTGTCTCTTGGACATGGCTTCGCCGATGGATTGCTGGAAGAATGACTGACTTGAAGTAGGAAGAGCAGGAGCATCTGGAGCGACAGAAGGAGGGTATGCCACACAGCTCCCTTCGGCTGAGGGGATGGAGCCTTGGCTAGTTGAAAGAGGGAGCGGTGTGCCACTGGGTGATGCAGCAGGCTGGACCACTACATTGGAGCTACAGTTCTCCCAGGCAGCTTTATGGTGGCGAAGCATATGTTGATGCAGGGCCGTGGTGCCAACATTGGGACCCTGGCCACGCTCCTCCTTCTGCCGACATATCTTGCATGTGGCTATGTGAACTTCCTCCGGATGCTTGATTAAAAACTGCCACACTGCCGAGTAGTTGATTTTTCCACCAACATTCTGCACTAATTGACTGCTATTGCTGCAATCTCCAGGAATCCCTGCTCCACTACCTCCCGGGAAGGTAGCTGCCGTGAAGCCGGTGGTGTCTCCTGGGCACGTTTGGCTCCAGAATTTCTACTTCTACCGCCATGCTGACTGCCAACCATGCTACCACCTTGCTGGCTCAGCTGCTGCCTCACGGGCAACCTGCAACTCTGTTCTCCTGATGATGATGAAGCCCCTTCTGCACCCAGCTCCCAATTGCGATCGGCTTCATCATCATCAACAAACAAGTGTCTGCATATCATTTATGTCTTCCTCAGTTTCTGCTTCAGGACCCTGAATGCTGGCAACACTGCCTCCAACGTCACTCTCCTCATCACTACTTGCCCACCTAGCGGAGGAAGTAGCGGATGTCTTCTCCACTAGGCTGGGCAGTAGCTGCTGACTGTCCTCTATTAGATCACCCTCACTGTATAGTTGAGCTGAACCCACAGTATAGGATACTTCTTCAGGGGAGGGAACAGCGTAGGACAGAGACAATGGGAGGTCAGGGACTGCTCCCGGGCCATGCAAACTGAGGGTTGTGTCTGAGGAACCCCCCAACCGTTGAATGGGAGTATCATTGATGAAGTGGATGACCATGTTAACCAATCGATGACCACAGATGGGTTGCTGGTCGAGACATGACCGCTAGCTGATAACGGGAGCTCAGGCTTCTCAATGTGACTCCTGCTGCCACTCGCCCTTGTCTGCTACGACCTCTGCTTTATGAATTTAGGCCTCTGTCACTCCTCTGTGCACATCCTGGCACTTCTCTGCCTGACATACTTAGTGTGTATATGAGGGGAGTACAATACGCTTCACTTCGCTTAAAACAGTTTTTGTCTAGAACAGCAACAGGTGTGCACTTTTGCCTGGACTTTCATTATCTATGCCCTTGACAGATTAACAGGTACAAAATAGTACCCTACTTAGATGTAGGTATGTTGTATGCACTTATGAGGGCAGAAAAATGCTCTACAGTACGCTTAAAAATACGTATTTTAGTAAAACTCCAGCAGTACACAGTACACAATGTGTACTAAACCCAAAATTATACTCTCTCACAGACCATTAGGAATGGACTGCTGGGCATATATTATACCATCTACAGACCAGAGGGCAGAAAACATGCGCAACAATACAAAAAACGTATTGGAGTAAAACACCAGCCAGTGATTACTTTTGCCTGGAATTTCACAGTATCTAGGCCCTTGACAGATAGACAGGTACAAAATAGTAAACTAGTTAGATGTAGGTATGTGGTATGCACTCATGAGGGCAGAAAAACAGTACGCTTCAAAAATTATTTGAGTAAAACACCAGCCGGTGATTACTTTTGACTGTCCTTTCACAGTATCTAGGCCCTTGACAGATTGACAGGTACAAAATAGTAAACTAGTTAGATGTAGGTATGTGGTATGCACTCACTACTTAGATGCAGGTATGTACTTATGAGGGCATAAAAATCCGCTACAGTATGCAAAAAATATACATATTGTTCATGACACCAGCAGTACACACTCGCTGTGTACTAATCCCAAAATTGCACTCTCTCACAGACTATTAGGAATGGACTGCTGGGTATTATACAGTCTACAGACTAGTATAATCAGCAGATTTGTTGTGCAACAAAGACACAGAAATTGTGCTGAAAAATTATTCCTGCCTCCTCTGCTAAGGTTTATGAAGTTGAAGCAGCTTGTTGAAATGTATGAGGTAACACACAGCTCTCTGCCCCTCTCTGTAATACAATGCTGTAGAAAGTGACTGGGAGGTTAATGGCTGCAGTAACAAGCTTTTCTGTTTAATACACACAATCTTTCTGTTCTATCTCACTGCAGGGTAATTAATTATATGACGAGACACAATATGGCTGCCGATTATATAGGGCTGTCAATCACATCCTGTATGTGATTCAGGGTCATCCCACCTACCTGCCTTGCCTTCCCGCCTTCCCAGCATTCCTTGCCCTATGTACGGATATGTGGATCAGCCATTTTAGATGCCCTGGAGCCTGGACGGAACTAAATGGAGTTTAATTAAGCGATTTGCGTAATAGAATCATGGCGATATTCGCGTTTGTTGTGAATGAAATTTTTCATGAATTCTGGTTCTTCAGCTTCGATTCGCTCATCTCTAGTTATGACAGCTATGCAAAATAGCACTTGAACCGTATTCACACTGAGAAATTGCCATTCATGCAGTGTGCGTCTCTTGAATAAATAGGCAAAGTGCTCCACATCACATTCCAGCAAAGAGAGAAGCCTGTAAAAAGCCTGCCATTCTATATGCAAACAATTTACCTGAGCCAGAGAACAATAACAAACTTTAAATAAAGAATACAACTAGATCGCGCACTCCATCTCATCTGGTCAGCTGACCTACAGTCAGCTGACTGCCAGGTCACACGCCACCGGGGAGCTCGCTGGAGTGAGCGGTCGCACACAGTGTGATACCACCACCGCATCCAGCTAGAGCAGAGGAACATTGCCAGCGAACAAATGTGGAGTGGTGAGTGGCACACTGTGCCCAAATCTGTTCATTAACAGGCATCAAACATCAACTCCTGCCAGGAGTGCATCGCTACATAGCGGGACATGGCCATTTGTTTTTACTTTGCAGGACTCATATTGAAAACATCATTACAATACAGCAGAGCATTGCTCCATTTACTTTCTCTATAGGATCTGCGGTGCAGAAATATCCATCCAACATATGAGACTGTGAATATTTAGCCATTGATTGCTACATTGTTCTAATTTGCAGGACTTTTTCTGTTACAGCATCTATGGAGCACAATCAATCTCAGCAAATTATCTATATAATGTTTTAAGGCTGCTATAATTACATATCCTCCATAGTCTGAGTAAGACATAACTGTTAATATTAGGGTTTACTATTGATAATTCATGTGTGTGTGTGTCAACTAGGGGTATTAAGTTTTATTTAACCCCTTAAGGACTGAGGGTGTGCCCGTGGGAATTTTGGTCCACGCCGCTAGCCGGTCGTGGGTGCCACTCCTCCTTTCCCTGCTATTGGTCGGTCAGAAGCAACCGACCAATAGCAGATCGGGGGCAGAAGTGTTAAAGTAGTGCGGGCAGAATGGGGGAACTGTCCTGTGACCGGCAGACAACGAAAGTCATTGAGTTGCTTAGAAACATCTGGAGGGCTACAGTTTGGAGACCACTATACAGTGGTCTCTAAACTGTAGCTCTCCAGATGTTGCAAAATAGTGTTGCTCGCGAATATTCGCAATGCAAATTTTATTTGCGAATATCCTATATTCGCGAATTCATGAATATTCGCGAATATAGCACTATATATTCGTAATTACGAATATTCATTATTTTTTTTTTTTTTTTTTTATTACAGTACACATCACAGTGATCATCCCTCTCTGCTTCCAGCTTGTGTGGTGTAATGAAGGCTCTAATACTACTGTGTGAAACTGGTGTGCAAATTTTCGCATATGCGAATTTTCGATTATGCTAATTTTTGTGTATGCTAATTTTTGCATACGCGAATTTTCGCAGATGCGAAAATAAAATGCGAATATTACGAATATGCGAATTTAGCGAATATATGACGAATATTCGTCCATATATTCGCGAATATTCGCGAATTCGAATATGGCCTATGCCGCTCAACACTATTGCAAAACTACAACTCCCAGCATGCCGAGACAGCTGTTTGCTATTTGGGCATGCTGGGATTTGTAGTTTCGCAACAGCTGGAGAGCTACAGTTTGGAGATCACTGTGCAGTGGTCTCTAAACTGTGGTGCTCCAGATCTTGCAAAACTACAACTCCCAGCATGCCCAGACAGCAGATTTAAAAAAAGAATTATTTCTTAAACCTTGTTTGTGTTTTTTTCATACTTATTTTTAGCTTGGCAGCAGAAGCCTTTTATAGTCGGCATGCATAATTAAGCCAAGCTTTAGCGTTACCCTATAAAAAGGCTAACACAAAATCCCCCATTATTACCCCAGTACCCAACTGTACCAGGGATACTTTGAAGAGCCAGGAACCGGCAGGCAGGTGGTAGCAGGCTAATAGTTATGGCCCTTTCCAGTCTGCTGGAACTGCTTTGTTTGTACCTGTCTGGAAAATGAGGAGACTCTATGCTTTTTTTCTTCATAAATAAATAAAAATTCCTGTAATCCCCTATATTTTCTATAACCAGCCATGTATAAAACTAAGCAGTTAGCAGTGTGATATAGACCTTGCAGTGCTGGGTCCTCCTGGTACCCCTGGTGTTATCTGGGTAATTAAGGGCTAGTACTAAATACTGGCTGAGTAACAAACTCCATAAATAAGATGACTTCTGCTACTTAGCCAAAAATAATAAAGAAATAAACACACACAAAGGTTTTAAAAAAAAGTATTTAAAATAAAATAAAAAATATCTTGAATGCCCTCATTTACCCTTTTATTGAAACAATATTTCTTCTGTTCTTGATCCTGAATTAATCCCATCTTCTGGTAAAAAAAAAAAAAAAAATTCATAATTAGAACTAAATATAAACAGTGAGGCTATCCTCCTGCTCTGCTGTACTCTTTGCTCCACTTTCATGAGGCAGCCAGCTTTTGGCTATGACATAGGGAAAGAGCTGGTAGTACAGCAGTGGGCTACTACATTATTGAGTATTGCAGAGCCAGAGTAACTAAGCTCATTACCACTGTACCCTGTTGGCTAATGGCAGCAAGCCAAAGTTGTAAGCAGCCGCCTTTCCTTTGTGAGTAGCACAGGGGGAAGATCTCACGGGTAGGCACAGTGAGGAATATTTATCAAGGGATTTAGAGTTTTTTTTTTTTTTTTGCTTACAAAAGTCACACAAAAAGCTGCACATGCGTCTAAGAAACTTTTTGGGCAACTTTTGTGGGTAAGCAAAAAAAGAAACTATCTAAGCAATTTTCAGTTTTCTATTTGCAGTGGTTGCAATTTATCAAGTGTGAAAACTGCATTTTTTGTGCAGCTCCGCACCCACCCGCATCGATCACATGCTCGCTAGGTATTGCAGAACTACAACTCCCAGCATGCCCTTCCAGTGAGGACATGATGGGAGTTGTAGTTCTGTAATACCTAGCGGGCAGGTGATAGATTCGGGCAGGTGGCTGAGGAGCGGAGCCGGTTGAGAGGAAAATTAAATTGTAGAACTGTAATTTCATATTTTCCAGGTGATACCCACCCACATCTATCACCCGCACGCTAGGTATTGCAGAACTACGACTCCCAGTATGCCCTTACAGTAAGTAGTGTGAAGAAGAGGCAAAAAGGTTGGGACGCTCTCTCGTGGATGATGGCGGCGTGATGAGTTTGTCGAGAACCACTACACCCTGGGTGGTGTGATGTCCTGCCGAGGTTATCAACGGGGACAGCACCTCACCAGGCGAGTGTAAAGTGGAGACTAATGGCGGCAGTTGTGCTGCTCGAGATCCCCTGTCCATGACCGCGAAGGTGTACGGATTTATTATGACCAGGAAGAGGAGAGTAAAAAAAGGGATACTGGACGAGCGCTACTGCTGAAATAAATGTCGTTCCGCATCCATTTTATTTCAGCAGTAGCGCTCGTCCAGTATCCCCTTTTTTTTACTTTCCTCTTACAGTAAGGACATGCTGGGAGTTGTAGTGTTGCTGTGGAAGCAAGTGACAAGTTTGTCACCTGCCCCCGCTGCACAACTATGACTCCCAGCATGTCTTTACTGTAAGGGCATGCTGGGAGTTGTAGCCCTGCAGCGGGGGAAGGTGACAAGCACATTTCCTGCCTGCCTGTGTCACACAACTACCAGCATGTCCTTACTGTAAGGGCATGCTGGGAGTTGTAGTCATGTGGCGGTAGCAGGCGACAAGCTTGTCACCCGCCCGCACATCTCCCACCCGTGTCACACAACTACACTTCCCAGCATATACTTACTGCAAGGGCATACTGGGAATTGTCACCACCACCAGCACATCTCCTGTCGGTGACAATCAATGTACCAGACTATGTTTTGTGTTTTTTTTCTTCTTCTCATTTCAGATCTGTATATCCTGTGGACTACTTCAGATTCGGTGGACTATGTCAATGACCAGCATTTTTTTGTTTAATGTCAATAAAATGGTTAACAAGGGCTTGTGGTGGAGTGTTTTTTGGAATAAAAGTTTTAAAAACTTTATATTTTACTTTACAGGCTTAATAGTGGAAGTCGTCTTATAGCTGGAGTCCATTACTAAACAGGGGCTTAGCATTAGCCACAAAAACAGCCAATTATTACCAGGTACCCACCGCCACAGGGGTTCCGGGAAGAGCTGGTACCAACAGGCCCAGAACATCAAAAATGGTGCTCCTGGGCCTAGACGGTAACAGGCTGGGGAGGGCTAGTAACAATGGTCCTCGCCCACCCTGGTAACTTCAGGCTGTTGCTGCTTGGTTGGTATCTGTCTGAGAATAAAAATAGGGGGAACCCTATGCAGTTTTTAAATGTATATTTATAGGAGTACTCCAGCGCTAAGGCATCTTATCCCCTATCCAAAGGATTGGGGATAAGATGCCTGATCGCGGAGGTCCACAAGCTCCAGGGGCTGATTCTAACGGGGTGCGGCGTGGAAGATCACGGGGGTCCCCAGCGGCGGGACCCCCGTGATCAGGCATCTTATCCCCTATCCCTTTGATAGGGGATAAGATGCCTTAGCGCTGGAGTATCCTTTTAAAGGGGTACTCCTGTGGAAAACTTTTTTTTTTAAATCAACTGGTGCCAGAAAGTTAAGTAGATTTGTAAGTTACTACTATTAAAAAATCTTAATCCTTCAAGTACTTATTAGCTGCTGAATACTACAGAGGAAATGGTTTTCTTTTTGGAACACAGAGCTCTCTGCTGACATCATGACCACATTGCTCTCTGCTGACACCTCTGTCCATTTTAAGAACTGTCCAGTGTAGAAGAAAATCCCCATAACAAAGATATGCTGCTCTGGACAGTTCCTAAAATGGACAGAGATGTCAGCAGAGAGCACTGTGGTCATGATGTCAGAAGAGAGCTCTGTGTTCCAAAAAGAAAACCATTTCCTCTGTTGTATTCAGCAGCTAATAAGTACTGGTAGGATTAAGATTTTTTAATAGAAGTAATTTACAAATCTGTTTAGCTTTCTGGCACCAGTTGATAAAAAAAAAAAAGGGTTTCCACATGAGTACCCCTTTAATTATTTATGGAAAAAAAAAATGTGGGGTTCTCCATATTTTCATTCTCAGCCAGATACCAACCAAGCAGCAACAGCCTGACATTACCAGGCTGGGCGAGCACCTTTGTTACTGGCACTCCTCAGCCTAAATAACCCCAGCCTGTTACTGCCTAGGCTCAGGAGCGCCATTTTTGACGCTCCGGGCCTGCTGGTACCGGCTCTTCCCAGCACCCTGTGGCGGTGGGTACCGGGGTAATAATTGGGGGTTAGCACTAGTTGTTTTTGTGGATAACGCCAAGCCCCTGCTTAGTAATGGACTCCGTCTGTAAGACGGCTTCCGCTACTAAGCCTGTAAAGTAAATTTAAAAAACACAACGCATTTATAAAACTTTTATATAAAAAAACACTCCCTCACAAGCCCTCGTTAACCATTTTATTAATATTAAACCAAAAAACACTAATCACCGTACTCCACCAAATCCGAAGTAGTCCTCTGCATACACAGATCTGTAATGGGTGAGTACATTTAGGGTGAAAAAAGTGGTAAAAATATATATTGCACATTTTTTTCATGGTGTTCTCAAGTCATTTATTGGTTTTTGCCTGTGTGTGCTAAACAAAAATGGTATTCAAAAGTGATTTATTGTTTTTGCTTATGTTAGCTTATGTATCAATCACCTGTGAAAGTATGATAAATATGTCATACATACACACATAAGCAAAACCAAAGCAAAAAAAAAAAAAATGACCACAGAACTCAAAGCAACAATGATAAATGTCCCTATTGGCCCTGATTTATCAAAATGTGTGAGAGAAAAAGTAAAGAGATTTTTCCCACAGTAACCAATCACAGCTCAACTTTCACTTTATCAGATCTTGTTAAGATAGTAAAGCTGAGCTGTGATTGGTTGTTGTGGGCAAAATCTCCTTTTCTGCCCTTTTTTTGTCTCGACTCTGGACCGAAATCACCATACTCCCTCGATACCCCTATCACAATCTCTTTATCGCAGCTCAGCCCCACTTTACTCCACAAGCACTGGAAATGTGTTGGTTCAGCTTGCAAGCCATACCCACTAGAGACACCCATTCTATTTTCAGCATGCAATTTCTTCTTCACAGCTCAGCCCCACCTGAGGTCGGGATGTAAGATCAGGATATGAGGTCAGGATATGAGGACAGAATATGAGGATGGGACATGAGTTTGACATATAAGGTCGGGACATAAGAAGGAGATATGAGGACAAGAGCGTCGTTGTTACTTTTCCTCCTCCACAAGGTTTAGGTAAGAAGACAAGAAAACACAGAGGACTCGGCTTGTTTACCACTAAAGTACAACATACCACAAAAAAATAATCATAGAATCACTTTGATAAGTGTAAAAAAAATCCAAAGTTGTAACCATATGAAGCAACACGTCAGATTTCATAAATGAGGCTGCATCCTTGAGAGGTTAAAGTTGAGTCCTTAAGGGGTTAAAGTTTTAATTTAAAAAATGCTATACATACTATGCTATAAAGACACATACTATGGTCCAGAATGTTCCTGACGGTATAAAAAAAAAATCCAGTTCAAATTTGGAAAATGAATAACTAAATCACATTGACTTGAGGAACTATGGGGGGCATTTACTAAGGGGTTTAGTCATTTTTTTCTGACTATTTTTGGCGCAAAATTGTCGCAATTGCGCCTACCCTATAAATTGTGCGACTTTCCCTAGCAAGAGCTAGAAAGTCAAATTTTTTTTTCCCGCTTAATTTACGCAAGTTTTCAGTTTTTACTTGCAGTGGTCAGGAATTTATTAACTGAGACAGTCGCAGTTGCGCAATAAACTGTCGCAACGGCCATAAAAATTGACTAAATTTACTCCAGCTCCAACATGGAGCAGGAAAAGCTGCTGCCGCCCGGGCTCCGACATACTTTCTCCCCGCTACCCTCACTGCGCTACCGGGACACTGCAGTGATTTATATCCCCCCCCCCCTCTCACCTGCCAGCGCCACACAACTCCCATCTGTCTGCTGTTGCAAGACTACAAGTCCCAGCATGGCCTTACAGTGAGGACACGCTGGGAGTTGTAGTCTTGTAGCAGCGGGAGCTGAGCGGCGCGGGCGGGAGACAAGGGGGGGGGGGGGGTAGCGGGGAGGCCGTATGAGGAGCCCGGGCGGGAGACAAGGGGGGTAGCGGGGAGACCGTATGAGGAGCCCGGGCGGCTGCACTGTAATGTCAGCCCGGGCTCCTGCCCTGAGAGCCATAGGCTTTGGCTGTCAGGGCATGCTGGGTGTTGTAGTTTTGCAACAACTGGAGGGCCACAGTTTGCAGACCACTGGTGTGTGGTCTGTAAACTGTAGTCCTCCAGCTGTTGCAAAACTAAACAGCTGAAGGGGACCGGCGAAGAAGTTCACTTACCCTTCCGAGGCTCCAGCGACGATCGCTGACGGAGATCGTCGCGCGGCACTGTCGCGCGGCAGTGTCGCGCGGCAGTGTCGTGCAGCGCTGGATCCTACGGAAGCCGGTAAGTTGCGCAAGCTTCCCAACCAGGGTGCCTCCAAATGTTGCAAGACTACAACTTCCAGCATGCCTGGACACCCTTTGGCTGTCCGGGCATGCTGGGAGTTGTAGTTTTGCAACAGCTGGAGGCACCCTTGCTGGGAAACACTGGCCTAAAACAGTGTTTCCCAACCAGGGTGCCTCCAGATGTTGCAAGACTACAACTCCCAGCATGCCTGGACAGCCATTGGCTGTCCGGGCATGCTGGGAGTTGTAGTTTTGCAACAGCTGGAGGCACCCTTGTTGGGAAACACTGGCCTAAAACAGTGTTTCCCAACCAGGGTGCCTCCAGATGTTGCAAGACTACAACTCCCAGCATGCCTGGACAGCCATTGGCTGTCCAGGCATGCTGGGAGTTGTAGTTTTGCAACAGCTGGAGGGCCACAGTTTGCAGACCCCTGGTTTGTGGTCTGTAAACTGTAGTCCTCCAGCTGTTGCAAAACTAAACAGCTGAAGGGGACCGGCGAAGAGGTTCACTTACCCTTCCGAGGCTCCAGCGACGATCGCTGTCGGAGATCGTCGCGCGGCACTGTCGCGCGGCAGTGTCGTGCAGCGCTGGATCCTACGGAAGCCGGTAAGTTGCGCAGGCTTCCCAACCAAGGTGCCTCCAGTTGTTGCAAGACTACAACTCCCAGCATGCCTGGACAGCCTTTGACTGTCCAGGCATGCTGGGGCTTGTAGTTTTGCAACATCTGGAGGCACCCTGGTTGGGAAACACTGTTTTAGGCCAGTGTTTCCCAGCCAGGTTGCCTCCAGATGTTGCAAAACTACAACTCCCAGCATGCCTAGACAGCCTTTGACTGTCCAGGCATGCTGGGACTTGTAGTTTTGCAACATCTGGAGGCACCCTGGTTGGGAAACACTGTTTTAGGCCAGTGTTTCCCAGCCAGGTTGCCTCCAGATGTTGCAAAACTACAACTCCCAGCATGCCTAGACAGCCTTTGACTGTCCAGGCATGCTGGGACTTGTAGTTTTGCAACATCTGGAGGCACCTTGGTTGGGAAACACTGTTTTATTCCAGTGTTTCCCAGCCAGGTTGCCTCCAGATGTTGCAAAACTACAACTCCCAGCATGCCTAGACAGCCTTTGACTGTCCAGGCATGCTGGGGCTTGTAGTTTTGCAACATCTGGAGGCACCCTGGTTGGGAAACACTGTTTTAGGACAGTGTTTCCCAGCCAGGTTGCCTCCAGATGTTGCAAAACTACAACTCCCAGGATGCCTAGACAGCCTTTGACTGTCCAGGCATGCTGGGACTTGTAGTTTTGCAACATCTGGAGGCACCCTGGTTGGGAAACACTGTTATAGGCCAGTGTTTCCCAGCCAGGTTGCCTCCAGATGTTGCAAAACTACAACTCCCAGCATGCCTAGACAGCCTTTGACTGTCCAGGCATGCTGGGGCTTGTAGTTTTGCAACATCTGGAGGCACCCTGGTTGGGAAACACTGGCCTAAAACAGTGTTTCCCAACCAGGGTGCCTCCAGATGTTGCAAAACTACAAGTCCCAGGTTGGGAAACACTGTGCCCGGCCTCCGCCCCACCTTACTTTAAGGGCATGCTGGGAGTTGTAGTCCTGCAGCTGGGGGCAGGGGACAAGCTTGTCACATTTATTATCACCTGCTCACACATCTCCTGCACCACACAACTACAACTCCCAGCATGTCCTTACTGTAAGGGCATGCTGGCAGTTGTAGTCGTGCGGGGCGGGAGATGTGTGAGCAGGTGATAATAAATGTACTAACCCATTTTTTTTGTTTTCTTCTCATTTCAGATCCGTTTATCCTGTGGACTCCTTCGGATTCGGTGGACTACTTCGATGACCAGCGTTTTTCTTTGTTTGATTTTAATAAAATGGTTAACGAGGGCTTGTGGGGGAGTGTTTTTTGTAATAAAATTTTTTTAAAACCTGTTGTGTTTTTTTCTTACTTTACTAGACAGGCTTAGTAGTGGAAGCTGTCTTATAGACAGAGTCCATTACTAACCTGGGCTTAGCGCTAGCCACAAAAACAGCTAGCGCTAACCCCCTATTATTACCCCGGTACCCAACGCCACAGGGGTGCCGGGAAGAGCCGGTACCAACAGGCCTGGAGCGTCAAAAATGGCGCTCCTGGGCCTAGGCGGTAACCGGCTGGCGTTATTTAGGCTGGAGAGGGCCAGTAACAATGGTCCTCGCCCACCCTGGGAACGTCAGGCTGTTACTGTTTGGTTGGTATTTGGCTGAGAATGAAAATAGGGGGGACCCTATGCGTTTTTTTTTTTTTAAATAAATAATTAAATATATTAAAAAAACGCATAGGGTCCCCCTATTTTTATTCTCAACCAAATACCAACCAAACAGTAACAGCCTGACGTTACCAGGGTGGGCGAGGACCATTGTTACTGGCCCTCCCCAACCTAAATAACGCCAGCCTGTTACCGCCTAGGCCCAGGAGCGCCATTTTTGACGCTCCGGGCCTGTTGGTACCGGCTCTTCCCGGCACCCCTGTGGTGTTGGGTACCGGGGTAATAATTGGGGGTTAGCGCTAGCTGTTTTTGTGGCTAACGCGAAGCCCGGCTTAGTAATGGACTCAGTCTATAAGACAGCTTCCACTACTAAGCCTGTCTAGTAAAGTAAAATAAAAATAAAACACAACAGGTTTTAAAAAAAATTTATTACAAAAAACACTCCCCCACAAGCCCTCGTTAACCATTTTATTAACATCAAGCAAAGAAAAACGCTGGTCATCGAAGTAGTCCACCGAATCCGAAGGAGTCCACAGGATACACAGATCTGTAGAAGAAGTAACCAAAAAAAAAAAAAGTGTAAGTACATTTAGGGAGAAAAAAACTGTGTTAAAAAAATGTAATAAACACACACACACACACACTAAACGCCGTTTACCACTTCTGAGCCATGACTACAATTTACAGTGATCCCTCAACTTACAATGGCCTCAACATACAATAGTTTCAACATACAATGGTCTTTTCTGGACCATCGTAAGTTGAAACCAGACTCAACATACAATGCTACAGACAGTCCAGATCTGTAAAACGTGTCAATGGTTGGAAGAACCAACCAATCAAAATGGGCATTCACTGGTAAAACCCCTGTATTACTGAAGTGTATGCACTGACTGGTATTACATGTTCTGTACACTTTACCTGTATCAGGGTTAGCTGCTCTTTTGGACACCAGGTGAGGGCAACTCCATTACTTGTTTTGGACATTGCCTGTACTGTACAGGACCCCTGAAGAAGCTCCTGTCCTCTACATAGACCAGTGTTTGCCAAGCAGGGTGGCCCCATTTTTTGCAAAACTACAACTCCCAGCATGCCCGGACAGCCTTTGGCTGTCCAGGCATGCTGGGAGTTATAGTTTTGCAACAGCTGAAGGCTCCCTGCTTGGGAAACACTGACATAGACAGTGATTTACAGCTCCCAGCAGATCTTTATTACTTTTATATGTAAGGATTTGCTTTATCTATATCAGTTATCTACTTATTTTTCTTTGTCACTTTTTCCTATTTTTGGATGACATTTTGGTGCCTTTAGAACCAATTACCCTGTTTCCATAGAGTTATGGTCTCAACATACAATGGTTTCAACTTACAATGGTTTTCCTGGAACCAATTAATATTGTAACTTGAGGGACCACTGTAGTTATTGAATTATTTAGATGTGGTGAAAAAGCTAAAAAAAAACTCAAAAACAAAAGATCCAGAAGGAAACCAGCAGCCAAACCTATTCAGACAGCAGGAAAAAGGAACAGACTATTTTTTCTACTACATGAAGTAAATTTCCCACTTTTGCCTATGTGCGCCAAATTTATTAATGCCGTGCAACAATTTAGTAAATTTGTCGCACATAGTCAAAAATGAAGTAGAAAAAAACAGGGTAAAAACCAGACTACATAGTAAAAGATTAGTAAATGCCCCCCAATGTGTTTTCTAGCAGCATTTAATTTCATGACTTTTTTACATAATCTCTTTGCACTCATTCATTTCTCTGTTATCAAGTTTACTTCATTCCTGCTGCACATGCTAAATATTTATTGACTTTGACAAAGACTGCTGAGTAGCATCATGATAGAAGATTAAAATGATAGATAGAGACAGAACACAACTATTCATAGGAAAAACCAAACATCTATTAAAAGATTTAGACTATTTGTTGGAGCGTGATTTATGCTATGATAGAGTGACTGAGCTTTTCTGCATTTTTTCTGGACATATGATCAAACATCGGATTGTTCCTTTACAGTTAAACTGCTCTGTAATGTGTGTACAGGTATAAAATATTCATAATACAGTGATTTTAAGGGGAAAGAAATGTGGGACACACATTAAAGAAATATGGGAAGGAGCCAGCTGGTGATAGAAAGATGTGTTCATGTAGATTAACATTCGACAAGTTTGGTTTGAAGCAATTCCTAAAAAATAGAAAAATCATATTTTCCTTATTAAAGGTGAGTCAATTTTTTGAAAACTTTGATTCAGACGATTTGCCGCATTTTCCCCCAAAATTTGTTTCAGTACGAATTTATTTGAGGCGAATTGCTATTAAAAATGACTATTTCTGGCCTACAGAGAGCCTCAATAGGGGTGTAGAACCCTTTGCTTGCTGTAACACGCATAGGGTGTGTGCTGGGTTAGTAAAATAATAATACTGTTAGTCAATATGACATGCAGATCAGAGGCATCGCTATTATACTCTAGTAAGTATTGAGGATATGCATTAGGCAAAACTTAACTTTAAATAATATGCTTAGGATAAAATATATGGATCCCAATTATTTTTTATTTTTTTTTATCAAACAAAAGGAAAGGTGTACAAAAAAAAGTAAAGGTGTGTAGAAAACACCACGTGCCAGCTATACCACCAAGTACAGTAGTCCCTCAACATACGATGGTAATTCGTTCCAAACGAGCCATCGTTTGTCGAATCCATTGTATGTTGAGGGATTCGTGCAATGTAAAGTATAGGAAGCTGTACTCACCTGTCCGCGCCGCTCGAGATGGTGTCCCCACCGCTCCCGATGGTGGCCCCGGCCTCCGCTGGGCTCTCCGCTGTCTTCTCCGGTCCTCTGCTGTCTTTTCCGGTCCTCATCTGTCTTCTCCGGTCCTCTTCTGTCTTCCGCAAGGCCTTACTGGGCCTGCGTAGCGACGTCATTACGCCGCTGCGTACGCCATTCCTATTGAATGACGTGCGCAGCAGAGTATTGACGTAATTTGAGAGGGCCGAGAAGACACCGGAAGACCAGCGCTGGACCTGGAGGGCACCCCGGAGCATCGTGGAGGGGTAAGTAATACTTACCGCACCACACGGGGAACATTAAGCTGCTATCCGGCAGCAGCTTAAGCATTTGGCGCTGCCGGATAGCTCTTAATGCGATGGCCCCGACATAAAAAAGCATTGCATGTCGATGCTGACATCGACATGCAATGGCCTCTGAGAGGCCATCGTATGTCGATTTCATTATATGTCGGGGCCATCGTAGGTCGGGGGGTCACTGTATTGATGTGATGCAAATACCTCAACGGGAACAACGTTTGGTCCATTGTAAACGTTGGGGGTAAAAACATCCCCTGTAAGGCCCTGCTCTGGCATTATTAATTCCCTTCTTGGCAAGTGTTACGCGCACAAAAAAGGGCAGCCCCACACAGGAACCTCTACTTATTTCCACCTATAAACACTGCCATTTCCCAGGGTTTTTAGGTGGAAATAGGGATTGGTTTCTCTGTGGGGCTGCCCTGTTTAAGACGTGTACCACTTTCCTCGAAAAGGTGGAAGAGAACAACGTATTGTCCATTGTAGCAGGGGTTCCCTTGCACATTTTACAGGTCTTTGCATCATATCAATACTTGGTGGTGTAGGTGGCACATGGTGTCTTATGCACACATTTCCTTTTGTTTGATTTTAAAAAAAAATGTAGGTACGTATATTTTATTTTTATCCTAAGAATATTATAAAAAGTTAAGTTTTAGCGAATGCATATCCTCAATACTTACTTGTGGTCTGATGCCGATGAATGTCTGTAACTGGGGAGCAGCACCTTAAATATGCTTAGTACTATCTATATTTGGGAAGTGTTGGTATGGCACCATGGTCAATCTACTCTGATGCATCAGGCATTGGTGGGTGGAAATCCTGGCTCATCCATGCCTGATTCATCTTCACAAAGGTCAGTCTCTTCACATTTTTCGTGGACATACGAGTTCTCCTTGAGGTTTTTATGGCCCCTGCCGCACTAAACACCGCTCTGATGGCACACTACTGGCCGGGCAGGACAGCTTTTCCAGGGAAAACTCTACTAGTTGCGGCCACAAATCCAGTTTGGCTGCCCAGAAGTCCAGCGGATCTTCAAGGTGTGTTGGCATTGTCATGTCAAGGTATGCCACCACCTGCTGGTTCAGGTCCTGCTCCAGATCTACCTGCTGCTTAGGATTTGCATCACTATGTAGGTGAAGAAAGCTACTCATCAGCGATTGTAAACTTAGGCTTCTGCTGATGGAGCTGGTACAGCTCCTGCCACCCCACCCCTCCCCAGCAGCCATGGCAGTGGAAGGTGAGTGCAGAGGGCCCCCCGAGAAAGACCTGCGAGAGGATGGACGATGGCGCAGATAGACATCGGCCAACTGACTATGTAGGATGTCTCTGTAGTAGGTCAGTTTGTCCTCCCTCTCAGTGGGTGTAAAAAGAAGGCCCCCATTTTGTGCCGGTAGCGAGGGTCCAATAAGAAGTCATCCCGCTGCCAAATGGTGACAATTCGGCGGTCACTAAGCAAGCAAGTTAGCATGCATCATGCCATTTGTGCAATTGACTCGGAGGGACTCCCTGCCTCCACCTCCACTTCATACTGCCACGGTGTGTCTGGGTTCTCTGTCTCGCCTTCCTCATAACCATCTAGCTGCTCCTGCTCTCCTGTCAGATGACTAGAAAAAACACCCATCTTGTGAAAACTAAACTGTGCTCCACTGTGCCCCTCCTCCTCCAGTTCAGCCCCCACAGGGCTCATGTGGCCGTGAGATGTAAGTGCCACGTCTCCAGGGCACTGACCAGCCATTGTTTCCAACACGTGTTGTAGTAGATGAAACAGTGGAATGACACATACTTACATCTTCAAAAACGGTACAAATAAAACATTGGTTCTTACATTCTAAAAGTGCATAACTAAAAATGAATACATAATGATTCACAAAGTATTAAAACATTTCGTGTTTTCCAATGAAATTGCCGGGATCTAGGATCTAGGTTGTTGTGGACAGTCACTATCCGAGTCAGTTTGTGGGTTGTAGCGCTTCAGTGGGTGCGTGCTCTAAATGAATGGAAAAAGCCGATCTCCATGAACATTCACAGGACCGGCTGCGGTTGAGATGGGAGACCTCCTCGGGTAGAAAGATCATTTTATACCAAACAGTAAGTTGATGGACTTATTAATGTTCATAGCGAGTGGTGGCAGAGGAGATGAGTCTCACCACCGTAGCTGTCGGCTGTGGGCGGAGGGACATGCTAACTTTCTCTGCAAACCCCAGAGTGGGCAGCGCTACGGATGGGGAACATCGCGGCGTGGACCAATACCAGTGCTAGCCACATGTGGGCCAAGAAGCAGTTAAATGGAGTATACTTTTGGTTATAATATTGGCCTCTGCAGTTATCAGCGGTTTAAGGGGAAAAGGACATATCGTCCCAAAGTGGATCCTAGCTGATATAACAGGGTGAGTGATATAAGCTAAATGCTGACAGAATAAACAGGGTATGTGGACATGTATATTTAAATTACAATTAGGGGGAAAAAAATGGGAAAACTTTTAAATAGATACATAAGGATCTATATGAATACATGTGTGAAATGGGTGTTGAATAAACACCTGGATGTGAATGGTAAGCAGGAATAATCTAAATTGCCAGAGGGGAGTATTGCTATACACAACAAATTGCTATACACAACAGGTTACTTTAAACAACAAATTAAATAGTGATAATATCCCTGTTTTTAGGAACCTTGATGTCTCGGGTATTTTCAGGGGGAATTTGAGTATAAACAAAATTCAGACATGAAAGCATATGTATGGATATGTTGTCATTTTGTATTGTATCGTTCTTTTGTGACTTTTGAGATTGATATATTTAAATATATTATATTCCTCTTATTACAGAGATGCAGAAAAACAATTTCTTATGATATTTATGTATGGATATGTTAACTTATAAGTTCCACTGCTTCATTAAGCCCATATGGCTGGAGTGTTTGAAGACTATAAATCCAATACATTTCTTTTCTAGCAAGGGTCTCGAACCTATTCCTATTTTCTGATGGAATTTGTTCTAGTGGAGTGATGGAGAATTGCGCCAATGTTCCCTCATGTGCTTGGCAGATATGTCTTGACAGACCGTGGAACATGTATTTCCTTCTCATATTGGATCTGTGTTGGTTTAACCTCAAGTGTAAAGGTTGGGTAGTCCGTCCCACGTACTGTTTGCCACATTGGCATTCTATAAGGTAAACCACAAAGTCTGTTTGACATGTAAGAAACTGTGCAATAGGAAAGGATTCTTTTGTATGTGTACTAGTGAACTTTTTCTTTCCATTGCATATGGTTAGACAGCACAGGCATCAGGTTTTGTTGCATATGTATGATCCTTTGATCCAAAATTTCTTTGGTTTATTGGTGGTTTTTTGGTGTCATTTTAGATTGCTGGGAGCGATCATCCCTTTTAATGTGGGAGCACGTCTGAACGTTAGTCCTGGTTATTTTAGATAGGGGTCTGTTAGTAATATCTGCCAATGTTTTGATAAAATGTTCCTTATTTTTCTCTGTCTGGCTGAATATGTAGTGATAAAATTACAACCATATTTCTTATTTTCTTCTTTTTCTTGGTGAGAGGTCCCCACTTGTGACATTCGTCCTGGGTAAGTTGGCGAGTTCTTTCATATGCATTATTGATAATCTCCTTGGGGTATCCTTTCGCTGAAAAACGTGTCTTCAAAATCTCAGCTTGTTTGTCAAAAGTGGAATCGGTGGAATTCTTAACTCTTTTGAACTGTCCGTATGGAATATTTTCTTTCCACTTTTTGTAATGTCCACTTGAAAAAGGAATATAACGGTTGAAGTCAACCTTCTTAAAGAAGGTTGACGTGTTGAATTTGTTGTCCTGGTGAGTTATATGTAAATCCAAAAAATTGATGGATTGTAAGGAGAAAGCAGGGGTGAAAGTGAGTCCCCAGCTGTTGTTGTTGATTTCAGCGACAAACAAGGGGATTTCCTCTGGTGGTCCCTGCCACAGGAGGAACCGGTCATCAATATATCTTTTATATACTGTGACATATTTTTTTGAAAAAGGTTGTGTTCTTGATGACCTGCTCCTCAAATACACCCATAAAAAGATTGGCATAGGAAGGTGCCACTCTGGTCCCCATAGCCGTTCCTCTTGTCTGATGATATAGGGTACCATTGTAAGAAAAAAAGTTATTATCACTACATATTCCGCCAGATAGAGAAAAATTAGGAACATTTTATCAAAACATTGTCAAATATTACTAACAGATCCCTATCTAATATAACACTTACCAGATAAACCAGGACTAACATTCAGACGTGCTCCCACATTAAAAGGGATGATCGCTCCCAGCAATCTAAAATGACACCAAAAAACCACCAATAAACCAAAGAAATTAGGGATCATAGGATCATACAAATGCAACAAAACCCGATGCCTGTGCTGTCTAACCAAATGCAATGGAAAGAAAAAGTTCACTAGTACACATACAAAATAATCCTTCCCTATTACACAGTTTCTTACATGTCAAACAGACTTTGTGGGACAGTACGTGGGACAACCTTTACACTTGAGGTAAAACCAACACAGATCCAATATGAGAAGGAAATACATGTTCCACGATCTGTCAAGACATATCTGCCAAGCACATGAGGGAACATTGGCCCAATTCTCCATCACTCCACTAGAACAAATTCTATCAGAACATAGGAATAGGTTCGAGACCCTTGCTAGAAAAGAAATGTATTGGATTTATAGTCTTCAAACACTCCAGCCATATGGGCTTAATGAAGCAGTGGAACTTATAAGTTAACATATCCATACATAAATAGCACAAGAAACCGTTTTTCTGCATCTCTGTAATAAGAGGAATATAATATATTTAAATATACCACTCTCAAAAGTCACAAAAGAACAATACAATACAAAATGACAACATATCCATACATATGTTTTCATGTCTGAATTTTGTTTATACTCGAATTCCCCCTGAAAATACCCGAGACATCAAGGATCCTAAAAACAGGGATATTATCACTATTTAATTTGTTGTGTAAAGTAACCTGTTGTGTATAGCAATTTGTTGTGTATAGCAATACTCCCCTCTGGCAATTTAGATTATTCCTGCTTAACAGTCACATCCACATGTTTATTCAACACCCATTTCACACATGTATTCATGTAGATCTATTTAAAACTTTTCCCATTTTTCCCCCCTCTCCCCTAATCGCAATTTAATTATACATGTGTCCACCCTGTTTATTCTGTCAGCATTTAGCTTATATCACTCACCCTGTTATATATGCTAGGATCCATTTTGGAACGATATGTCCTTTTCCCCTTAAACCACTGATAACTGCAGAGGCCAATATTATATCCAAAAGTATACTCCATTTAACTGTTTCTTGGCCCACATGTGGCTAGCACTGGTATTGGTCCACGCTGCGATGTTCCCCATCCATAGCGCTGCCCGCTCTGGGGTTTGCAGCGAAAGTTAGCATGTCCCTCCGCCCACAGCCGACAGCTGGCCGACAGCCACCACCCGCTATGAACATTAATAAGTCCATCAACTTACTGTTTGGTATAAAAATATCTTTCTAACCGAGGAGGTCTCCTATCTTGGCCGCAGCCGGTCCTGTGAACGTTCATGGAGATCGGCTTTTTCCATTCATTTAGAGCACGCACCCACTGAAGCGCTGCAACCCACAAACTGACTCGGATAGTGACTGTCCGCAATAACCTAGTTTCTGAGTCTTACTGGCAATTTCATTGGAAAACACGAAATGTTTTTATACTTTGTGAATCATTATGTATTCATTTTTAATTATGCACTTTTAGAATGTAAGAACCAATGTTTTATTTGTACCATTTTTGAAGATGTAAGTATGTGAAATGATTTTCGCGGGCTCTGACGTGTATATAAGACATGTCAGAATACACTTCCAATCAGAACCTGACGAAGAGGGGGTCCCCGCCCCTTGAAACGCGTTGTTCCTATTCCCTAATAAATATTTCTTGTTTTAACCACAAGTCCGTTTCCATGCCGGTTTTTATGCCCCAATAACTGCCGTGATCCAAGAGGAGGAGAGCGCCGCTCACAAACATCTCTTTTATCTGGGGATTTTTTGTATCTCCCCGCCATTGCTACAGTATCCAGACCGTCCTCCCTTAGTGGAACACGGGATCGGTGGAGGCCGCACTCCTCCACAGCCTCTTCTTCCCCAGGTGTGGGAATCAAGCGACATCAGGTGCTGTGCTCTAAGTACAACACCCCAAGGTGAATGGAAAACTTCACTTCACCTACCTTATTCTTGTTAAAAATAATACTGTGCTTAGATGAGCACGTGTCTGTTCCGTTTTTGTTTTTGCATTTGCTGGTTGACAGTGAAGATACACAGGGGAGTCCCCCTATCCGCTTGGATCATCAAAAAATCGGTGATGGCTTTTCTCTGTTCATATAGTAGGTCCAACATATGGAGGGTGGAATTCCAATGTGTGGAAAAGTAGGATACCATTCTGATGCAAGGAGTTGTGGTGTATGAGTTGCTGAAGTGTATGCAACGTTTCCTTCCCATTGTTAGGATGTCTTGCAGATTGGGGGAAAACTTCAGGAACCGCTTGACAACTAGATTGAACACATGTGCCATGCAGGGTGCATGTCTCAGGCTTCCTTCGGTCCCCATGGTTCCCATTTCCAGTTTTCATGGAGTAAGCCATGTGGGACTCTGTTCACAGAGGCAAATTATGGGAAGAACAGCATGACACTGCAATGCCCTGCACATATGGTATGCTGGAGGGGCACTGAGACTTGTCCGTGCAGTGGAGGCTGAAGACATGGGGGAGGATGAGGAGGCGGAGTCGCACACTGTCACAGGACCAACGGCCTGAGAGTGTGGAGGCTGAAGCTGTGTGACCTGTCCATGTTGCTGTTGTGGCTGTGCAGGAACCACATTCCCCCAGTGAGCCGTAAAGGACATGTATTGTCCCTGACCATAGTTACAGCTCCACATGTCGGCGCTGCCATGCACTTTGGTACACATCGACAGGCTCAAGTTCTGGCTCACCTTTGCTATACAAAATTATGCAGGGCTGGTACTGCCTTCTCCGCAAAGAAATGGCGGCTTGGCCCTCTCCACCTCGGCTCGGCACAAGCCATCAGTTCTCTGAAAGGTGCAGAGTCCACCACTTGAAAAGGGAGGGACTGCAGCACCAGTAACTTGGACAGGAGCACATTCAGCTTCTGCGCTGTTGGATGAGTGGGCGCATACTGTTGTCTCTTGGACATGGCTTTGCCGATGGATTGATGGATGGAATGGCTGACTCAAAGTAGGAGGAGCAGGAACATCAGGAGCGACAGAAGATGGGTATGCCACACAGCTCCTTTTTGCTGAGGTGGTGGAGCCTTGGCTGGCTGAAACAGGGAGCGGCGTGCCACTGGCTGATCCAGTATGCTTGACCACCACATCAGAGCCATGGTTCTCCCAGGCTGCTTTATGGTGACGCTGCATATGTTGGCGCAGGGCCGTGGGGCCAACACCTTCTGCCGACATATCTTGCATGTGGCCAGGTTAACATCCTCCAGATGCTTTCTGAAAAACTGCTATACTGCCGAGTATCTGATTTTCCCACCAACAGTATGCACTGATTGAATGCCACTGCCGCCGACTCCAGGAACCCCAATTCCACTAACTCCTGGGAAGGTAGGCTTCCACCATACTGACTTGCCAACCATGCTACCACCTGGCTTGCTCAGCTTCTGCCTCACGGGTAACCTGCAACCCTCTTCTCCTGATGATAATGAAGCTCCTTCTGCACCCAGCTCTCAATTGCAATCAGCTTCATCGTCATCAACATGTGTCTGCATGTCACTGATGTCCTCCTCAGGTTCATGTACAGTGTCTGTTTTAGGACCCTAAACGCTGTCAACACCGCCTCCCACGTCACTCTCCTCATCACTACTTGCCCAGCAACAGGGGAAGCAGCAGATGTCTCCTCCACTTCTTGGCTGGGCAGTAGCTGCTGACTGTCCTCTATTAGATCATCCTCACTGAACAGTGGAGCTTAACCCACAGCATAAGATACTTCTTTTGGGGAGGGAACAGCATAAGACAGAGGCAATGGGAGGACAGGTACTGCTCCCAAGCAATGCCAACTGAGGGTTGTGTCTGAGAAACCCACCGACTGTTGACTGGAGGTGTCAGATGTCACTTGTGATGAAGTGGATGACCATGTTAACCAATCAATGACAGCAGATGGGTTCCTGGTCAAGACACGACCACTAGCTGATCCCGGGAGCTCAGGCCTCTCGCTGCAACTCCTGCTGCCACTAGCCCCTAGTCTGCTGTGACCTCTGCCTGATGAATTTAGGCCTCTGCCACTCCTCTGTGCACATCCTGGCACTTCTCTGCCTGACATCCTTAGTGTGTATATGAGGGGAGTATACGCTTAAAGCAGTATTTGTCTACAACACCTGCAGGTGTGTACTTTTGGCTGGCCTTTTACAGTATCTAAGCCCTTAAGACTTTAACAGGAACAAAATGGTACACCATGTAGATGTTCGTATATAGTATGCACTTATGAGGGAAGGACAATGTGCTCCAGTACACTTAAAACAGTATTTGTCTACAACACAAGCAGGTGTGTACTTTTGGCTGGCCTTACACAGTGTCTAGGCCCTTAAGACTGTAACAGGAACAAAATGGTACACCACTTAGATGCACATATGTGGTATGCACTTATAAGGGGAGGACAATGCGTCCAGTTTGTTTAAAACAATATTTGTCTACAACACCAGCAGGTATGTACTTTTTCCTGGCCTTTCACAGTATCTTGACCCTTAAGACTTTAACAGGAACAAAATGGTACACCACTTAGATGTACACACAAGTTACAATTTATAGAGGATGATTTACTTTTAGTGCTCTGCTCACCCTTACTGTCTGGCTACTATCAGCTTTTTAGTTGTAGTACACACCAGTGCTGCAGAACACAGTCGCTGTGTACTACACCCAAAATTGTACTTTATCTCTCAGTCTCACACCCTTCCCTATCAGTGCTTCATGGCTGGATTTGTGTTTAGGTGAATCACTACTGTAAAAAAGCTTTTCTGTGCAACACACTGCTCTTTGTCCCTCTCTGCAATAATACGCTGATATGACTGGGAGGTGAATCGCTGCTGTAAAAATGCTTTTCTATGTAACACACACTGCTGTCTGTCCCTCTCTCTCTCTCTGCAATAAAAGGCTGAAGTGATTGGCCGCAAGATGGCTGACGATTATTTAGGGCTGTGACATCACAGCGGTGGCTTGCTGCTGATATGCTGCATGCTGCATGTGATTCAGGATCATCCCGCCGACTCTTGTTCCCCGCCTTCCCAGGATTCCTTGCCTTGTGTCCTCACATGTGGATCCGCCATTTTAGATGCACTTGAGCCTGGACCACACGTAATGGAGTTTAATGAAGCGATTTGCGCAATCGAATTGTGGCGATATTCACATTCGTTGCAAATCAAATTTTCCCTGAAATTCGTAACAAATTAAGATTTGCCAGATTTGATTCGCTCATCCCTAGTCATTATGTGAAAAATGCTCTGAAGAAAAAACATATAGCCATTATCTGAAGCATGCTCTGATGATATTTCCATTGCTCTAGAAGGAGTACTCCACTCACCCAGCGCTCGTAACATTTCGTTCTGAATGCTGGGTGCGGGCTTCATGACATCTTGGCCACACCACTTGTTACATCACGCTACACACCCTCACTGCAAGTCTATGGAAGCTGCCACGTTCCCTTCCATACACTTGCATTGAGGGGACGTGGCCATAACGTTGCCCATGCAGCCCGTAAGCAGCGTTTGGAACTACACTGGGGCAGTGAAGTACCCCTTTAACCTCCAAAGTACTTACCTGTCCAGGCTCAGAGTGGTGCGGGGATTCAGCTCTTTGTCTCAGGTATACACCATGGCCAACATATTTGTTGTTGGTAGGGCTGGTGTGCCTACCACACTGCATTCTGACCTTCTGGCTTCTGACTCTGTGGACTGTGTTTTTGATGGCCACTTTCTGTCTGCCATTTTGATCTATTTGCATTCTCCTGGCTTTGATTACACAGGACCACAAAAAAATTGCTTCTTTTACACTTCTGGAAGAATCTTATAGATTTTTGGCTGCCTTTTTTTATTTGACTATGCTACAGGGACTGTAAAGTTAGTGTAGTTCATAATATAGTGTCTGTACCTGTGTGTGACGGCGGTCTCACAATTCTTCTATGATTATCGCCCCAATATTTATTTTTATCAGCATACAAAATGACTGTTGTCTCAGATTTTTCCTTTTTGCAATGCGGCCGAGACTTGACATCACTAGTCAGCTGATAACTGTGAGCCTGCCTGCTTCAATGGGTGGAGCGATCGCTTGGTGGGAGAGAGATCAATCTGCAACTAATTGTATTTTTGCTGTAGGCACCCTGATTGAAAAACACAGGTCTTTTGAATGGATGTAGCTCATTTATGTTTCAATTGGTGGAGTGGCTGAAGTGTGGGAGTGAGGAAAATTGAATTATTGGATTTGTAAGCAAAGAAGGAAACTCAAACAGGAAATACCAGTTCACAAAAAGCTAGCCACAGTGTTATGGCCATCTCTCAACATAGCCATTTATTCACAAGACAAGTGCAGATCCTTCCTAAGCATGTCCATCACTGTCTGGCAGGTACGTACTAAAATTACCTTATGGTGGATAACCCCTTTAAGCCTCAAATACGTACAACTAGACTTGTTAAAAAAGCATATGAACTGTACTTTGGTTGTAACATATGTGACTAGCACAAGGCCTTGGCTCCTCACATTTAATGTGCAAGATGCTCTGTTGATTTTAGAGCTGGAAACAGAGGTACTCAGAAGGCAATGCTGGTTGAATACTGATGGTATGGAGAGAGCAGATGGATCACGCAAAATGTTATTTGTGCCTGACCCAATCCAGACTTTAGCCATAAGACCAGTGCCACATGAAGACAGTCTTCTAATACCAGAGTCACCAGACAAATGTATGAAGATGCTCCAATGCACCAGCTGAGCATGGATTATGATATCGATACATATTTTGAACCATGAATGTCTGGTGAACCTCATCTAATATCACAGTCCGAAATGATAATTTAACTAAACTTTTTTTGCACAGGCAACTATATTTTCTTTTCTGATATTGATGGATTGTTCACATGTTCGGGTTTTGATTATGATGCACAAGAACAGTGTCTCTTTATTAATTCATCAGTATTAAGCCTCAAGACTATCTGGTTACACAATGGTAATGTCCATCCTTTAATATGTTTTGGCTATGGTGCATTCATGAAAGAAACATATAGAAACATGAAACTGAATACACCTGGAACATCTGTTGAGAATTTTCTTGGCAACTACGGAGCTCCAAATTACATTCAGATCACTGACAAATGTCTTGAAGCATACAAAACTATGAAATTCAACATGTCACTGAAAATTAATTTCCTGCATTGACACTTGGACTTCTTCCCCACAAATATTTTGTTACAGTCAGTGAAGAACATGGTGAAAGATTTCCCCAGAACATTGTCACAATGGAAAAATGTTATCAATGCAACTGAGGCCGTTAATGATGGCTGACTGTAATTGGAAACTGCAATGAGATGGACATAATACTGAGTACAATGAGATAGACCTAACACTTAATCAGAAGCCAAATATTATAAAGCCCCATTGAGCTTATGCAGCTTGTCAGAAACTTTATGCAAATAAACAGGTTGTAGTTGATAAAACTTAAGTTTAAATTTCTCAAAATTCTTACGTGATACAATCTAAAACTCTATTTTTTTTAAAAAAGTTGTTGTCAGATTGTGTAGTGTTATTGCATTGTGTAGTTGTAAAATAGATTTTTATATCCTGGGTTCTGATATGACAACTACTAACTCTTCCTTTGCTGATTTTGTCCTGACGTCCTTTCCTGGTACTTACCAAGTTTGAAAACTACCCTATACCCCCCCACACCTTGGGTCCTGTGTAGTTTGTGGTCTTTTGCCTGCAACATTACTAAATGTATTTGCTCTGCAAAGGCAACATGGGCCTCCAACAAACCTTCCCTTCCCCTCTCTGCCAGAAGGCACTTCCAGGATCAAATCTCCCTTCACCAAAGTTCAGGAAGGACTACAAATGCTATTGGCTACCACCTGGGTGTTAAGACAGATTCAGCCAAAGAGCCATCTAAGTGGAATCCCTACTGAAGCAGGGACCTTGGGTTGCAGGTAGGTGAGGAACCTGATCGCCAAACACACCTCTCCTAGACCTTCAGTAGGGACACACAGAAGGGCATTGCACTTAAAACCCCTTAAGGGGTTAAAGGTTATTCATAAATTACAATTCAAGTATAAAGGCTGAAAAAATACAGGATGAAAGTCATACAATGACCAGCAGTTATGTTATTCTTCTTGTGCCGAGGCTAAGCCACTTTTGTCAAATTGGTGTAAAATGTAAAAAAAAATATAAAACTCATGTTCATGTCAGTTTATTTATTTTTATTTCTTCATTAATCTTGGCGCTTTTGTAATAGTTAATCTCAGCCATTGTGCTTGCAATTGGAATATATAATGAAAAAAAGTTTTTTTTTTAATTCAAAAATGCAAAAGTGTATATTAAGTTTTAAACAAACATCTGACATGTCATAGTGTCATGTCAGAAGTTTAGTTCCTTTGAGGTTTGAATGCTGAGACCCCCACAATGACTAGAACAAATTGGCAGCAACACTAAGTTGTGCACTGTGCCCATTCATGTATGCTTATCACCACTTGGCTTTGCACAGAGAGTGGTGCAAGATATCTACAGACTTACTGTAAGTCCATGGGAAATTCATGGACTTTCTTTGAATCCATACACCACTTCTCATTGTGTGTCTACTAGAGAATTAAAACAATTCTGGTCATTGGATGACTAAGTTATGATGGATTGCTGATCTGTCTTCTCTGATGGATTTTAGTAGATAAAGATTTAAAGGGGTCCTTTGGCCAAAAACCTTTTTTATCTCAATATCCCAAGGCTGGTGGAATAAAAAAAAAAATCTGGACATACAACCTGCTGCTCCCCCAATGCCTCCGGTAATGCTCTGCCGTTCTCTGCCATGATCTTCTTCCTGTTTCAGAGGCTGTCATATCACCACTCAGCCAATCACTATCTACATAGTTGTGTGGCAGGCCCTAGATAAAGGAGGAGGATCACATAGAGGATGAGATAGCAATATCAAACCTTAAAGGGGTTATACATATTTATACATTTAATAGCCTGATTTTCAAATAGGCTATTGATATTATATCCATCACCCTCACTTATCAGCTCTTGTAACACAAAAGCCTCTTCAATGATTTCTAGCACTCATCCTTGAAAATGTACTTTTAAAGGGGTTATCCAGGAATAGAAAAACAGAGCTACGTTAAAAAAGCACTCCCTGTCTGTCTCCAGTTTGGGTCTGGTTCTGCAGCTCAGTTCTGTTAAAGTGAATGGAGCCAAGTTGTAAAACCACACCCAACCTGGAGACAGACATGGAGCTGTTTTTGAAAGAAATGAGCTGTGTTTTTCTATTCCTGGATAACCCCTTTTTTTGTTGCAGTGATGTCCCATTTACTTGACTGGGACCATAATACAATTCTTGGTATCACCATATATAATAGTATAGCATTAGCAAGGACGAGTGCTGAAGAGACTGCAGAATTTGCATAAGTGTCACAGCCTGTTCAAGCAGCTGATCTGTAGTGGTATCAGGAATGTAATATTAATGGTCTATTTACAGGATAGGCCATTAATTCTAAAAGCTAGGTAGCCCCTTTCCAGTGTATTTTACCTACTGTTAAGGCAACTGCTGGATATTGAAGCCTCAATGATGATTTCCAAATTTCTCAAAAATAATGTTAATTTTTTTTTAGAAAAAAGGAAAAGTATGCAGCTAAATGTATTCCATGTATAACTTGATCTTGGAACATTAGAAAATAGCAAAACAAATGTGATACCAAATGACCCAGAAGTTGCATGTGGGCCTGCAGAAATAAGTGTATCAGATAAATGTTTTGCAAAAGAAACCTTTTTGTCTCGGCATTTTATCAGTGTAATCTTCAGGAGGAAACAACAAGCTATTAATATTGTTAGCTAGCGTAAAATAGAATACAGTGTTATCTTGCAGGGCTGTAAATTGTTTTAGGGCACACACGTTTATCTCAAAGCTTGTAGCATCAAAATGTTGTCTTATGTTTGGGAGATAACTAATATTTTTTTATCTAACAATGGCTGAATTGATTTGACCCAGTTTCTGACTAATATTTGCAATTGAAATAAATGGAGTTTACATTGAAGATATGTTGTATATATGTTCCCAAGTGTTTTTTATTCTCCTCACATACAGTACTTTTATTGTCCTACTTCCTTTTAACCCCTTAGGGACTAAACCCATTTTCACCTTAAAGGGGTTATCCACCATAAGGTGATTTTAGTACGTACCTGGCAGACAGTAATGGACATGCTTAGGAAGGATTTGCGCTTGTCTTGGGGCTAAATGGCTGTGTTGTGAGATTACCATAACACTGTGGCTGGCTTTTTGTAAACTGGAATTTCCTGTTTGACTTTTCTTTTTTTTTTACTACAAATCACACAATTCCATTTTCCTCCCTCCCACACATCAGCCACCCCACCCATTGAAACATAAATGAGCTGCATCATTGCAAAGACCTGTGGTTTTCAATCAGGGTGCCTACAGCTGTTATTGCAGACTGAACTCTCTCCCACCAAGCGATCGCTCCCCACATTGAAACAGACAGGCTCCCTGTCATCAGCTGATTAGTGAGTCAGGTCTCGGCCTCATTGCAAGCTGGGAAAAATTGGAGACAACAGTAATTTTGTGTGCTGGTAAAAATAAATATTGGAGTGAAAATCACAGAAGAATTGTGAGAAAACCGTCACACACAGGTACAGACACTATATTATGAACTACACTAACTTTACAGCCCCTGTAACATAGTCAGATATTAAAAAAAAATCCTGAAATAGGGGAATATGCAAAGCAGCTCATTACACCACCTTCTCAGGTAGTGTTCCCTGGTATCAGCTTGGCTAAACTATGCTTAGCTTTTTATATTCTGTAACAGGAGCCAAGCTACCAGGGAACACTAGCTGAGAAGGTGGTGTCATCATGAGCTGCTTTGCATATTCCCCTACCCAGAATGCCTGCGGAGTGCTAATTGGCCTTTTGAAGCTCCGTCACACCAGAAGTGGTGGCCTCTCCCTGAGGTAAATACTTATCCCTATATATATATATATATATATATATATATATATATATATATATAGAGAGAGAGAGAGAGAATATTCGTCCTATGTTCGCAAAATTCTAATTTTCGCTATCTTCGTTCTTTTTTTTTCCCATGCGAAAATTCGTAATGAAATTTGCCTAATGCACATAATAATGCAATTATATCTTTCACCTAAATGAAGGGAGGGATCAGTGTCCAGTCTGGAAGTGCCCCTATTCACATACATATTCGCATAAATTTGCATAATAAAAACGAATATTCTTCATTATGAATATATATCTATATTCTAAATATTCGCGAAATCGTGAAATTTGCGGTAAAAGTTTGCATGCTGTTACCATCTCCAGGCTGTGTCATTCAGCCACTTTATGGTTTACTCATGCTTCCACCACCTCCAGGCTGTATCATTCAGCCACTATATGGTGTCCTCTTGCTGCCACCAGCTCCAGGCTGTGTCATTCAGCCACTATGTGGTCTCCTCATGCTTCCACCATTTCCAGGCTGTGTCATTCAGCCACTATATGGTTTCTTCATGCTGCCACCAGCTCCAGGCTGTGCCATTCAGCCACTATGTGGTCTCTTCTTGCTGCAGCCAACTCCAGGCTGTGTCATTCTGACGAATTATGGTATCCTCATGCTGCTGCCACCTCACTGTGCCTCATAAATAAAACTTTTTAGGTTCAACTATTTGAAATCTTCAATTTAAACGTTAAAAAATATCTTTAATCTTTTCAATTGTGAGGCCCTATGGTCTCGTCAGGCTGCCGCAACCTCCACGCTGTGTCATTCAGCCACTATATGGTCTCCTCATACTGATGCCACTGCCAGGCTCTGTCATTGTGTGACTCTGCAACAGTGATTCTAATAGCGACACAACTAATCTGCATATAATGTTGAATAACAGTATTATTTCACAAACACAGCACACTCCCTATGCGTGTTACGGCAAGGCAAAGTGTTCTACACCTCTATTGAGGCTATGTGTGGGCCAGGAATGGCAGTTTTTAATAGCGATTCGCTGCAAAAAAAGTCAGACCAAGCTGGAAAATTAATCAGCCGAATCAAATTTTTAAAAAATTTGCTTATCTCTACTTCTGAGCCCTGTAGTGTGCCCATAAAGCACTTTTCATACACATATGAGGTATTTCCTTACTCAGAAGGAATAGGGTTACAAATTTTGGGTGCTTCTTTCCTATTTTCCCTTGTGAAAATGAAAAATGTAGGGTATCACCAGCATTTTAGTAAATATTTTTTATTTTTTCATTTTCACATCCAACTTTATCGAAAATTTGTCAAAAACCTGTGGGGCGTTAAGGCTCAATATACCCATTGTTACGTTATGTGAGGGGTGTAGTTTCCAAAATGGGGTCACATGTGGGTATTTATTTTTTTGTGTTTATGTCAGAACCGCTGTAAGGTCAGCCACCCCTGTGCAAATCACCAATTTAGGCCTCAAATGTATAGTGCACTCTCACTCCTGAACCCTGTTGTGCTCCCACAGAGCATTTATCTTCCACATATGGGGTATTCCCATACTCAGAAACTGAGTTTCCAGGTATGCTGGGAGTTTAGCAACAGCGGGAAGCACCCTGTTTGGGAATCACTGGCATAGAATATTTTTTGTATCATAGGCAATTGTAATGCTTGCATCCGGGTCCGCATCTGTGCAAATCCCAATGCAAATCAAATGCATATGGTGCTCTCTCACTTCGAAGCCCTGTCCTATTTCAAGGCAACAGTTTAGGGCCACATATGGGCATTACAAATGTTGGGGGTCTATTTTTCCTTTTACCTCTTGTGAAAATGAAAAGTATGGGGCAACACCAGCAAGTTAGTATAAAAAAAATTTTTTTTTTTACACTAACAGGCTGGTGCAGCTTCCACATTTTCCTTTTTACGTGGGGTAAAATGAGAAAACGCTTCCCAAATTTTTTGGAAATACCTCATATGTGGCCCTAAACTGTTGACTTGAAATACAACAGGGCTCCGAAGTGAGAGAGCACCATGTGAATTTGAGACTTTAATTAGGGAGTTGCATAGGGGTGGACCCGGATGCAAGAGTTACAATTGTCTCCGCTTCCAAAAATAGTCTACGCCAGTGATTCCCAAACAGGGTGCTTTCCGCTGTTGCTAAACTCCCAGTATGCCTAGACAGTAAGTTTCTGGGAGTTGTTGCTAGGAGTTGTTGTTTTGCAACAGCGGGGGGACAGTGTGTATATGTAGAGTTTTACCCTTTATTTGGGTGAGTGTAGTGTAGTGTTTTTAGGGTACATTCACAAGGGCGGGGGTATGTAGCATGTACTGAACGCTGAAGAGCATGCTGGGAGTTGTAGTTATGCAACATTTGGAGGACCACAGTTTAGAGACCACTGCACAGTGATCTCCAAACTGTGGCACTCCAGATGTTGCAAAACTACAAATCCTAGCATTCCCAGACAGCAAACTGCTGTGTGGGCATGCTGGGATTTGTAGTTTTGCAAGATCTAGGGGGCCACAGTTTAGAGAACACTATACAGTGGTCTCTAAACTGTAGCCCTCCAGGTGCTGCAAAACTACAATTCCCAGCATGCCCACACAGCAGTTTGCTGTCTGGGCATGCTAGGATTTGTAGCTTTGCAACATCTGGAGGGCCACAGTTTGGAGATCACTGTGCGGTGGACTCTAAACTGTGGTCCTCCAAATGTTGCATAACTACAACTACCAGCCTGCAAGGACAGCAAACAACTGTCTCGGCATGCTGGGAGTTGTAGTTGCATGTCTTTAGCTGTTGCATAACTACAGCTCACAGCATGCCCTTTGGTGATCAGTACATGCTGGGAGTTGTAGTTTTGCAACAGTTAGGTAACAGAACCCAACTCAAGGTTTTCCAACCAGTTTGCCCCCAGCTGTTACAAAACTACAACTCCCAGCATGCACAGTCTATCAGTGCATGCTGGGAGTTGTAGTTTTTCAACAGTTAGAGGTCCCCCCCCCCCCTTGTGAATGTAAAGAGTACACTCACATGGGCAGGGGTTTACAGTGAGTTTCCTGCTTCAAGTTTGAGCTTCAATTTTCTGGGCATTCTGGTATTTGTAGTTTTGCAACATCTGGAGGGCTACAGTTTAAAGAACCACTGTACAGTAGTCTCCAAGCTGTGGCCGTTCAAATGTTGCTAGGCAACAACTCACCGCTTAGTTGCAGGATCGCCGCCGCTTGCAGAGGAGGATCGCCCGACACCCGCCACAATCACCGCCCGCTGGGTAAAGGACCTCCGGCACCGCTCCCAGCACAGTTCCCCCACTCTGTCCGGACTACCGTGGGTGGGCAGAGCGGGGGAACCAAACTTTAAACTAACCGCCCCCGATCTGCTATTGGTCAGTTGCTTCTGACCTAACAATAGCAGGGATAGGAGGGGTGGCAACCTTGCCACCTCACTCCTATCCCTCCAGGGGGATTGGGGCTGTCCTCGACCGCCCCGATCCCCCCTATTTTCTGGGTCACCAGGTCACCGGAGACCCATATGACCCAGAAGAGCCGCAGATTTGCAGCGATCGCCGACATGGGGGGGGGGGGGTCTCAGGATCCCCCAGGTGTTGGCACTGGATGCCTGCTGGATGATTTAAGCAGGCAACCCGGTCCGGTCCCCGCCCACTGGTGAACAGGTATGCCCTGGGTTCTTAAGGACTCGGGTTGCAGGACGTACCTGTATGCCCTGCATGCCCAAGTGGTTAAAGAGGTTGTTTGGTTTTAAAAACCTAATTTTCAAATACTCAGGGTATTTTGAGTTGAGGAGGGCAGCTAGCTGGAGAAAAAAAAATGCAAGGACAGCCCATTTATTTTAAAGAAGCAATCCAAGTTTTTTTTCCCTTATATAGTGCAACATAGGGTGTTATTAAGAGACTGTTGTGTATGCTTTGTGTATACCCATTTTAGCTGATGTGGTATGCATGAATTGCCTGCCAGAGTCAGAGAGTGAAGGCAGAGTCTCATCTCTGCATTTGCTAAGTTACATTTAATTCCAATAAGTGACAGAGGTCTTCGGTTGCCCTACTCTCATGCTAGAATCCCACTGAAGTTTTTCATGCAAAAACCCAGATAAAAACGCTCAGTTTGTCGCACAATGTTCTTTTCTGTGAAAAAACGCCACGGCCAGATGTTAGCTGCAAGTCAATGGTAAACTGCAAAATGTCAGATCCACTCTGCGTTTTTCAGATTGCCATTTTTTTTTTAATCATTTGGGAGTTTTTCAGCTCTTTTTGGCTCCTTGGCAGTTTTTCCAAAATGACCACTTGTTGAGACTTTGGCATTTTTTTCTCCGATAGAAGTCTATGGAAGTAAAAAAAAAAATGCCAAGAAAAATGTCATGTGGTTTTTAACTTTGGCATTTTTGCTGGTGGTTTTTATTCTTTTTTGGACTTTAGCGATTTAAAAACATTATGGAGAGACCTTTATTAATAACATTTTGTAGGGTACCATTAAAAAAAATTATAATAAAAAAGATGCAGTAGGGATTAATTTATGTGGGCGGCAGAAAACTAAAATTATTGCCGACAATAATAAAAATTTAGAAAGGGGCAATTTCATTGTAAAAACAATATAATTTTATCCCCTTAAGGACCACGGGTTTTTCCGTTTTTGAACTTTCGTTTTTTCCTCCTCACCTTTTAAAAATCCTAGACCTTTCACTTTTGCACCTAAAAATCCATATGATGGCTTATTTTTTGCGCCACCAATTCTACTTTGAAGTGATATCAGTCATTTTACCCAAAAATCTAGGGCGAAACGAAAAAAAAATCATTGTGCGACGAAATTGAAGAAAAAACGCCATTTTGTAACTTTGGGGGGCTTCTGTTTCTACGCAGTCCATTTTTCAGTAAAAATGACACCTAATCTTTATTCTGTAGGGCCATACGATTAAAATGATACCCTACTTATGTAGGTTTGATTTTGTTGTACTTCTGTAAAAAAATCATAACTACATGCAGAAAAATGTGTACATTTAAAGTTCATCTTCTGACCCCTATAACTTTTTTATTTTTCTGCATATGGGGCGGTATGAGGGCTCATTTTTTGTGATCTGCAGTGATCTGAAGTTTTTATCGGTACCATTTTTATATTGATCGGACTTTTTGATCGCTTTTTATTCATTTTTGCACGATATAAAAAGCGACCAAAAAGACGTTATTTTGGACTTTGGAATTTTTTTGCGCGTACGCCATTGACCGTGCGGTTTAATTAATATATATATGATACATTTTTATAGTTTGGACATTTACGCACGTGGCGATACCACATATGTTTATATTTATTTTTATTTACATGGTGTTTTTTTTTTATGGGAAAAGGGGGGTGATTTGAACTTTTATTAAGGAAAGGGTTAAATGACATTTATTAACTTTTTTTTTACACTTTATTTTTGCAGTGTTATAGCTCCCATAGGGACCTATAACACTGCATACACTGATTGCCAGCACTGTTCACTGCAAAGCCATAGCTTTGCAATGATCAGCGTTATCGGCGGTCGATTGCTCAAGCCTGAATCTCAGGCTTGGAGCAATCAATCGCCGAGGGGACACGCCAGAGACAGGTAAGAGGACCTCCGCTCGTGTCTCAGCTGATCGGGACACCGCATTTTCACTGCGGTAGTCCCGATCAGCCCCGCTGAGCAGCAGGGCAGCTTTCACTTTCGGTTTAGAATCGGCGTTCAACTTTGAACGCTGGGTCTAAAGGGTTAATAGCACGCGGCACTGCGATCGCTGCGGAGCGCTATTAGCCCCGGGTCCCGGCATCAGATACATGCCGGGACCGACCCGATATGACGCGGGGTTACCGCTTGACCCCGCGTTATATCGCAGGAGCCGGTCAAGGGCGTAAATATATGTCCTTGGTCGTTAAGGGGTTATAACAAATTTTGTTATACTTTTTATTAATAATATACTTTCATAATGTGTTGAATAAAGTGTGTGAGTGTTTTTAACTTTTTTCACTTTTTTTTTCTTTATTTTTAATTTTTTTTAGGTAGTTCTTCTACTCCCAGCATGGAACACACAGATCAGACAGTTCGCCCCAGGTGTAACTTCTGACACCTGTTGCGATCCTCCCGTATAATGTATAGATGCGGCCGGCTGCTCTTCTATGGTACCCTGCACTGCAGTATATACACCTATTTATATTTCCTGCAGAGAGCTGTGATTGGCGAGATAGTTCCAGCCAATAACAACTCTCTGCGGGAAATATAAATAGGTGTATATATACATCAGTTCAGGGGACCATAGAAGAGCGGCCGGCCGCCAGCATCTAAAATTATACAGGAGGATCACAGCGGGTGTCACTCCTGACAACCACTGTGATCTTTCCTTAACTGCAGGTACTACTGCTCCCAATATGCAGCACACGCAGCTCCATGCTGGGAGCTTTAGTACCTGCATTAATAGACAGATCGCAACAGGTGTCAGAAGTGACACTCACTGCAATCTGTCTATTAATGCAGGTACTAAAGCTCCCAGCATGGAGCTGAGTGTGCTCCATGTTGGGAGTAGTAGCACCTCCAGTTAAATAGGTGTATATATACATCAGTTCAGGGGACCATAGAAGAGCGGCCGGCCGCCAACATCTAAATATTATACAGGAGGATCACAGCGGGTATCAATCCTGACACACACTGCAATCGTCCTTTATCCTTCATCCCTGAGATGCGGAGTGGCTTTCTCCTGCCCTCAGCATTTCTGCACTATAATCTGTCCGGCCAGTGATGTGAATAGAAATTCACATCACTGATTTATATTCAGGGATTGGCTGCCACCATCCGGTCAATGACCACTCTGGGCGGAAAATATGAATGAGTTATGTGAATTTATATTCACATCACTGGCAGGAGTATAGTGCAGAGATTCGAGCGCTGTAGAGAGCCGCTCTACATCTCTGCAATAGATAGCATTGGGTGTCAGGAGTGATACACAGGGCGATCTGTCTATTAGTACAGGTAGTAGTATTACCTAAAAATTTTAAAAATAGAGAAAAAAAAGTGAAACACATTGTTAAAATACATTACTAATAAAAATAAAATTACCACTTAAGGACTCAGGGTGTACATGTATGCCCTGAGTCTGCTCCCCTTCTATAACGCGGGGCCACGGCCTCTAACAATGGGCGGGACCCGTGGCTAATAGCGCGCAGCACTGATTGCGGTGCCGCATGCTATTAACTCTTTAGACGCAACGTTCAAAGTTGATATCCGCGTCTAAAGTGAAAGTAAACTACTCCTGGCTAGCTCAGTCAGCTGTTCAGGAAATCGCGGTGTCCCAAACAGCTGGAAAACACAAGGAGGGCCCCTACCTACCCCCTGCGTGTCCGATTGCCGAATGACTGCTCAGTGCCTGAGATCCAGGCACTGAGCAGTCATTATCCTATAGGGGCTATAACATTGCAAAAAAAAAATGAAAAAAAAGTTAATAAAGATCATTTAACCTCTTCCCTAATAAAAGTTTGAATCACCCCCCTTTTCCTATTTAAAAAGAAAAACTGTAGAAATTAAAATAAACATATGTGGTATTGCTGCATGCAGAAATGTCCAAAATATTTCTGGTAATTTTTTTTTATCATGAAAAAATTAATAAAAAAGCGATCAAAAAGTCTGATCAATACAAAAATGGTAGCGCTAAAAACTTAAAATTAGGGCACAAAAAAATTAGCCCTCACACCGCTCCGTATGCAGAAAAATAAAAAAGTTATAGGGGTCAGAAGATGAAAATTTTAAACGTATTAATTTTCGTGCATGTAATTATGATTTTTTCCAGTACAACAAAATCAAACATATGGACCTACAGAATAAAGAGATGGTGTAATTTTTACCGGAAAATGTACTGCGTAGAAATGTAAGCCCCCAAAACTTACAAAATTTACATTTTTCTTCAATTTTGGCGCACAATGATATTTTTTTTCCATTTCGCCATAGATTTTTGGGTAAAATGACTGATTTCATTACAAAGTAGAATAGGTGGTGCAAAAAATAAGCCTTCATATGGATTTTTTAGGTGCAAAATTGAAAGAATTATGATTTTTTAAAGGTAAGGTGAGAAAAAAACGAAATTACAAAAACAGAAAAACCCTGAGTCCTTAAGGGGTTAATTATAAAATATATATATATATATATATATATATATATATATATATATATATATATATTATTTTTACATTTAAATGGCCCCTTTCTACATTTTTATTATTTTCGGTTACATTTTTAGGTCCCTGCCTGCCAACATTAAATTGGTCCCTGTTTAAAAAGTAATCAAAATTTTGTTATAAAAATTTGTTTTTCAATCCCTACTGCAACCTTTTTTTTTGTACCCAACTAATTTTGAACATCATAAGCATTGTATTTATTTAAAGGGGTTGTCCAGTGAAAGACAACTTATTTCCTTTGCACAGGATAGGGGATGAGTTTCTGATCACGGGGATTTCCAGAATGAGAGGAGAAGAGTGCATGCTCATTTCTATGGGAGCACTAAAGAGACCTATGTACTATAATCGGTATCTTCAACATTTCCATAGAAATGAATAAAGCTCAAGCTGTCTGCAACACTCCCTCCTCTCAGAGAGTCCAGCATTGGTTCAGAAGATTGCGGTTAGGGGATAAATGGGCTTCCACAACTCCTCTTAAGAGACTGTAAATAGCACATAACCCATTGTACACATTGGGAGAGATTTATCAAAGCCTGTGCACAGGAAGGGTGGTCCAGTTGCCCATAGCAACCAATCATATCACTTCTTTCATTTTTAAAGAGGCCTGTGAAAAAAGAAAGAAGCAATCTGATTGGTTGCTATGGGCAACTGGGCAGCTTTTCCTCTGGACAGGTTTTGATAAATCTCCCCCATTGTACTTTTATACTAAAATGTACCTCATACAGATCACTGGGGAAATGTTAAAAAAATATATAAAAATTATTTTTGTCTTAAATTTATTTTTGTCTATCTCTTCAAATCTGAATGGGCACACTTTACCCATGTAGCAAACTGGACAGAGCCTTATGACGAATTGGAATTCCACTGATGTTCTATTCAAAGTCACCTGAGTATTGGGATAATGCAAAGCCTTCATGAAATTATACTCAAGTCAGATTTAATAAATTCTACAACTGACAGCTCGTATCCCAGACTCCCCAGAGCAGTATCTCATAGATCTCTCTAATTCTGCCTGACTTTCACACAAAGCATATTTCTTCTCTCTCCTCCATTCTTTTACAATGAAGGTCTGTGCAAGTTAAAATAGCTTCAGCATAAGTGCTACTGAAATGCCAATTAGAAAACTTGACTAAAAGTCTTTTTTCTTTGTATTAAGACTTTATATCTCCTTTGTATTCAAATGAAATTGTATCAGTTCTTATTTAAGTCAATGAATGGTTTATAGAAAAAAGGAAGACGCTTAACATTATGTTTGTACTCATTTACCTCAGAATTGTATTTTATTACCTATTGTACTCTAGTTATGAAGGTTTTATTCAAAATGATTTCATTTAAAACAACACTCACCTAATGAAGTGCTGTCCAATTATAATTTACATTTTATTTAGGACAACTCAAAAAATCAGACCTTACAGCTATGGCATACACATTAATTATATTTACTTGTACAAAAGGCAAGAACAAGGATAAAATATATCATTGTAGCAAATACATGTATTAACCCCTAGCATATTGTAAATATACACAAAAAGCATAAATGTATTCCCAATCTGAGTATTTAAGTAGGAGCTATTGTGTGGGCAATCATAGCTGCACTTCTGTACCAGTAATGGACATATCTTGTCATTTTACTCTTGAGTGCTGAATGCATGTTTATTTTTTTCTTTGAAGGCAGACAATATAGTTCTAGGAATGACCTTGAAGTTGCATAATGCATCATAATTACCAAATAACATTTCTTTGTTGTTTACCGTTCACAAAGCATAGTTACAAAGCATGGAGAGGATGCATTATATATATATATATATATATATATATATATATATATATATATATATATATATAGGAATATGCAAAGCAGCTCATTACACCACCTTTTCAGGTAGTGTTCCCTGGTATCAGCTTGGCTCCTGTTAACCCCTTAAGGATCGGGGGTTTTTCCGTTTTTGCATTTTCGTTTTTTGCTCCTTGCCTTTAAAAAATCATAACTCTTTCAATTTTGCACCTAAAAATCCATATGATGGCTTATTTTTTGCGTCACCAATTCTACTTTGTAATGACGTCAGTCATTTTGCCCAAAAATCTACGGTGAAACGGAAAAAAAAATCATTGTGCAACAAAATTGAAAAAAAAACGCAGTTTTGTAACTTTTGGGGGCTTCCGTTTCTACGTAGTACATTTTTCGGTAAAAATGACACCTTATCTTTATTCTGTAGGTCCATACGATTAAAATGATACCCTACTTATATAGGTTTGATTTTGTCGGACTTCTGGAAAAAATCATAACTACATGCAGGAAAATTAATACGTTTAAAATTGTCCTTTTCTGACCCCTATAACTTTTTTATTTTTCTGTGTATGGGGCGTTATGAGGGCTCATTTATTGCGCTGTGATCTGAAGTTTTTAACGGTACCATTTTTGCATTTATAGGACTTATTGATCACTTTTTATTCATTTTTAAATGATATAAAAAGTGACCAAAAATGCACTATTTTGGACTTTGGAATTTTTTTGCGTGCACGCCATTGACCGAGCGATTTAATTAATGATATATTTTTAGAATTCGGACATTTCCGCACGCGGTGATACCACATATGTTTATTTTTATTTTTATTTACACTATGTTTTTTTTTTTTTTATTGGAAAAGGGGGGTGATTCAAACTTTTAATAGGGGAGGAGTTAAATGATCTTTATTCACTTTTTTTTTCACTTTTTTTTTGCAGTGTTATAGGTCTCATAGGGACCTATAACACTGCACACACTGATCTCCTATGCTGATCACTGGTTTCTCATAAGAAACCAGTGATCAACGATTCTGCCGCATGACTGCTCAGGCCTGGATCTCAGGCACTGAGCAGTCATTCGGCGATCGGACAGCGAGGAGGCAGGAAGGGGCCCTCCCGCTGTCCTGTCAGCTGTTCGGGATGCCGCGATTAGCCGCGGCTATCCCGAACAGCCCGACTGAGCTAGCCGGCCACTTTCGGTTTCACTTTTAGCCGCGATCGGCGCTGCACGCTATTAGAGGCGGGTCCCAGCTTCACTATGACGCCGGGCCCGCCGCGATATGACGCGGGGTTACTGTGTAACCCTGCGTTATATCAGGAGAGCAGGACCAAGGGCGTACCTGTAGAAACTTCCCTTTTGGGGAGTAGTCTGGCTTGGCATAAATCCCGATCAGCTTTTTATTTTCCTTAACAGGGGCCAAGCTGATACCAGGAAACACTACTTGAAAAGGTGGTATAATGAGCTGCTTTGCATATTCCCCTACCCAGAATGCCTGTGGAGTGCTAATTGGCCTAACCTGAATCTCCGTTACAACTGAAGAGGTGTCCTCTCCCTGAGGAAAGTACTGACCCCGTATATATATATATATATATATATATATATATATATATATATATATATATATATATATATATATTTATTATTTTTTTCCCTAAAGTTACAAACTGTTATTTTATCACCTTATTGTTTAGTAAGTAGTAAGTTCTTCATGCTATTCATATGAGCAAGTATTTTTGTATAGATATCTGATCTGATCTATCTGATTAACCCCTTCATGACCCAGCCCATTTTCACCTTCATGACCTGGGCATTTTTAAAAAATCTGACCACTGTCACTTTAAACATTAATAACTTTGGAATGCTTTTACTTATCATTCTGATTCCGAGATTGTTTTTTCGTGACATATTCTACTTTATGTTATTGGTAAAATTTCACTGATATTTGTATCCTTTCTTGGTAAAAAATCAAAAAATTTCATGAAAATTTTGAAAATTTTGCATTTTTCTAACTTTGAAAGTCTCTGCTTGAAAGGAAAATGGATATTCCAAATAAATTACATATTGATTCACATATACAATATGTCTACTTTGTGTTTGCATAAAAAAATTGACAAGTTTTTACTTTTGGAAGACACCAGAGGGCTTCAAAGTTCTGCAGCAATTTTCCAATTTTTCTCAAGATTTTCAAAATCGTAATTTTTCAGGGCCCAGTTCAGGTTGGAAGTGGATTTTAAGGGTCTTCATATTAGAAATACCCCATAAATGACCCCATTATAAAAACTGCACCCCCCAAAGTATTCAAAATGACATTCAGTAAGTGTTTTAACCCTTTAGGTGTTTCACAGGAATAGCAGCAAAGTGAAGGAGAAAATTCTAAATCTTCATTTTTTACACTCGCATTTTCTTGTAGACCCAATTTTTGAATTTTTACAAGGGGTAAAAGGAGAGAAATCACCCTAAAATTTGTAAACCAATTTCTCTCGAGTAAGGAAATACCTCATATGCGTATGTAAAATGTTCGGCGGGCGCAGTAGAGGGCTCAGAAGGGAAGGAGCGACAATGGGATTTTGGAAAGTGAGTTTTTCTGAAAGGGTTTTTGGGGGGCATGTCCCATTTAGGAAGCCCCTATGGTGCCAGAACAGTGGACCCCCCCCACATGTGACCCCATTTTGGAAACTATACCCCTCATGGAATTTAATAAGGGGTGCAGTGAGCATTTACACCCCACTAGCGTTTGACAGATATTTGAAACAGTGGACTGTGCAAATCAAAAATTTTATTTTTCATTTTCACAGACCACTGTTCCAAAAATCTGTCATAAACCAGTGGGGTGTAAATGCTCACTGCACCCCTTATTACATTCTGTGAGGGGTGTAGTTTCCAAAATGGGGTCACATATGGATATTTATTGTTTTGTGTTTGTCAGAACTGCTGTAACAATCAGCCACCCCTGTGCAAATCGCCTCAAATGTACATGGCGCACTCTCCCTTCTGGGCCTTGTTGTGGCCTTGTTGTGCGCCCCCAGAGCACTTTGCGCCCAATTTGCATTACAAATTTAGAGGGTCTTTTTTCCCTTTTACCTCTTGTGAAAATGAAAAGTATAGGGCAACACCAGCATGTCAGTGTAAAAAATTTATTTTTTTACACTAACATGCTGGTGTAGACCCCAACTTCACCTTTTCATAAGGGGTTAAAGAAGAAAAAGCCCCCCAAAATTTGTAAGGCAATTTCTCCCGAGTACGGCGATACCCCATATGTTTCCCAAAACTGTTGCCCTGAAATACGACAGGGCTCCAAAGTGAGAGAGCGCCATGCGCATTTGAGGCCTGAATTAGGGATTTGCATAGGGGTGGACATAGGGGTATTCTATGCCAATGATTACCAAACAGGGTGCCTCCAGCTGTTGCAAAACTCCCAGCATGCCTGGACAGTCAATGGCTGTCCGCCAATACTGGGAGTTATTATTTTGCAACAGCTGGAGGCTCCGTTTTGGAAACAGTAGCGTACCAGACGTTTTTAATTTTTTGGGGAGGGGGGGCTGTGTAGGGGTATGTGTATATGTAGTGTTTTTTACTTTTTATTTTAGGTTAGTGTTAGTGTAGTGTAGTGTTTTTAGGGTACAGTCACATGGGCAGAGGTTCACAGCAAGTTTGCCGCTGGAAGTTTGAGCTGCAGCGCAAAATTTGCGCCATCTCAAACTTGCAGCACTCACTGTAAACCTCCGCCCATGTGAGTGTACCCTGTACATTCACATTGTGGGGAGGGGGCAAATATCCAGCTGTTGCAAACTCCGAGCATGCCCTTTGGCTGTCTGTGCATGCTGGGAGTTGTAGTTTTGCAACAGCTGGAGGAACAGGAGGAACACTGGTTTGGAAACACTAAGTTAAGTAATAAACTTTCAAGTGTTTTGCAACCAAACTTAGTGTTTCCAAACCATTGTGCCTCCAGCTGTTGCAAAACTACAACTCCCAGCATGCATGGTCTGTCAGTGAATGCTGGGAGTTATAGTTTTGCAACAATTGCAACAGCTGGAGGCACTGAGGTAGGAAACGGACAATGTTTCCCAACTAGTGTGCCTCCAGTTGTTGCAAAACTACAACTCCCAGCATGCCCAGACTGCCCAGGCATGCTGGAAGTTGTAGTTCGGCAATATCTGAAGGATCAGATGTTTCCGAACTACAACTTCCAGCATGCTTGGGCAGTCTGGGCATGCTGGGAGTTGTAGTTTTGCAACATCTGGAGGTCCACAGTTTGGAGACCACTGTATAATGGTCTCCAATCTGTGCTCTTCCAGATGTTAGAGAACTACAACTCCCAGCATGCCTGGACAGACTGAGCATGCTGAGATTTGTAGTTTTGCAACATCTGCAAAACTACAACTCCCAGCATGCCCAGAAAGCCAAAGGCTGTCTGGGCATGCTGGGAGTTGCAGTTTTGAAACTCTCAGAGGCAGCAGTGAGATCGCTTTACGGCGATCTCACTGCTGCCAATGAAGATACCGCACTGCTGCCGGAAACTCACCTCCGGGACGCAGCGCCGCCGGTACCGCCTGGAGGACGCCGCTCGCCGCCGGGACCGCTCGGGACACCGCATGGCCGGGTAAGTGACGCCGGGGGACGGGTCAGGGACACTTAGCAGAGCGGTGTGTGTCCTGATCCCCGTGATCGGGACTCACACACCGCGCTGCTAAGTATTTTCATAGCGAAACGCTGCTATCAGCTAGTCAGATTTGACCAGCTGATAGCAGCGATCGCTGGGAGGGGTGGGGGATGAAACTCCCCGTGGTCGCACGGTAAGATGGCTGGCTATCAGTGATAGCCACCATCTTTCCGGGCGCTGCGGGATGCCGCGAGTAGCGGCAGTAATGTTCATGACGTACCTGTATGTCATGGGTCGGGAACACCTTGCCACCCATGACGTACAGGTATGTCATAGGTCGGGAAGGGGTTAAAAGGGTACTCGGGGGAAAAAAAAAATTTATTAACTGCTGCCAAAAAGTTATACAGATGTGTAAATTACTTCTATTTAGAGATCTTAATCCTTCCAGTATTTATCAGCTTCTGTATACTACAGTGGTAGTTGTATAGTTCTGTCTGACCACATTGCTCTCTGCTGACTCATCTGTTCATGTCAGTGACTTTCAAGAGCAGGAACAAATCCCCATAGCAAACCTCTCCTGCTCTGGACAGCTCCTGAGAGAGCACTGGGGTCAGGCGGAAAAGAACTGTACAATTTTCTCTGTAGTATACAGCAGCTGATAAGTACTAAAAGGATTACGATTGTTATATAGAAGTAATTTTATTACAAGACTGGAGGCTCCATTTTGCAATCTCTTCTTTACTACTTTAAATGTTAGCAGCAAGATAAAACAATAAAGTTTATAGAAAAAAAAACGTTACATATGCAAATGAAGTGTATTATGCAGCCAATGAGAGGCTAGCACAGGTGATATGAGGCAAGGTAACATACAATACTTCCTCTTCTTTGCTGCTCCTCAGAAGTTAAGTATATCTCACATTTTTGCTCTGCAAACATACTATTATCGTTTTAAAAAATACATTTATCTATACTTAAACATACCCTCAGTTAACACCCTATAAAGTTGCTTTACATTTTTATCTCCGCTGCCATTCATTCCTTATTTTATTTTGTCTTACAAGCAAAGACTTATATATCACTTTTCCTCACGTCTTATTCACCTCTAGCTTATATCATTACCCCTGGTACTTACCGTTTACCTTCCGTTCTTAGCCTCTTTTCTCCCCTCCATATACCTATTCATTCTTCTCCCCTCAGTATCGCTGGTCTCGGCATTGCCGGACTTCTCGCGATACTACGCGAGCTGGTCCTCAGCTTCGCGCTCTTTGGTTTTCCCCCGCTCTGTGGTTTTCTCCGCTCTGTGACTGAACTATCAGACGTCTTCTGTCAGTCAGAGTGTTCGCTCCCTCAGAGACGACTGCGGCATTTCGCTTACTGAAAGCGCTCTTTAAGTCAATTTTCTTTCCCCCTTTCATTGTTTTTTTTCCAATAGTAACTCCTACTGGCATACTTTTATTTTTATTATTAACAATTTCTGTCACATTTACTCCGGTGCCGGTGATGTAATTTTTCATATAGATTTTCTGCTCATTTGGCCAGTTTATTATATATTTTTACCTCATTTATATATATATATATATATATATATATATATATATATATATATATATATCCTTATTCCTATATATTTAACATATATTGCATTATGGCCAATGAACAAACTGTTAAAGACATGGAGTCCATTAATGCCCAACCTATGGATAGCAACTCCATGCAGTCTATGGTGGACTTATCAGTCCGGAATGCAATGGCCAGTATACCAGAGATTGTGGCCCAATCCATGGCTCTATTCATGTCCCATGATAAGTATCAGCAACCCCCCAAGGCTGGTCCTTCTACCCCGTCGGATCATTTTTGGTCCGCGGAGGACTCTACTTCAAATTTAGCCAGGGGATGGGGAAAGTCTGGGAAGGCCACCCATAAACGGCCTATGCCTACTACCGGTCCTTCAAAATCCTATAAAAAACCTAAAGTGGTTAAGGACCAGGTTCCATCTTCTGCTGTTACCAAAAGCAGACATACTGATGCTAAAAAATCGCATCCCATACCCTCCACCCGGGAGGAGAAACATGACAACCGGGTTAAAAGAGTATCCCGGAGAGAAAAACCGGACTCTTATAACACCTCCCCTGACCAATCCTCATCTGAGGAAGGTGAGATCTCGGAATATGCCTCAGACTCTGAATATGAGGACATCTCTGATAATGAAGAGCCTACTATGGCTATTGAGGACCCTAAGGCAGTCATTATGGACAGTGCGGGAATCCCATATTTTGACCCAAGCCTACTTAAACATCCACGTTCTGGAGAATGGGATCCTCATCCCCAGGTGACCCAATTTTTAACTCTATGGGTCAGAAAACCTATAGATAGAGCCACTCGCAACAGGTTGCGAGCAGAATGCCCTAGACCTAATATTCCAAAGAAACTATCCATTACCCCAGAGATTGACCCTCCATTGATCAAATACCTAAACAAATCAGGGAAAAATCCCAAAAAAGGTATAGATCGCTCTTTCAAGACAATCCACGACAAGACAGATTTTTAGACCTTCTGGGTCCCTTAACAAAAATTTTGGACCTCAGTGAGGAGGCTAGTTCCTCTGGCAACCCAGTGAACTTAGAAGTCCTTAAAGGATGGGCTCAAAGGGCCCTGTGTATATTTGGTGGCATTAATACTACCATCTGCACTGAACGTAAAAGGTCCATTCTATTAAAATTGGATCCTCAGTTGATTAACCTAGCTACAACTGAACCTGAATCCTCCACCGAGGGCCTTCTCTTTGGAGACACGTTTATTAAAGAGATAAATAAATATGTAGCATTATTTTCATCTCTTGATAAGGCCCAAACATCCCTTAAGAAGGTTTTTCAACCTCGGGTTTTACCCAGGGCTGGGAAAAGAAGGGGCAATTTTCCCAGCCGCCAGTCTCAAGAGAGACAATATACACGTGCCCCCCCAAGAACAGACAGATTCCAGAACCCTACCTCCACCTATCAATCCAGTCCATTCTTTCCAACAAGAGGAAGACCGTGGAGAGCCAGAGGACATCGCGGATATCCCAGATCTCGACCCAACGCTGGTAAGTCTTTATCCGATATTTTCTTCCCCACTTCCATTAGGAGGAAGGATTGCATATTTTTTCCATACCTGGGCCATAATAACATCCGACCCGTGGATTCTAAACACAGTCCTGGGTTATCAGATACAGTTTGTTCAACCTCCTCCTCAAATTTTAACCCCTCGTCCAATTCATTTTTCAGAGGAAAACAGATCACTCATAGATTCAGAGATCATAGAACTAAGCTCCAAAAAGGCAATCATCCAAGTACCCATGCATTCTCAAGGCTTCCTGAGCAATCTTTTTCTAGTAAAAAAGAAAGACGGTGGGTACAGGCCTGTTATAAATCTAAAGACCCTAAACAATTATGTACTCTATCAACATTTCAAGATGGAGGGCATCCATCTTTTGAGAGATCTACTGTTACCACACGATTGGTTGGCGACAATAGATCTCAAAGATGCATACCTTACGGTTCCCATGCATCACGAATCTCAACCTTACCTCCAATTTTTATGGAAGGATCAAAAATGGCAATTCACCTGCCTACCATTCGGCCTATTCTCGGCCCCATGGTGCTTTACAAAACTGCTCAAACCGGTTGTGGCAATCCTAAGGGCCAGAGGTGTCCGTTTGATTATTTATCTGGACGACATCCTCCTCATGGCTCAATCCTTATCTCTAATTCGGCTCCACATTCAATGGACTATGTCTCTCCTCTCCAATCTGGGCTTTATTATCAATACAGAAAAATCCATCCTTTCCCCCTCCAGGGAGATAGAATTTTTGGGATTTCTAATAAATACTCAATCTGCCCAGCTCAGTCTTCCCCCCAGGAGGATGAAAACCATTCGAAGAGAGATTCATTCCATTTAGAACAAACAAACAGTCTCTCTTCGTTCGATAGCTCGCGTAGTAGGGCTTCTTTCTGCTTCGATTCAAGCGATTTTCCCAGCTCCGCTTCATTATCAAGCTCTCCAAAGGTTGAAAGCTCAACACCTTCGGAACGGTTTGGGCTACTCGGACGAAATAGCTCTTACTTCGGATACCACAGAAGAACTTCTGTGGTGGCTAAGACACCTCCAGGATTGGAACGGGAAGACTATATTCAATTCCGTTCCAGATCTGATCATAGAATCAGATGCCAGCCGTTCGGGTTGGGGAGCCCGCTGCGGTTCCTCTTCGACAGGAGGAAAGTGGTCCCCAGAGGAATCACTCTTCCACATCAACTGCTTGGAATTACTGGCGGGTTTCTTCGCTCTCAAGAGTTTTGCGAAGAACAGATCAGATTGTTGCATTCTTTTACGAATGGACAATATCTCCGCTGTACAATATATCAACAAGCTTGGTGGTACAAAATCTTTTCATCTGGCCAACATTACCAAAGACCTTTGGCATTACTGTCTTCACAGGAACATCACCATCAAAGCAGAATACTTACCAGGTCTGTCCAACATCATTGCGGACTGGAATTCCCGATTCCTTGCGGATTCTAGCGATTGGCAATTGGACCCTCAAATATTCTCCCGCATCAATTCTCTTTGGGGTCCTATTCACCTAGACCTCTTTGCTTCACGACTGAATCGTCAGGTTCACCGTTTTTACAGCTGGCGCCCCGATCCGGAAGCAGAGGGCATAGATGCCTTTCTCCAATACTGGCCCCCAGAGAACCTATATGCATTCCCTCCTTTTATTCTGATTCCGAGAGTTCTCCTTCTCATCAAATCCCAGAAATTGACGGTAATTCTCATTACCCCTCTATGGCCAACACAGTCTTGGTTCCCTCAGATTCTAGAAATGCTTATCGATTTTCCTCGCCTAATTCCCTCTCATCCGTTTCTCCTTCAGGACCCTGTGGGGAACCCTCATCCTCTCATAACCTCCAACAATCTTCCTTTGATAGCCTGGTATGTTTCGGGTCAACAGACCAGAGTTGCGAACTTTCTAACTCAGCTAGAGAAATACTCTCAAGCGCCTGGGCTCCAGGTACCGGATCTGCTTACAGATCAGCCTGGAAAATTTGGACTAGTTGGTGCATGCAACGGGATTTGGATCCCATACATGCACCTTTAAATAATATTATAAATTTTCTATCTTCATCTTTTGATTTGGGTAAGGCCTACCGTACCATAAACGTTTACAGATCTGCCATTTCTTTTTACCACGCTCCTATCAATTCCCTTTCTGTAGGTAAACATCCTTTAATTTGTAAATTACTCAAAGGCATAAAATTCAGACGTCCGCCTTTACCCAGATACCAATCTACTTGGGATGTCAATATTCTCTTGCAGTATATAATTTCCTTAAGGGATAATCATTAGTGTTGAGCGGCATAGGCCATATTCGAATTTGCGAATATTCGCGAATATATGGACGAATATTCGTCATATATTCGCGAATATTCGCATATTCGTTTTATTTTCGCATATGCGAAAATTCGCGTATGCGAAAATTACCATATGTGAATATTAGCATATACAAAATTAGCACATGCGAGAATTCGCACATGCGAAAATTAGCATATGCGCATTTTCGCATATGCGAATTTTCGCACGCCAGTCTCACACAGTAGTATTACAGCCTTCTTTACACCACACAAGCTGGAAGCAGAGAGGGGTGATCACTGTGATGTGTACTGTGAAAAAAAAAATAATAATAAATAAATAAAAAAACGAATATTCGTAATTACGAATATATAGTGCTATATTCGCGAAATTCACGAATTCGCGAATATGCGATATTCGCGAATAATATTCGAATTGCGAATATTCGTGAGCAACACTAATAATCATTCCCTTTCCTTAAAGTCCCTATCCTTGAAACTCACTGCCTTACTTTGCCTAATTTCTCTTAAACGAATTTCTGACGTTAGAGCCTTAGATATTTCTCATAGGCAATACCTACCTGATGGTGTTCGTTTTTCTATTCACAAACGCACTAAAACTTCTCTTCATTCAGTATTTTATCCCTCTTTTCCTCATCAAAAACACCTCTGCGTAGTTTCCTGCCTTCAGGCTTATGAACTGAGAACTCAACCTTTTCGTAACCATTCTGACTCTCAATTACTAATTTCTTTCTGTAAACCCTACCGTCCTGTATCATCTCCTTCTTTAGCCAAATGGATGAAACAGATCATGCATTCGGCAGGAGTTGACATTTCTATCTTTAAAGCCCACTCCTCCAGAGGAGCCATGTCCACAAAATTAAAACAATCAGGAGTATCCTTGTCGGATATCCTTAAAGCAGCTAATTGGTCTTCGGAATCAACTTTTAAAACCTTTTATTTCCGACCAGATCCCCATGTTTCTATGAATATTATTTAATGTTGTTCATTTCTGCATGCTTTATTGTTAAATCTGATCAAGTTTATTATTATTATTTATGCTTTAAACTTGCAAAATGGAGCCTCCAGTCTTGTAATAAAATTGGAGATTTTCCTAGTCCTTATGAAGGAAAATATGGATTTTATTAAAGACAGGAGGCGAACATTGTCCCTCCCTTTATCCCATCCCTTTATTATTATTGTTGTTTTCTGTCTCTATCTTTTTAGTGTAACTCACGGACTGTCAAGGATCTTCGTGTCAACAGAATATTGATCCATTCCACATCTTATAAGACCGGTTTCCAGTTTCTCATGAAGTTCACTCCTGTTTATCCCTCTTCAGGACTGTTATCCACAATCTTCTCAGACTCCTAAAAACTATGCTAGTTGAAGATGATTTATTTCTTCATATATTGTTTCTTCACTCCAACAAATTCTTATAGGACTTTATTGTCTTTTTTCCTTATGTTGTTTTATTATAACGTTTTGCATCAAAGAAGAGGAAGTATTGTATGTTACCTTGCCTCATATCACCTGTGCTAGCCTCTCATTGGCTGCATAATACACTTCATTTGCATATGTAACGTTTTTTTTCTATAAACTTTATTGTTTTATCTTGCTGCTAACATTTAAAGTAGTAAAGAAGAGATTGCAAAATGTTCGCCTCCTGTCTTTAATAAAATCAATATTTTTCCTTCATAAGGACTAGGAAAATCTCCAATTTACAAATCTGTTTAACTTTTTGGCTTTGGTTGATTAGAAAAAAATTAATGCACATAAAGTGCTGTCTATCTTCTGGGGAAACTGAAAACTTATTCTATGTAGAATTTTTATTCCTTTACATAACAGCCCTCAGATTAAGGTCTATCAGAAACTATTACATTTACAATATAGATAGATCCTATAAAAATTAAAATGAATTGACTGATGGGACAATAGCTTAAACATTACTCCAAACAATACTCAAGTGTCATAGTGTGGTAGCCCTTGGGGGGTATAGTGTAGTTGGGGTGTTGCTGTGTTGGAATATGAGGGGTTAATTTAACCCTAATCACTCGTGACGCCAGGGTGAGGGTTAATACGCTGAGGTAGTTGCTAGGCCTATCGCCACCCTTCCCAGAAATGATAGGTGCGTGTAGAAATAAATGATTGTCCATGGCAGTGCTGAAATTGAACTTGCAGGAACTTTACTGATTAATTGTGGTGCATTCAGTAATGGTAACAGTCTTAGTAACAGAGTCTATTATCAGCACGGCAGTGACTGACAGTTGCTTAGGACCGATAAGTTATCCTGAGATGAGTAGAATTAGGTTTTGCACAGATCCGCTGGATTTAGGGGTCTGTTTAGGTCCAGTGATCTTGCGGAGTTATAGGGAATTGAAGTAACTCACAGTTTTGGAATGATGTCCGTTGCCGCAAGGCTTTGGCCTAGTGGTTGCCGATGACAGCTGCGCAGATCCGTCCTCATCAGCAGCCTAAGAGAAAAGAGAGAAATTAATGGCCGCCGCTCCCTTATATGGGCAGGGCCGTTTTGAATTGGTCCATATCAGCTGTCACTCACTGTTACAAAGCATGGTGGGTGATCACCTGACTACCTCCAAAAGTCATTGAGTGAAAAGCATAGAGTTCTGGAACGCATCACGTGACCCACAGGTCCTGCGACACCAACGACAAGGTAAGTACACTTTATATACATATAGATAATTAGAATTTAAATAATTTTAATTATTAGAGGGGTGACTAGGGGCTAAGTATAGATGAGGATCCCACTGGTACTTAGTGACTCTGACTTTGGGGACCTCACCACAAGGTAACGGATAGTGTTGAGCGGCATAGGCCATATTCGAATTCGCGATATTTCGCGAATATATGGACGAATATTCGTCATATATTCGCTAAATTCGCATATTCGCAATATTTGCGTTCTATTTTCGCATATACGAAAATTTGCGTATGCGAAGATTTGCATATGCGAAAATATGCATATGCGAAAATAAGCATAAGCAAAAATTTGCGTATGCGAACATTCGCATTTGCAAATTTTTGCATATGCGAAAATTCGCACGCCAGTCTCACACAGTAGTATTAGAGCCTTCTTTACACCACACAAGCTGGAAGCAGAGAGGGGTGATCACTGTGATGTGTACTGTGAAAAAAAAAAATGAATATTCGTAATTACGAATATATAGTGCTATATTCGCGAATATTCGCGAATTCGCGAATATGCGATATTCGCGAATAAAATCACCTGACTACCTCCAAAGGTCCTTGAGTAAAAACCATAGAGTTAAGCAACGCATCACGTGACCCGCAGGTCCTGCGACACCAGCAACAAGGTAAGTACACTTTATATACATATAGACAATTAAAATTTTAATAATTTTAATTATTAGAGGGGTGACTAGGGGCTAACTATAGATGAGGATCCCACTGGTACCTAGGGACTCTGACTTTGGGGACCTCACCACAAGGTAACGGATGCAATCCGGTACCGGGACACCACAATAGTGATGAGCGGCATAGGCCATATTCGAATTTGAGATATTTCGCGAATATATGGACGAATATTCGTCATATATTCGCGAAATTCGCATTTTCATTTTTTGCGCATATGCAAAAATATATGCGCATACTCGCGAATACTGAGCCCTCCCTTCTTTAATGGTATAGGGAACTGTGACTAGTGCATTAACTCTGTGATTTTTTGCCCATTGAACCCAATAGGCCCATTGTGGTCTATGGGCATCTCACAGCATGTAAAACAGTAAGCTAAGCAGGACCGTCTTGGCAGCACAGTGGATAGGAGACCACCACGGGTTCGAGTCCCGGGGTGGGACAGAGTTTTACAGTGTTGTGGCTTAACTTTACTTTCCTGGAAACGCTGCTGCGTTGCCCATAGCAACCAATCAGATTGCTTCTTTCCTTTTTCACAAGGCCTCTGCAAAATGAAAGAAGAGATTTGATTGGGTGCTATGGGCAACTCCTCAGAAACCTTTCCTGGAAAAGTTTCTGAGTTGCCCATAGCAACCAGACTACTCCCTTCATTTTTTCAGAGGCCTTTTCAAAAATGGAGGAAGCAATCTGATTGGTTGCTATGGGATCGCAGTGATGTTCTCACTAACAATCTCCAGGTGTTCCTGATGGAATTTTGTGGTGTCTTCGAAGAACCTGCTTGAGCTTCCTCTGCTGAAACAGCATTGCTGAGTCTTACTCAGGGCAACTCCTCTGTGGGCGAGTATGCCATTCAGTTTCATACCCTGGCATCGGAGATAGCATGGAATTATGAAGCTCTTTGCACCACCTTCAAGAGAGGATTATAAAGTAAAATCAAGGATATCTTTGCTGCCCGGGATTTGCCATCTAATCTGAATGAGCTTAAACAGTTGGCATCCTGGATTGATATCCGTTTGTCAGAGCGATGTGAGGAGCTATGCTAAGAAGAGGAGTCTGCGCTACCTCGGCTCTTACCTCGTCTGGCACCTGTCAACCACCGCGACGTCCTCCCTTGCCTCCCGCAGTGGAAGCTATGCAGGTGGATTGGTCTTGCCAGACCCCGCAGGAAAGGACTCGCCGACGAACTGAGAATATATGCCTATACTGCGCCAGTGCGGATCGCTTCCTAAAAGATTGTCCTCTGCGTCCTCAGTCACAGGGAAACACACCAAGGGTTTGTGGCCTCCCTAGGTGTGAATATCACCTTCCAAAGAGATCATCTCCGTTCTTGCCTTTTTGGACTCTGGCTCAGTGGGAAATTTTATTGATGCTTCCCTAGTACATAGGCATTGTCTGCCGGTGTTCCCCCTGTTAAAGTCTCTGTACATCTCTATGGTGAATGGTGAAAGACTGGACTGGACAGTGCTATATCGAACCAATGTCTATGCAGGTCAGAGTCTTGCATAGGGAGAACTTGTCCTTCTATGTTCTCCCTCATTGTACTTCTCCTCTTTTGCTTTGCCTACCGTGGTTGCAACTCCATGCTCCGCAGCTGGATTGGAAAACTGGTGAAGTTCTTCGCTGGGGTCCGTAGTGCAACAACCACTGTATCCACATATGTATCTCAAAATTGGAACCATCATCTCGTCCAATGCCCGATTTGTCTTCCTTTCTTCAGGACTATGCTGATGTCTTCAGTGAAAAGCAAGCTGAAGTGTTACCACTGCATCGTCACTACAATTGTCCAATTGACTTGCTACCTTGCACCACACCTCCCAGGGGCAGAATCTACCCTTTGTCTGTTCCTGAGACCGTGGCCATGTCTAATTACATCCAGGTGAACCTTAAGAAGGGACTTATCAGGAAGACGGTTTTTGCGACCTCGCATCAACTACCTAGGTCTGAATAAAATTACAGTAAAGAACTGCTACCCACTTCCTTTAATTTCAGAGTTGTTTGATCATCTGCGAGGTGCCAAAATCTTCTCTAAATTGGATCTTCGTGGCGTCTATAATTTGATTTGTATATGAGAAGGGGACGAATGGAAGACCACATTTAATACTCATGTGGGTCATTTCGAGTATCTAGTGATGCAATTCGGACTCTGAAATTGGATCTTCGTGGTGTCTATAATTTGATTTGTATATGAGAAGGGGACGAATGGAAGACCACATTTAATACTCATGTGGGTCATTTCGAGTATCTAGTGATGCAATTCGGACTCTGCAATGCTCCAGCAGTCTTCCAGAAGTTTGTTAATGATATTTTTTGTGACCTCCTATACTCCTGAGTTGTTGTTTATTTGGATTACATACTCATCTACTCACCCAATATCCAGTCTAATCGCTCTCACCTCTGCCAAGTTTTACAGCGTCTCCGTAAAAATCATCTCTACGCCAAACTAGAGAAATGTACTTTGGAAAAAAACAGCCTTCCATTTCTGGGGCATATTATTACCAGTCAAGGTCTTCAAATGGATCCCAACAAGCTGTCCGCAGTACTGGACTGGCCTCAACCCTCGGGTTTGAAAGCAATTCAGCGCTTCCTCGGCTTTGCCAATTACTATCTGCAATTTATTCCTCACTACTCCACTCTGGTAAACCCCATCCTCTCGCTTACCAAGAAGACTGCAAATCCAAGAGTTTGGACTCCTGAGGCTGAAGAAGCTTTCAAACAGTTAAAGTCTGCCTTTGCTTCGGGTCCTGTTCTATCTAAACCCGATCCTAGCAAGCCATTCATCTTGGAAGTGGATGCTACGTCAGTTGGAGCAGGTGTAGTGCTGATTCAGAAGTCTTCTAAGGGGAGAACTTTAACCAGGCTAGCGGTATTCCCGAGCGTGACTCGGGGTTAATTTTCGCTACCAGAAGCGGTAACCCCGAGTCACGCTCGGGGTAGATATCGGAGCTGGCAGCGGAGTCTCCTTACCTTCTCCTTGCGATCCAGCGATGTCCCCGCTGTGATTGCCGGTGAGAGCCCCAGCGGATGCCTCCGTCTGACTTCCTGGCTCTGTCTCTGTGAGCCGCAGAGGCTCATGGGGGCGGAACTGGGCGGGTAATTCAAATGTTTCAAGCATAAAAGTGACACACACACATAAAGTTAGGTGATACAATGTAATCTGACAGGATTTCACTGTATCACCTCAGATTTGAAACAGTATCACCTCAGATCATCCTACACTGCCCTGCCTGCCCTTTTTGCTGTAATTTCTGCCAATAATTTTTTTTTTTTTACCATGGCATCAAAGCGTCACTTTAGCATCTCCAAAGCGGGTTTGGATCAGATGAGTGACAGCGGCAGCGACACAGAGCCCCTCGCAGAATTGAGCACCAGCGATAGCGATTCGTGGCAAGATTCGTCATCCGACTCTGACACCGACCAGAGAAGTGGCGACAGCGACGATTCTGCACCCGAGCTCAGTGATGTGCGCACTTGGTGCCCTATTGATTGCGGTACCGCCGCCAAGATTTCCGTTTACTGGATCACCTGGGATGAAGGTAGACATTGAGCACAATGATCCTTTGGCGTACCTAAAATTATTTCTCACAGATGACGTCATTGAAAAGATTGTCATGGAGACAAATCGCTACAACGAGCAGCAATCCGCTACTCTGCATAGCAAGTTTTCCAGGAATAGAAAATGGGAACCGGTGACTAAAGAGGACATCTGGAAGTTTCTGGGGCTAATACTTCTTCAGGGGGTGGTGGGGAAACCCCTGCAGAAATGGTACTGGACTACCAATAAATTGCTGGCAACCCCATTTTTTGGCACCATCATGTCCGAGTACCGATTTCCCTCATAATGAAGAATTTGCACTTCACCAACAACGAGGAATTTGATGAAGCCACACATCCAGCGCCAAAACTCAAGAAGATCTGGGAAGTATACCAAATTATCCTAAAAAATTTCCAGCAGGCCTATTTGCCAGATAGAGACATCAGCATTGATGAAAGTCTGATGGCTTACAAGGGACGCCTCAGCTGGATTCAATACATCGCATCCAAGAGAGCACGGTTTGGAATAAAATCCTATATGCTCTGCGAGTCTGCCACTGTCTATATATGGAATTCCGTCATATACACCGGTAAAGGAACACAATTGAACCCAAGGTACAGCGGCTATGGGATGGCAACGTCATCAGTCCTTACACTGCTTGAGCCATTGCTGAATCAGGGGTATTGTGTGACAACGGACAACTTTTACACATCGCCTGAGCTGTACGAGTTTCTGCTAAAACACAAGACTGATGGATATGGAACCGTTAGGGCCAACCGACGTGACCTGGGATCTATGTTTGCCAAGAAAAAAATGAAAACAGGAGAAATGATGGCAATGTGTTGGCGTGACAAAAAAGATGTGTGCCTAATGAGTACAGTGCATAACACCTCCACTGCCATGGTCCACACAAGAGGTGGGAAAGATGTCATGAAGCCACAACTTGTGATTGACTACAACAACACCATGGGAGGAGTCGATAGAGCCGATCAGTCGATGACATTTTATCCGGCTATGCGGGAACAACAAAAAAAATATTACAAAAAAATCTTCAGGCATCTCCTGGAACAATGCCTCTGGAATGCCAATATACTGCACAGAGGAAAGAGTGACAAGCCTCTTGTTCATTCTGACTTTATCTGGAAGGTGGCGGAGCGGATTTTTGTGAACTACCAAACGCCATCAGTGGCCGTAAACAGATCTGGATGTCGTGCTGTTGACGTTGTCAATCCAGAACGCCTGACTGGTCGTCACTTTATGGATTACATCCCGCCAACCGCAAAAAAGGCAGCAACTACAAGGATGTGCATAGTTTGCTGCTCAAAGCGAGATGAAAATGGAAAGAAAATCCGAAAGGAAACCAGGTTCCATTGCCCTGATTGTGATGTCGGTCTATGTTCAGTCCCATGTTTCAAAATTTACCACACCCAGGATGTTTACTGAATTTTCTTTGTTTGACAAATGTCATTATTTATTACATTATTGAATAAAATTATATTATTTATTAGATTATAATTCATAATTTTATGTTTCGAACTTTATCACATCTGAGAGTACTTTTGGTCAGGTTTAAGTAAGTAATTACTGGCCTACAATACATAACACCAAATTTCCATGCAAAAAAATGGTACCGCTTTTGGTACAAAATTCCTGACATAATCATACCGCCAGGGAGGTTAACATGCAGATTTTTCTCCAAAACCTTCTCCCCTGCAGAGAGAAATTATACCATCGGAGATTGCGAGCTCTTGGCCATTAAGTTGGCATTAGAAGAATGGCATCACCTCTTGGAAGGCTCTGTACATCCGCTTACTATCTATTCCAACCACAATAACTTGCTCTATCTCCAGTCTGCCTATCGTCTCAACCCCCGACAGGCTCATTTGTCTCTGTCTTTCTACTTCCACTTCTGTCCTGCAGAGAAGAATCTTTGTGCTGACACTTTGTCCAGAACATATTATTTCCCCTGATCGTCTCATCTCAGCAGCGCCAGCATGTGTTCAGCACTTGCCACTAGGGATGACTTATGTACCTCCCCATTTAAGACTCCGAGTCCTGAAATGGGGTCATTCCTCTCTGTTGGCCGTTCATGCTGGAATTCGTAAGTCCATACTTGGTGGTGGTCCACTCTAAACAGGATGTCGTTGATTTTGTCCGAACTTGCCAGTTCCAGAGCAACCCTGGACCGATCTTGCAATGGACTTTGTTACTGATCTTCCCTTTTCTGGAGGAAATACAGTGGTCCCTCAACATACGATGGTAATCTATTCCAAACGGACCCTCGTTTGTTGAAACCATCGTATGTTGAGGGATCCATATAGGACAGTGGTCTACAACCTGCGGACCTCCAGATGTTGCAAAACTACAACACCCAGCACGTCGCTATCACGTCGCTACGCATGCCGCTCCTATTGGATGATGGGACAGCGTGCCCAGTGACGTGATGACAACGATGGAGAGCGCCGACAATGCAGGGGATCCCGAAGAGGATGCGCCGGAGCCCCGAGGACAGGTAAGTGATCGTCAGCGGACCACAGGGGGAACCATAAACGGCTATCCGGTGACAGCTGAAGAAGTCTGCGCTGCCGGATAGCTGTTTATTCGATGACCCCAACATACAAAAGCATCGTATGTTGATGCTGCCTTCAACATGCGATGGCCTCTGAGAGGCCATCGTATGTTGAAATGATCATATGTCAGGGCCATCATAGGCCATCACTGTATGGTCATTTGGGTTGTTGTGAATCGATTCTCTAAAATGGCTCATTTTGTGCCATTACCGGGATTACCCTCTGCACCACAACTTGCCAAGTTGTCCCTCTGCCATATTTTCTGCCTGCGTAGATTGCCCTCCCATATTGTCTCCGACCGAGGAGTCCAATTTGTCTCTAAGTTTTGGATAGCCCTCTGTTCACGCCTTCAAGTTAAATTAGATTTTTCCTCGGGTCACCACCCTCAATCCAATGGACAGGTCGAAAGGGTAAACCAGGTCTTTGAAGACTATCTCCACCATTTTGTTTCCGCTTGCCAAGACAACTGAGCCGATCTGCTACCCTGGGCCGAATTTTCCTACAGCCATAATGATTCTGAATCCTCTGGGTCTTCTCCTTTCTTTGTGGTCTATGGTCTTCATCCTCATCCTCCTTTACCCTTGTCCACTTCCTCTGGAGTTCCCATGGCCGATGATCAAGTGCAGAACTTCGTCTCCATCTGGCAAAAGACTTGTGACTCTCTTTAGCATTCCGCCACTTGTATGAAATCGCAAGAGGACAAGAAAAGACATCCTCCTCCCGAATTTTCTTGAGAGGACAAAGTGTGGCTGTCTTCCAAGTTCATCCGTTCTAAGGTACCATGTTATAAGCTGGGTCCTCGTTATTTGGGTCCTTACAAAATCAAAAAACTTTTAAAGGGTACCTCTCATCAAAAAAACTTTTGATATATTATAGATTAATGCATGCAGAATAACTTTACAATTGCATGTTATTAAAAAATATGCTTCTTTCTATTTAATTTTCCACTTTGAAGAAATGACCACTAGGGGTCTCCCTACCAGTCCTGGCAGCAAGCATTTCAGACTCATGCTGGAGTCCTAAACACTACGAGCTGCCAGTCTGCTTTGTTCACAAAGGAGAACCCTCAGAGCTGCCAGCCTGCTTTGTTCACAGCCTGTTTGGCTGTGAACAAAGCAGGCTGGCAGCTCTGAGTGTTTAGGACTCCAGCATGAGTCAGAAATGCTTGCTGACAGGACTGATCAGGAAAAATACAATAGAAAGAAGCATATTTTTCATTAACATGCAATTGGAAAGTTATTCAACATTCATTATTCTAAAATATATCAAAAGTTTATTTGATGAGAGGTACCCTTTAAACCCTGAAGCTTATTCTCTCCATGTGCCTTCCTCTCTCCGGATCTCAAATTCTTTTCATGTATCCCTCTTAAGACCTGTTATTCATAGCCGCTTCTCTAAAAAATAGTCATCACTAATCCTCCCATCTCTGGTACCTATGATGCTTATGTCGTCAAAGAAATTTTAGATTCCAAATTGGTCATAGGAAAATGTTTTTTTCCTTGTAGATTGGGAAGGATTTGGGCCAGAGGAAAGATCTTGGGAGCCACAGGACAACATTCTAGACCATGATCTTATCCGCAAGCCCATTGTTCCCTTGTCCCCGACTGCCAGCGGGGCTGGGATTCGCATCGCAGAACACGCCCACATGCGAATCCAAGTCCGTCACTCACCTCGCTCGCCTGCGGCCTCCATAGTGTCTCAGCTTCGGTGCACGTGTCCCCGTCCCTTAGGGCGCACACGCCGGAGCTCAAAAATGTAAAGGGCCAGTATGCCCATAATTATTGTGTACACCTGACACCATTCTATAAGTCCATGCACCTCGCACACTTCCCTGCCGGATCTTCAGTCCTCCTAGCCTGAGATTAAGTGACCCTTATAGCCTGTTAGCCTTACCCGTGTATCCAGACCTTCCACTGCGTTATTAGACTCCGCACTTTTGCCGCCTGCCTTGACCTTCTGCTATGTTTGACTATGCTACCTTGCCTTTCCCAGCTACCTGTAAGGTTGAGCCGTGTCGGGGGTAGCCACCTGGTGTCACCTGCCGCAGCAAGTCCATCCTGCCTTGCGGCAGGTTCTGGTGAAGAACAAAGGCACCTTAACCCCTTAAGGACGCAGCCCATTTGGGCCTTAAAGGGGTAATCCGGTGAAAAACTTTTTTTTTAAATCAACTGGTGTCAGAAAGTTAAACAGATTTGTAAATTACTTCTATTAAAAAAGCTTAATCCTTCCTGTACTTATTAGCTTCTGAATACTACATTGGAAATTATTTTCCGTTTGAAACACAGAGCTGTCTGCTGACATCATGAGCACAGTGCTCTCTGCTGACATACCTGTCAATTTAGGAACTGTCCAGAGTAAAAGGAAATCCCCATACCAAACATACGCTGTTCTGGACAGTTCCAAAAATGGACAGAGATGTCAGCAGAGAGCACTGTGCTCATGATGTCAGCAGACAGCTCTGTGTTTCAAAAAGAAAAGAATTTCCGCTGTAGTATTCAGCAGCTAATAAGTACTGGAAGGATTAATATTTTATAACAGAAGTAATTTACAAATCTGGATAAGGAAAAGATAATAATGTGTAGCTCACTTATGATATAGAGAGAGTATAGTGCTTGAGGTTAAAGGTGGTACCCCCACCCAAGGGGCCTAATCTAATATAGGAAAAAAAAATATATATATATAAAATATATAAAAACCAGTCCTCTAAAGCACTAGGGGTATGAAAAAAGAAAATGAGTGAATAGAATGTGGATCCAATTGTTTTAGTGAAAATAAAATTGTGTTTATTATGTAGAATAATATAGTATACAGCCAATCACCTGGCAGGGCCCTGGCAGGTGAAAGGCAATAAAATGTTAAAATATTAATAAAAAATTAGCACAAAAATACAAAAGACGGGTGTTGAGGAGGGTGAGTGGTGCTGTGCACCGCGATACATTCGCTACAATTATACCTACCGATTCAGCTTACTTGCTACTGCATCCAAGACCACAACACTGTTGCAGGACTTATAATTGATTTACCCCTGATAAGTGTTTCTATTGAGTCTCTGCAAGACTATATGATACTTGTGACACTCCCGGCATCCGCGCTATATTTGTGATTTTTAGCATACAGCATTGATGGATTCTATTTCTTCTCAAGAAGACTTGTGATCATTGAAAAGAGACTTTTTATCTTTACAGCGGATATTAATTTAATTTATCTATTGTATTTTTGTGCTAATTTTTTATTAATATTTTAACATTTTATTGCCTTTCACCTGCCAGGGCCCTGCCAGGTGATTGGCTGTATACTATATTATTCTACATAATAAACACAATTTTATTTTCACTTAAACAATTGGATCCACATTCTATTCACTCATTTTCTTTTTTCATACCCCTAGTGCTTTAGAGGACTGGTTTTTATATATTTTATATATATATTTTTTTTCCTAATTTACAAATCTGTTTAACTTTCTGGCACCAGTTGATTTAAAAAAAAAAAAAAAAAAAAGTTTTTCACCGGAGTACCCCTTTAAAGGACATCTGCAGTGTTACAAACACTTATCCCCTATCCTCAAGATAGGGGATAAGTGTTTGATCGCGGGGGTCCAAACGCTGGGGCCCCCGGTGATCTCCTGTACGGGGCCGCGGCTCTCCCGTGCAGAGGGTGTGCCAGCCGCAGCATGACATTCCGGCCAGCACGCCTCCTCCATACATCTCTATGGGAGAGGCGGGGTGGCAGCATTCGTGCCTTCCCGGATCCCCCATAGAACTGTATGGGGATGGGGAGGAGACGGGGCATCACCGTCGACCTCTAGGTCAACGCTACGCGCCTTAGCGCCCTGTTAGGGAGCCCCCTGTTAGGGAGATCGGGGGGGGGGGGGTCCCAGCGGTCGGACCCCCCGCGATCAAACACTTATCCCCTATTCTGTGGATAGGGGATAAGTGTAATGCCGCTGCAGTTGTCCTTTAAGGACGCAGACAGTTTTATTTTTACGTTTTCGTTTTTTCCTCCTCGCCTTCAAAAAATCACAACTCTTTTAAATTTTCATCCACAGACTAGTGTGAGGGCTTGTTTTTTGCGCGACCAGTTGTCCGGTTGTAATGCCATCACTCATTTTACCATAAAATGTATGGCACAACCAGAAAAATACTATTTGTGTGGTAAAATTTAAAAGAAAACCACAATTTTGCTAATTTTGGAAGGTTTCGTTTTCAGGCCGTACAATTTATGGTAAAAATGACATGTGTTCTTTATTATTTGGGTCAATACGATTAAAATGATACCATGATAGCATACTTTTCTATTACTGTTGCGCTTAAAAAAAATCGCAAACTTTTTAACCAAATTAGTACGTTTAAAATCCCCCTATTTTGAAGACCTATAACTTTTTCTTTTTTCCGTATATGCGGCGGTATGAGGGCTCATTTTTTGCACCGTGATCTGTACTTTTTATTGATACCATATTTGCTTATGTAGAACTTTTAATCCATTTTTTATACATTTTTGGGGGGAATAAAATGTTATAAAAAAAAAAAGATCTATTTTGGACTTTTTTTTTATTTTTACGTTCACGCCGTTCACCGTACGGTATCATTAACATTTTATTTTAATAATTCAGATATTTACGCAGGCGACGATACAAAATATGTATATAAAATATTTTTTTAACACTTTTTGGGGGTGAAATAGGGAAATTGGGACAATTTACGTTTTTATTGGGGGAGGGGTTTTTCACGTTTTTTAAACTTTTTAAAAAACTTTTTTTACTTTTATTTTTACACTTTAACAGTCCCCATAGGGGACTATTTATAACAATCATTCGATTGTTAATACTGTTCAGTGCTATATATAGGACATAGCACTGATCAGCATTATCGGTCATCTTCTGCTCTGGTCTGAGGGGACCTCCGTCTGCCATGATGAATTATCGGATCGCCGCGACAGCGCTGCAGGCGATCCCATCATCCATTTTATTGACCGCGATGCTGCAGATGCCGTGATCTGTAGTGATCACGGCATCTGAGGGGTTAATGGCGGATATCCGCAGGATCGCGGATGTCCGCCATTACGGGCGGGTCCCTGGCTGCGATCAGCAGCCGGGACCTGCCGCGCATTATCCGGGTAACGCTCCAATGCTCACGGTTATGCTTGGGCGTGAATGTACGTCCTGGTGCGTTAAGTACCACCTCACCAGTACGTACATTTATGTCCTGCGTCGTTAAGGGGTTAAACTCTGCTCCCCAACACGGTCCAAGTCATCATCCACACAGGTTAGAGGATCCACATCCAGCTCCCTTACATTACTCTTTATCTATCTTTTAGACATTTTCAATTTGTTGCGTAATGAATCAATTTTCCATTGAATATTTACTTTAAATTATCATGTATTCATAAAAATTGGATAATCAGAATAGACAACATGAATAAGAAGAAAAAAATTACAAAAATCTGATTAATACAGACAAATTAATTAGTTAAGAAATTACATAAGACATTAAACTATTCTGACAACATTTCTGACGAGCATTATGAAAATGCCTTTTGATTTATCCGACTAGTTTTTTTGGATGGGCAGCATTTTGTCATGTGTCATTTTTGTAATGTCCTTCTTTGGCCAATCAGCTTATGCCAAAGAAGGACAGTCAGACTGCAGACAGGAAAGGGGTTGTTTGTTTAAGTAGGGGAAGGAGCAGATGTTGTGACTGAGAGATTTAAAAATCTGTGTAAAGGAAAAGTAGAGCAGTTGCCTATTTTATTTTTCAGATAAATCTATAAAGTCTTATCTTTTAAATCTATAAAGTGATCTGAAAGAAAAAGATAATGAGGACTGCTCCATAGTATATTAAGACCAATGCCAGTACACACCAAGTAAAAAAATGTCCACCCCCTAGAAGAATCTTTGTGTCTGGTGTGCGAAAGGTAAAATTAAAGGGTAGCTCCCACCATCACTTTTTTTCTTTTTTCTGTCCCTGCCTATTACCCATCTATCCCTAACCCCCTCCCTGCCTTTAATTTTGTGTGCTCACTACCAGGCAGACTCCCCCAGCAGTAACCACATCACTGATGCCTGCTGGGGCCGACACTTCCGCCCGTAGTTCACCTATACAGGGTGCCTCCAGCTGTTTACTCACTGCAACTCCCAGCTTGCCCTGACATCTATTGTCTGTCAGGGCATGCTGGGAGTTGTAGTGGGGAAACAACTGGAGGCATACTGTATAGGTGAACACCGTGATGGCCGCACATCCCGCTCCCGCCGTGCAGCCCGCAACCCCCCTGGCCCCGCTGCGCCGCACAACCCACTACCCCCCTCCCCTCCCCCGCAAAAGCAAAAGCATTCACAACAGACACAACAGAGATAATTTTACCTGTCGCCGGGAGCCGGCGTGTGAGGCCAGGGAGCCTGCGCGCGTCCTCTTCCTTCAAAGTGCTCGCTCCCGCCTGTCAGATTGACAGGCGGGAGCGAGCACCGTAGTGAATGAAGCGACCCCTAGTGGCAGAATTTAAAAGTGATTTTAAACTGTTTTAAAATCACTTTTTTTTAATTAAAGTATATTAGAGATATGTTGTAGTACTTAAGTACTACAACATATCAATTTTTTGATTTCATGACAGTGCCCATTTAACCCGATAACGACCATGGACGAGTATAGACGTCCAGGTTGGTGGGCGTTCCGGCACCTGGACGTCTATACTCGTCCATTATTCTCATGGGTGCTGCCCAGTGCACCCACGAGATTGCGGCAGGGACTCAGCTGTATCACACAGCCGGGTCCCTGCTGCATTGCTGCGACCAAAGTAAACTTCGGTCCCGGCAGTTTTAACCCTTACAGCCGTGGTCGGAAGTGACCGCGGGCTGTGTTATGACAGAGAGAGGGGGCTCCCTCTGTCTCCTCTGCAGCATCGCGATCGCGGGGTGCTGTGTATGGCTGCGGCTGGCCGGGGCCTGCCGCACTGCAGGGAGTGAAGTTCACTTCACTCCCGACAGTTTAACCCTTACAGCCGCGGTCAGAAGTGACCGCGCGCTGTAAGGAGTTCTGACAGAGGGAGGGGGCTCCCTCTGTCTCTCCTGCAGCACCCTGGAGCATCGCGGGGTGCTGCTGCATACCTGGGCAGCCGGGGGTCCTACAAAGACCCCCAGGTCCGCCCTGGGTATTGCCAGAGGCACGTCCTAATATGCTGCCTGCTAGTGAAAACTGGCAGGCAGCATATAACTGCAATGCTTTGGAATACTAAGTATTCCAAAGCATTAAAAAGTGTAAAGATAAATAAATAAAATAAAAGTGTAAAAAGAAATAAAAATGTAATAAAAGTGTAAAAAAAATATATTAAAAATACATTTATTAAATGAATCTAATAAAAAAAAATGCATAATGTGTAGGATGTAATATAGGATGTAATATGCTGCAGATGTTCACCATGTGATCCTACACATTATGCAGCAGTCACGGTAATGAGCTCCCTGCTGCGGCTGGGTAGCTCTGTGTGTCCACTCATAGCGGCGGATTTCCCGCCGGCAGTCATGAGCGGACACACTGAGCTACCCAGCCGCAGCAGTGATGGATATATTCGCCATGAGCGGGTGCTTATTCCCACAACATGGCGGATATATCCATCAGGAGCCTTAACTGTCACAGACAGATGCGTTATAATGCCAGCTGACCACGGACCAATCAGAGAGGTCCCTGGTCCAGCCAATAACTTGTAGGGGTGCGGTATATAAATGGGGTCACTTGTGGGGGTGGGGGTACTGTTCTGCCCTGAAAGCCAAATGGCGTTCCTCTCCTTCTGAGTCCTACCACGCGGCCAAGGAACCATATATGGCCTAAGCGGGGGTATTTCCGAACATGGGACAAGCAGCTAAATAAAATATAGGGTGCATCTCTTTCAATATCAGAAGTGATGTACAAAAAATATGCCCCCCAAATGATGCATTTGTGAAAAATTGCAAATTTAGAATTTTTAACACTGACTTTGTAATAATTCCTGCCAAAAAATGATGGTGTTAAAATACTCACTGTACCCCCTAGCGAATACCTTAAGGGGTCTAGTTTTTAAAATGGGGTCATTTGGGGGGGGGGGGGGGTGTTCCTATGTTCTACTACCTTTTAATTTCTGCAAACCTTGCATAGCACATAAAAAGAGATGTACTTTTCAAATTTTCAAAATTTTCAAAATTTCAAGTTAAATTGTTAGGCTTCTAACTAATTTAAAATGTTAATTAAGAACAAAAAAATGACGTCAAAATAAAGTAGACATCTGAAAGTATAAGTTTCATAAACTATTTGGTCAGTAAGTATAAATATATGCAACCTATTAGTATTAAAATAGCAAAAAATCGTAATTTTTTGTAAAAATGTCATGATTTTTTGCATTGTAAAAAAAAAACTACAAATGATATCGGCTTACTTTTACTTTGTACATGAAGGACAACTTGTGACAAAAAAACAATGTCAGAATTATTGTGATTGGCAAAACATTACCAGAGTTATTCTCTAATAAAGACAGACATCACCGATTTGAAAAAGCAGGCCTGGTCTTTCAGGGGTGTGCAGGTTTATTTGTATTGGTCCTTAAGGGGTTAAAGGAAAAGTTGCAACGATAAATACATAAACGTCAGCATCAGTTCAGAATATCAAATAGTTTAGAAGATGAAATAAGATAAAATATAAAAAGACAGAACAAAAAGAATCTAAAGAAAGGTTTTATATAGTGTGAACAACAAAACCTAATAGGAAATAAGGTTGAAAAACAAAAACAACAGAATGAAAAATTGTGCTTAAAAAGCAAAACTAGATTAATAGAAAGTTTTCCATTGTGCATATGTCATCTATCTATCCAACTGCACTTATTCACATGAAAATGATGCGACTTGTCATCTCTTGTCTTCTCTTTTTTTTAGCATCCACAGCACTCAAGGAAACCTGTTAATAGAATGGATAGATAGATAGATAGATAGATAGATAGATATCAATCCAAAAGGTAGGCAGCACAACCACAAATGTAATGACAAAGTCCCGGGGTGCAGGCAGACACTTGCAGTCCCAGTCGCAGACTGCTCAGATAATGCAATCCAAGAAATTTCAGCAGCACACCCGTATGTTCAAGTGAAGCAGTGGGATTTTATTTACCCATATCAGATACAACGTTTCAACTGAATCTCGCAGTCTTTTTCAAGCAAAGTGCACAGATTACTACACTCACAATATATCAGGTGTCCAATTAACAATCCAATTATTATAAAAGTCATCATAAAAACGATCAAATACAAAATACATAACAATCAAAGTGCATATCCTATTGTGCAAACCGCAATATACATCATACATTAGCATGATCCTACAATAACATCCAAAACACCATTATATTCTATATATGCATTATCCCATATGTTACAGTTTCAGGTGTAAGGTGTCTTGTGCTGATTAAAAACAAATTAAAAACAGATCGTTACCTGGAGACAGATCCACATTCTACTATGTGTTCTATAGTCGCCATTACAGGGTCTCATACTTCCTGGTCGGCATCTCGGGGTCATGTGACCGTCATGTGACCGCCAAGTGTCACATGATCGTGGCTCTCTGGCCGGAGAGCTCCGCGCATGCGCACATGACACCTAGATGCCGACCCTAATGTAAATCTCATATTTTCAAGTAATAACCCATGGATTATGTATACTAATGGGGGAATAAAAAATCATTTATGGGCTGAATATGTGATAAGCGCTATACAAGATATAAGCCAGCTAATTATGTGTATATATATATCATTCACTCTAGATAGTATTGTATAATACAACATATAAAACTGTATAATATTAGAATATTAGTGTGTTCAGATGTGTGGATGAAACAAATGTGGATGAAACAAATGTGTATATTAAAAAATAAAAAATAACACAGTTTACAGAAGTGCATCAATAACGCTTCAAAACCGCATCTAATGTGAATAGTGTTATATAACTAATTATGTGATGGGAGACGTATGACTCCCTCACACAACCTTAGTGTTATGTGGCTATAATATATAGACTATGTGTCATAATTTATATGTAATGAGAAACAACGTGTATGGGTGTATAATGAAATAAAAAATAGTGGATAATAAATAGTAAATAAAAATAAAAAAAATAGTGCAAAATGTAAAAAAAAATTGAAATTGATAAAGATTAAATATGATTAAAAAAAAACTTTCTTTGTGTAGGAAAATTTTTGGGGAAAAGAAGAGTACCTACAAAATTATATTAAGTGACTATACAATTTATTTTCTATAGTTATATAACAAATAAAAAAAAAAAAAAACATAATGTAAGGTCAATTAGATTTTGTGGATCTGTCTCTTCGGTATAGTAGATGCTTTGAATCTAGAAAAAAGAGAGAAGAAAAATTAATAGATGTTCTATCTATAAGACAAAAACTTTTTCTTTTTATATAATCACAACCTAAGTATCCGTGCACTGTTTTCTACATGAGGACAAAAAGGTTTAGGCCTTGTAAATGGAAGAAGTTACCACAAAATCAACATTCAAACCCTGAGGGCGTAGGGTACCTAACTTGTGAATACAAAATAATTCCCTCTTTTTCAAACGACTTATTCTGTCCCCTCCACGTTTTGATATCGGGATATGATCTATTAATTTATAGCGTAGGTCATTTTTCGTGTGCCCCGCCTCAACAAAATGTTTAGACACCGGTAAATCCATCTTAGCTTTCCTGATGGAATATCGGTGTTGGTTGAGGCGGGTACGAAAGTCGAGGGTTGTTTCTCCCACGTACAGGAGGTGACAAGGACAAGTTAGTACTTAAATAACATAACTTGAAGTGCATGTTAGATAGTATTTAATCCTGTACTCACAATTGGTTTTGGGATGAATAAATGTTGGACCCTTGTTCATGCGGGGGCAGTTGATACAGCCTCTGCATGGAAATGAGCCTGTTTGTTTAACAGTCAGATACCTCTGATGATCAGCCGATTTCAAAGATACATCAGTCTTCACCAACTTGTCCCTTAAACTAGGTGGTTTGCGATATGACATTAGGGGCATTATCTGAAATTCTGGGACCATCGGATGACAGTCCTTAATAATAGGCCAGTGTCTGCGAATCACATTAGCAATTTTCCTAGAGCAAGAATTGTACGTAGAAATAAAAGATACTCTAGAGGGCTTGTCTTCCTTCTGTGTCTGGTGTATACGTTCTTTTCTATCCATTTCAATTATTTCTGCTTACTCTTATTCAAAAGGTCTAGGGGATAACCCCTCTTTGAAAAATTAGAAATCATTTTGTCCAAGGCCGGTTCCAGTTTTTCATCAATCCCCACCACACGGCGGACCCTCATCATCTGGGCGGGGGTGACGACTGTCATACCTTAAAATTGAGTTGCTGTCGGTTGGTTTCACGTATAAATCAGTAGTTAGGTGGTCACCCTCAATGATAACTAATGTATCTAAAAATTGTACCGATACTGGGGAAAAAGTTAAAGTAAATTTGTGGTGATTATTACCCTGATATAAATAACAAAAAAATTCCTGAAGTTGCATTTCGGTACTTGACCAGATGAGTGTTACGCCGAGCGCTCCGGGTCCCCGCTCCTCCCCGGAGCGCTCGCTACACTCTCGCTATTGCAGCGCTCCGGTCAGATCCACTGACCCGGTGCGCTGCGATCCTGCCTCCAGCCGGGATGCGATTCGCGATGCGGGTGGCGCCCGCTCGCGATGCGCACCCCGGCTCTCGTACCTGACTCGCTCTCCGTCGGTCCTGTCCCGGCGCGCGCGGAACCCGCTCCCTAGGGCGCGCGCGCGCCGGGTCTCTGCGATTTAAAGGGCACTGCGCCGCTGATTGGCGCAGTGGTTCTAATCAGTGTGTTCACCTGTGCACTCCCTATGTATACCTCACTTCCCCTGCACTCCCTCGCCGGATCTTGTTGCCATTGTGCCAGTGAAAGCGTTTCCTTGTGTGTTCCTAGCCTGTGTTCCAGACCTCCTGCCGTTGCCCCTGATTACGATCCTTGCTGCCTGCCCCGACCTTCTGCTACGTCCGACCTTGCTTCTGTCTACTCCCTTGTACCGCGCCTATCTTCAGCAGTCAGAGAGGTTGAGCCGTTGCTAGTGGATACGACCTGGTCACTACCGCCGCAGCAAGACCATCCCGCTTTGCGGCGGGCTCTGGTGAACACCAGTAGTGACTTAGAACCGGTCCACTAGCACGGTCCACGCCAATCCCTCTCTGGCACAGAGGATCCACCTCCTGCCAGCCGGCATCGTGACAGTAGATCCGGCCATGGATCCCGCTGAAGTTCCTCTGCCAGTGGTCGCCCAGCAGTCACAACAGATAGCGCAACAAGGCCACCAGCTGTCTCAACTGACCGTGGTGAGGTCGGCGACAACTGGCTTCAACACCATTCCCCAACCCTGGATTGGTCCACAGGGGAGATCAAGAGTTGGGGTACCTCTTGTTTCAAGGACTGCCTTAAACCGGTTCCCAGTACTTCCTGCCGTGACCCTGTGGTTCCCCCTGTAACCGGTCTCCCTAAGGCCTATATGGACTTTGCTGATGTATTTTGCAAAAAACAAGCTGAGACTCTACCTCCTCACAGGCCTTATGACTGTCCTATTGACCTCCTCCCGGGCACTACTCCACCCCGGGGCAGAATTTATCCTCTGTCCGCCCCAGAGACTCTTGCTATGTCTGAGTACATCCAGGAAAATTTAAAAAAGGGCTTTATCCGCAAATCCTCCTCTCCTGCCGGAGCTGGATTTTTCTTTGTGTCCAAAAAAGATGGCTCCCTACGTCCTTGCATTGACTACCGCGGTCTTAATAAAATCACGGTAAAGAACCGTTATCCTCTACCTCTTATCTCTGAACTCTTTGATCGCCTCCAAGGTGCCCACATCTTTACCAAACTGGACTTAAGAGGTGCTTATAATCTCATCCGCATCAGGGAGGGGGATGAATGGAAAACGGCATTTAACACTAGAGATGAACACTTTGAGTATCTGGTCATGCCCTTTGGCCTGTGCAACGCCCCTGCCGTCTTCCAAGACTTTGTTAATGAAATTTTTCGTGATCTCTTATATTCCTGTGTTGTTGTGTATCTGGACGATATTCAGATTTTTTCTGCTAACCTAGAAGAACACCGCCAACATGTCCGCATGGTTCTTCAGAGACTTCGTGACAATCAACTTTATGCCAAAATGGAGAAATGTCTGTTTGAATGTCAATCTCTTCCTTTCCTAGGATACTTGGTCTCTGGCCGGGGACTACAAATGGATCCAGACAAACTCTCTGCCGTCTTAGATTGGCCACGCCCCTCCGGACTCCGTGCTATCCAACGTTTTTTGGGGTTCGCCAATTATTACAGACAATTTATTCCTCATTTTTCCACCATTGTGGCTCCTATCGTGGCTTTAACCAAAAAGAATGCCAATCCTAAGTCATGGCCTCCTCAAGCGGAAGACTCCTTTAAACGGCTCAAGGCTGCCTTTTCTTCTGCTCCCGTGCTCTCCAGACCTGACCCTTCTAAACCCTTCCTATTGGAGGTTGATGCCTCCTCAGTAGGAGCTGGAGCGGTTCTTCTACAAAAAAATTCTTCCGGGCATGCTGTTACTTGTGGTTTTTTTTCTAGGACCTTTTCTCCGGCGGAGAGGAACTACTCCATCGGGGATCGAGAGCTACTGGCCATTAAATTAGCACTTGAGGAATGGAGGCATCTGCTGGAGGGATCAAAATTTCCAGTTATTATTTACACCGATCACAAGAATCTCTCCTATCTCCAGTCTGCCCAACGGCTGAATCCTCGCCAGGCCAGGTGGTCTCTGTTCTTTGCCCGGTTTAATTTTGAAATTCACTTTCGCCCTGCCGATAAGAACATTAGGGCCGATGCTCTCTCTCGTTCCTCGGACGCCTCGGAAGTAGAGCTCTCTCCGCAACACATCATTCCTCCTGACTGCCTGATCTCCACTTCTCCAGCCTCCATCAGGCAAACTCCTCCAGGGAAGACCTTCGTCTCTCCACGCCAACGCCTCGGAATCCTCAAATGGGGTCACTCCTCCCATCTCGCAGGCCATGCGGGCATCAAGAAATCCGTGCAACTCATCTCTCGTTTCTATTGGTGGCCGACTCTGGAGACGGATGTTGTTGATTTTGTGCGAGCCTGCACTGTCTGTGCCCGGGATAAGACTCCTCGCCAGAAGCCCGCTGGTCTTCTTCATCCTCTGCCTGTCCCCGAACAGCCTTGGTCTCTGATTGGTATGGACTTTATTACAGACTTACCCTCATCCCGTGGCAACACTGTTGTTTGGGTGGTCGTTGATCGATTTTCCAAGATGGCACATTTTATTCCTCTTCCTGGTCTTCCTTCAGCACCTCAGTTGGCAAAAAATTTTTTGTACACATTTTTCGTCTTCACGGGTTGCCCACGCAGATCGTCTCGGATAGAGGCGTCCAATTCGTGTCAAAATTCTGGAGGGCTGTCTGTAAACAACTCAAGATTAAATTAAACTTTTCTTCTGCTTATCATCCTCAGTCCAATGGGCAAGTAGAAAGAGTTAACCAGGTCCTGGGTGATTATTTACGGCATTTTGTTTCCTCCCGCCAGGATGACTGGGCAGATCTTCTACCATGGGCCGAATTCTCGTATAACTTCAGAGTCTCTGAGTCTTCTTCCAAATCCCCATTTTTCGTGGTGTACGGCCGTCACCCTCTTCCCCCCCTCCCTACTCCCTTGCCCTCTGGTTTGCCCGCTGTGGATGAAATAACTCGTGATCTTTCCATCATATGGAAAGAGACCCAAAATTCTCTCTTACAGGCTTCATCACGCATGAAGAAGTTTGCTGATAAGAAAAGAAGAGCTCCCCCCATTTTTTCTCCGGGAGACAAGGTATGGCTCTCCGCTAAATATGTCCGCTTCCGTGTTCCCAGCTACAAATTGGGACCACGCTATCTTGGTCCTTTCAAAATTTTGTGCCAGATTAATCCTGTCTCTTACAAACTTCTTCTTCCTCCTTCTCTTCGTATTCCTAATGCCTTTCACGTTTCTCTTCTTAAACCACTCATCATCAACCGTTTCTCTCCCAAACTTGTTTCTCCCACTCCTGTCTCCGGCTCCTCGGACATCTTCTCCGTTAAGGAGATACTGGCCTCCAAGAAGGTCAGAGGGAAAACCTTTTTTTTGGTCGATTGGGAGGGCTGTGGTCCTGAAGAGAGATCCTGGGAACCTGAGGACAATATCCTAGACAAAAGTCTGGTCCTCAGGTTCTCAGGCTCCAAGAAGAGGGGGAGACCCAAGGGGGGAGGGTACTGTTACGCCGAGCGCTCCGGGTCCCCGCTCCTCCCCGGAGTGCTCGCTACACTCTCGCTATTGCAGCGCTCCGGTCAGATCCACTGACCCGGTGCGCTGCGATCCTGCCTCCAGCCGGGATGCGATTCGCGATGCGGGTGGCGCCCGCTCGCGATGCGCACCCCGGCTCCCGTACCTGACTCGCTCTCCGTTGGTCCTGTCCCGGCGCGCGCGGCCCCGCTCCCTAGGGCGCGCGCGCGCCGGGTCTCTGCGATTTAAAGGGCCACTGCGCCGCTGATTGGCGCAGTGGTTCTAATCAGTGTGTTCACCTGTGCACTCCCTATGTATACCTCACTTCCCCTGCACTCCCTCGCCGGATCTTGTTGCCATTGTGCCAGTGAAAGCGTTTCCTTGTGTGTTCCTAGCCTGTGTTCCAGACCTCCTGCCGTTGCCCCTGATTACGATCCTTGCTGCCTGCCCCGACCTTCTGCTACGTCCGACCTTGCTTCTGTCTACTCCCTTGTACCGCGCCTATCTTCAGCAGTCAGAGAGGTTGAGCCGTTGCTAGTGGATACGACCTGGTCACTACCGCCGCAGCAAGACCATCCCGCTTTGCGGCGGGCTCTGGTGAACACCAGTAGTGACTTAGAACCGGTCCACTAGCACGGTCCACGCCAATCCCTCTCTGGCACAGAGGATCCACCTCCTGCCAGCCGGCATCGTGACAATGAGGAAGATGTCGTCAATGTAGCGCCACCACCCCAGCACGTGGCTGAAGTGGCGGCACCCATAGACGACATCTTCCTTCATGGCCGCCATGAACACGTTGGCGTACGTGGGCGCCTTGTTCGTGCCCATGGCGATCCCTGTCAACTGTAAATAAAAAGTATAAATTGTAATTATAAAAAGTGTAATTGAACATAAAAAAATTATTTGTGAGAACCATTTCCAATTGTGATAGTATAAATTTAAGTTATCCTTCTGTAAAATCATGTGTAATTGCATTTTTTACAGCCGACAATCCTGCCTCATGTGGGATGGACGTATACAAAGATGTTATGTCCAAAGAGGCCAGGATTGTCTTGGGAGAAATTTTGATTCGATCTGTCTGAGAAAATCCGAAGTGTCACAAATAAAAGATTTAAATCTTACTGTGTATGGTCACAGAACACGGTCCAAAAAAACTGAAATGGAACTTGTGATAGAACCCCTCCCGGAGACAATGGGTCTACCGGGAAGGTCCACAAGGGATTTAGGAATTTTAGGCAAAATGAACAAAAAAGGGGTGGTAGGGTGTTTAACATACAAAAAATCCAATAATGCCTTATCAATTAAACCATCATGTAATACATTGGACAAGTATTCTACAATCCTCCTCTCAATATTGTTTCTAGGGTCTATGTTTAATACTTGATAAACCGAGGTATCAGAGATTTGTCTGTAGACCTCACTCAGGTATTTAGATCGATCCATGACCACAACCCCACCACCTTTGTCAGCCGACTTGATGATGAGGTTGTGGTCATGGATCAATTGATTGAGTGCCGTATACTGTGCCTTGGACAAGCTTTAGCGAATACATACATTGTCTTCCAGGCGGAGCCTGTCTAGATCCTGCCTGACTAAAGTGCAGAAAGTCTCAATGGGATTGGAACCAACCTGTGGGTTAAAGTTGCTGGGGACTTGTAGATCATAGTCAGCAGCCCTGAAACCCACAGGTTGGCCATCAACAGAAATACTACTAGCCTGCCCCGCGGGTTTATCCCCAAACCAGGCTTTTAGTTTTAATTTCCGAAAGAATTGTATACAATCGAGTTCAATTTGGAACCAATCAGGCCCATTAGTGGGGCAAAAACTCAGTCCCTTTGCAAGTAATTGAAGCTGTACATTGGTAAGTTCAACAGAAGAAATATTTACCACTTCTTTCTGGAGTTGGGTTTGCTCTGGGATCCCTTCTGGGTGCGATGTCTGGTCTTGATGTTGCCGCCTATGGCGCCAGCCTCCTCGTCGGGTGGGATATCGCTTGTGTGTTGATGAAGCTCTAAAAAAATCTTGTGAATTGTGGCTAGATGATGCAGATGATTGCGGTGTATTCATTTTCTCATGCTGGGTATCTGTTTTCCAATCACGGGGTCTTTTTGGAGATCTTCTGGTGGTAGATGTCTGTGTACCCCACAGATACACACGGCCATTAGTGTAATCAGTGGAATCCCTAAACCATTTGTGTCTCTTGGTACTTTCAACTTCCGATTTCAGCTTTTGCAGGAATAGGGTATGTTTAGAATGTAGCTTATCAAAATAACTGTCAGTAAGTAGTGTTTTTAGAGTAATTTCAGCATTCTTGATTTTATCTTTTACAGTCACTATGTCTCTCTGTAAGAATTCCATATTCAGCAGTATCAGGTCGAGAGAATATCTATTAGCAATCAGTTCATAACGTTGACGGAATTCAAGATTTCTCATATAAGCGTTGTCTCTCGGTTGGATTTGCATGCCTCTTGGGACACACTGGGCTTTGTAGTACTCCCTAAGCGTGGACAGATGTAATGTGAGGGAGAGAAGTCGTTTGGTTTCATTCTCAAATTGCCTCTGTACGTCCATAGAAGTAGGTACATGTAAAAAAGCAATATCGCCCTCCACAGAGCCCAAGATCCTGTTTATGTCCTCAGTTGAGAAAGCTGATAGATAGATAGATAGATGACATGTGCACAGTGGTAAACTTTCTATCAGTCTAGTTTTGTTTTTGCACCACCATTTCCTTGTCATAAAATCCTTGCTTCATTATTTATCAGATAACGGCTTTTTTCTATGCTTAATGTCCTGATATGGGGACTGCCACAGAGCCGACCTCAGAAAATCTGGACTTTACAACATCTTAACAGCCGGATCTATGCAGATTACCATATTGTAACCTGGTCTTTTTAATATATAATGACCTTTGTTTATTATTCTATGTACTTATATTTTCTTTATTGTCAAATATCTGTTTTAAAGAAAAATAATTTCATTAAAAAAAACTGTTAAACAAACAAAAAAAAAAAAACAACAAAAAAAAAAGAATTGATGTACCAGTTACCATGGAAACATCACTTATTGCCATAGATGTTTTAAGACCATTTTTAACACACATCTTTATGAATTTTTTTTTTATATACCATATATACCTGAGTATTAGCCGTTCTGAATATAAGCCGAGGCCCCTAATTTCACCGCAAAAAGCTAGGAAAAGCTATTGACTCGACTATAAGCTTAGGGTGGGAAATACATCATTCCCCATATCATAATCCCCCTGTCCTCATCCAGACCCCCAGTCATTAATACCCCCGTCATCATCACCCCCGTCATTATCATCCTCATCATCATCACCCTGTCATTATCACCCTGTCATTATCACCCCATCATCATCACCCTGTCATCATCCCCCTCGTCATCATCCCCCCCTTCATCATCACCACCTGTCAATCCCTTCATCATCATCCAGACCCCCCTTTTGTTTTCTACTCACCTCCCCAGTTGTTGCTTTCTCGGTAGGGAGGAAGGGTGAGCTGGTCCGGGCCATCGATCTTTGGCCATCTATGCTGCAGGGACCGTCCGGTGGGAAGGGTTAGTCGTTCCTGGCTGTCCATCTTCACTGGTAGGCCCTCTTCTCATTGCATTGATGACGATGCGTAGGGAAGTCCGTGCGCAGCAGATGTCCATGACATCCCTGCGCATGAATGTCCCTGCGCAGTGGTGCCAATGCAGCGTCACTAGTTTGGGGCCTGCCCGGAGCAGAGAAGAGGGCCTCCCGGTGAAGATGGACAGCCTGGAACGACTAACCCTCCCCCCGGATGGTCTCTGCAGCTTAGATGGCCGAAGATGGATGGCCTGGCTCATCCCCTCACAGGTAAGCCAGAAGCGTTTTTTGTTCACTTGAGTATAAGCCTAGGGGGCGCATTTTCAGCACGAAAAATCGTGGTGAAAAACTTGGCTTATACTTGAGTATATATAGTATCCGAAATATGCAAATTAATTAAATAAATTAACCGCTCATGGCACATAAAATAAACCCTAACATAGCTTCGTAGATGGAAAAATAAAAAGTGTTATAGTGGTCAGAACACGGCATTTAACTTTTTTTTTCTTTTTAAAGTTTTCTATTATTTTTTCTTTTTTTTCTCGTTCTCTACAAGGTAAGATGACGTATTCTTATGTGCCCCTTCTCTTCCATGCTGGTCTTTCCCTTCACATTCCTACGTACTCCCATTCCTCTTCCCTTCTTTGTCCCCCTGCTCACCTGTTCTCTCTCTCTCTCTCTCTCTCTCTCTCTCTCTCTCTCTCTCTCTCTTTACAGCCTCTCTCTTTTGGCTCTTCTGATTTTCATTAGTTCTCTATGTTACATTGCCTGACATGGGACTACTTATCCATGGTGATCCACTTGTTGATTATGTTATTGCACAATATAGACCAATACTTTATATATTATACTCCTTGTACCTGTGACACCATGTTGTGTTGCACCACTAGGTCTGTGGTCTTACTGCTTGGTTTTAGTTACCATATGGTTCCTTTTTCTTGTGTTTTTCTTGATTTGACATGTAAAGAATCTTCTAACTACACTGTACCATGCCGCAATGTAAACGTATATGACTTCTTGATTGTCATTTGACTCTTACACTTGTTTACCCGTGTTTTTGTGTTTCTCAAAACTTAATAAATACTTATTCTGGAAAAAAATAAGAAATTATGCAGGTTTGGTATAATTGGAATTGTACTTACCCATAGAATAAAGATAGCATGTCAGATTTACTATATTGTGAAATTATAGCAGCACAAATTTGCACAATTTCATATTTTTTCAATTTTGCCTTAGATATATATTTTTGTATGCCCCCTTCATACATTATGGGGGATATTTATCAAAACGTTCCCAGAGGAATTGTAGCTGAGTTGCCCATAGCAACCAATCAGATCGCTTCTTTCATTTTGCAGAGGACTTTTCAAAAATGAAAGAAACTATCTGATTGGTTGCTATGGGCAACACAGCAACTTTTTTTCCTTTGGACAAGTTTTGATAAATCTCCCCCTATATCACTAATTAAAGTGTGCCAATGAAAACTTAAAGTTGTCCCACAAAAAAGAAGCCCTAATACAACTTTGTCGTTGAAAAAAAAAATGTGGAAAGCAAAACAACGTGAGCCAAAAAAAATTAAAATAAGATCATGAAGGGCTTAAAGGGCCACACCTACGCGATCCAGCCATCATTCGCGCAGCCTGGCCTGCAATTAAACAACTGCCAAATATTTCAGACCAAATAAGTTTGTGGTCAACCCAGTATTTAGCAATAAACCTAAAATTCATGAATAGCACTGTCTAAGGAACCTAAAGCCCTGTATAACACTGCTTGGTGTCCTTGGAGTGCATCCATCTACTTTTGAACTGTTCAACTGTTTAAATGGGTACTCGGGTGGGAAAAAAAAATCATATCAACTGGCTCCAGAAAGTTAAACCGATTTGCAAATTATTTCTATTAAAAAATCTTAAAGGGGTATTCCTTGATTTGACAATGCTACATAGGCTTTAAAGTTATTGAAGTTCATAATATAGTGTCTGTACCTGTGTGTGATGGTTTTCTCACAATTCTTATGTGACTTTCACCCCAATATTTATTTTTAACAGCATACAATACTACTGTTGTCTCAGATTTTTCCCCGTCTGCAATGCGGCCAAGACCTGACCTCACAAGTTAGCTGATGACGGTGAGCCTGTCTGCTTCAATGGGTGGAGGGATTGCTTGGTAGGAGAGAGATCATTCTGCAACTAATGCAACAGCTGTATGCACCCTGATTGAAAACCACAGGCCTTTTGAATGGATGCAGCACATTTATGTTTCAATGGGTGGGGTGGCTGATGTGTGGGAGAGAGAAAAATGGAATTATGGAATTTGGAGTCAAAAAAAGAAAACTCAAACAGTAAATACCAGTTCACAAAAAGCTAGCCACAGTATTTTGGTAATCTAACAACATTGCCATTTAGCCCCAAGACAAGCACAAATCCTTCCTAAGACTGTCCATTACTGTCTGGCAGGTACGTACTAAAATCACCTTATGGTGGATAATACCTTTAATCCTTCCAGTACTTATCAGTTACTGTATACTACAGAGAAAGTTGAGTTGCTCTTTTCTATTTGACCACATTGCTCTTTGCTGACGCCCCTGTCTGTGTCAGGAACTGTCCAGAGTAGGAGCAAATCCCCACAGCAAACCTCTCCTACTCCAGACAGGTCCTGACAGGGACAGAGGTGTCAGCAAAGAGCATTGTGGTCAGACTGGAATGAACCCACACAACTTCCTGTGGAGTATATAGCAGCTGATAAGTACTGGAAGGATTAATATTATTTTTAATAGAATCAATTTACAAATCTGTTTAACTTTCTGGAGCCAGTTGACATGAAAAAAAATAGTTTTCCACCGGAGTACCCCTTTAATAATACAGCTGTGATGTCCTCTTGTGTGGCAAAAAAGGCCTATAGGCTCCCCTAAAGCACAGGGCCTGTGCGAGACTGTTACCTCTGTGTAGCTATCTCTATTACAGTCATTGCCGTAAATGTTGGCACCCCTGAAATTTTTTCGAGAAAATTAAGTATTTCTCACAGAAAAGGATTGCAGTAACACATGTTTTGCTATACACATGTTTATTTCCTTTGTGTGTATTGGAACTGAACCAAAAAAGGGAGGAAAAAAAGCTAATTGAACATAATGTCACACCAAACTCCAAAAATGGTCTGGATAAAATTATTGGCACCCTTAACTTAATAGTTGTCTGCTCACCCTTTGGAAAAAATAACTGAAATCAGTCGCTTCCTATTACCATCAATAAGCTTCTTACACCTCTCAGCCAGAATGTTGGACCACAATTCCTTTGTAAACTTCTCCAGGTCTCTCTTATTGGAAGGCGCCTTTTCCCAACAGCAATTTTAAGATCTCTATGAGATTTAGCTCTGCATTCTTCAGAACCCTCCAGCGCTTTGTTGCTATCCATTTCTAGGTGCTTTTTGACATATGTACTGCTGGAAGACCAAAGATTTCAGATGCAAACTCAGCTTTCTGACACTGAGTTGTACAGTGCAATCCAAAATCCGTTGGTAATCCGCAGATTTCATGATGCCTTGCACACATTCAAGGCACCCAGTGCTAGAGGCAGCAAAACAACCCAAAAAATCATTGAACCTCCACCATATTTCACTGTAGGTACTGTGTTCTTTTCTTTGTAGGCCTCATTCCATTTTCGGTAAACAGTAGAATGATGTGCTTTACAAAAAAGCTATATCTTTGCCTCATCTGTTCACAAGACATTTTCCCAGAAGCATTTTAGATTACTCAAGTTCATTTTGGCAAAATGTAGTCTTGCTTTTTTTTATGTCTCTGTGTCAGCAGTGGGGTCCACCTGGGTCTCCTACCATACCGTTTCATTTCATTTAAATGTCAACGGATAGTTCGCGCTGACACTGATGCAACCTGAGCCTGCAGGACAGATTCAAAATTTTTGGAACTTGTTTGGGGCTGCTTATCCACCATCCGGACTATCCTGCGTTGACACCTTTCATCAATTTTTCTCTTCTGTCTACGCCCAGGGAGATTAACTACAGTGCCATGGGTTGCAAACTTCTTGATAATGTTGCGCAATGTGGACAAAGGCAAATCTAGATCTCTGGAGATGGACTTGTAACCTTGAGATTGTTAATATTTTTCCACAATTTTGGTTCTCAAGTCCTCAAACTGTGCTTTTCTCCTCCTTGTTGTCCATGCTTAGTGTGGCACACACAGACACACAATGCAAAGACTAAGTTAACTTCTCTAATTTTTATCTGCTTTCAGGTGTGATTTTTATACTGCCCACACCTGTTACTTGCCCCAGGTGAGATTAAAGGAACTTTACATGCTTGAAAAAATCTTATTTTTCCACACTTTTGAAAGGATGCCAGTAATTTTGTCCAGCCCATTTTTGGAGTTTGGTGTGACATTATGTCCAATTAGTTTTTTTTTCTCCCTTTTTGGTTTAGTTCCAATACGCACAAAGGGAATAAACATTTGTATAGCAAAACATGTGTTACTGCAATCCTTTTCTGTGAGAAATTTTTTGGGTTGAATTTATTTGCGGCAAATCTGTATTAAAAATGGCTATTTCTGGACAACAGGGAGCCTCGATAGGGGTGTAGAACAGTTTGCTTTGTTCTAACACGCATAGGGAGAGTGCCATGTTAGTGAAATAATACTGTTATTCAGTATGACATGCAGATTACAGGCATTGCTATTAGAATCACTGGCACAGAGCATCTGAATGTGGCAGCAAAATTGAAGAAAGTAAATATCTTTTTTTATGTAATTTTAATTTAATTTAATTTTAATTTATTTAAATTTTTTGAGTACGCATTCTGGTGAGCATCGAGATGACAGTTTACTGCGAGGCAAACTACCATCTGTTCCAGCTCATGTCTCTAACTGTTGTTACGCCGAGCGCTCCGGGTTCCCGCTCCTCCCCGGAGCGCTCGCTTCACCTCCTCCGCTGCAGCGCCCCGGTCACGTCCTCTGACCCGGGGCGCTGCGATCCTGCTGCTAGCCGGGATGCGATTCGCGATGCGGGTAGCGCCCGCTCGCGATGCGCACCCCGGCTCTCCTACCTGACTCGCTCCCCGTCTGTTCTGTCCCGGCGCGCGCGGCCCCGCTCCCTAGGGCGCGCGCGCGCCGGGTCTCTGCGATTTAAAGGGCCACTGCGCCGCTGATTGGCGCAGTGGTTCCAATTAGAGTTATCACCTGTGCACTCCCTATATTACCTCACTTCCCTTGCACTCCCTTGCCGGATCTTGTTGCCTTAGTGCCAGTGAAAGCGTTCCTTGTGTGTCCCTTGCCAGTGTTTCCAGACCTTCTGCCGTTGCCCCTGACTACGATCCTTGCTGCCTGCCCCGACCTTCTGCTACGTCCGACCTTGCTTCTGCCTACTCCCTTGTACCGCGCCTATCTTCAGCAGCCAGAGAGGTGAGCCGTTGCTAGTGGATACGACCTGGTCACTACCGCCGCAGCAAGACCATCCCGCTTTGCGGCGGGCTCTGGTGAAAACCAGTAGTGGCTTAGAACCGGTCCACTAGCACGGTCCACGCCAATCCCTCTCTGGCACAGAGGGTCCACTACCTGCCAGCCGGCATCGTGACAGTAGATCCGGCCATGGATCCCGCTGAAGTTCCTCTGCCAGTTGTCGCTGACCTCACCACGGTGGTCGCCCAGCAGTCACAACAGATTGCGCAACAAGGCCAACAGCTGTCTCAACTGACCGTTATGCTACAACAGTTGCTACCACAGCTTCAGCAGTCATCTCCTCCGCCAGCTCCTGCACCTCCTCCGCAGCGAGTGGCCGCTCCTGGGATACGCTTATCCTTGCCGGATAAGTTTGATGGGGACTCTAAGTTTTGCCGTGGCTTCCTTTCCCAATGTTCCCTGCATCTGGAGATGATGTCGGACCTGTTTCCCACTGAAAGGTCTAAGGTGGCTTTCGTAGTCAGTCTTCTGTCCGGAAAAGCCCTGTCATGGGCCACACCGCTCTGGGACCGCAATGACCCCGTCACTGCCTCAGTACACTCCTTCTTCTCGGAAATCCGAAGTGTCTTTGAGGAACCTGCCCGAGCCTCTTCTGCTGAGACTGCCCTGTTGAACCTGGTCCAGGGTAATTCTTCCGTTGGCGAGTATGCCGTACAATTCCGTACACTTGCTTCAGAATTGTCCTGGAATAATGAGGCCCTCTGCGCGACCTTCAAAAAAGGCCTATCCAGCAACATTAAAGATGTTCTGGCCGCACGAGAAATTCCTGCTAATCTACATGAACTTATTCACCTAGCCACTCGCATTGACATGCGTTTTTCTGAAAGGCGTCAGGAACTCCGCCAAGATATGGACTCTGTTCGCACGAGGCGTTTCGTCTCCTCGGCTCCTCTCTCCTCTGGTCCCCTGCAATCTGTTCCTGTGCCTCCCGCCGTGGAGGCTATGCAGGTCGACCGGTCTCGCCTGACACCTCAAGAGAGGACACGACGCCGTATGGAGAACCTCTGCCTGTACTGTGCTAGTACCGAACACTTCCTGAGGGATTGTCCTATCCGTCCTCCCCGCCTGGAAAGACGTACGCTGACTCCGCACAAGGGTGAGACAGTCCTTGATGTCTACTCTGCTTCTCCACGTCTTACTGTGCCTGTGCGGATGTCTGCTTCTGCCTTCTCCTTCTCTACAGTGGCCTTCTTGGACTCTGGTTCTGCAGGAAATTTTATTTTGGCCTCTCTCGTCAACAGGTTCAACATCCCATTGACCAGTCTCGCCAGACCCCTCTACATCAATTGTGTAAATAATGAAAGATTGGACTGTACCATACGTTTCCGCACGGAGCCCCTTCTTATGAGCATCGGATCTCATCATGAGAGGATTGAACTTTTGGTCCTCCCCAATTGCACCTCGGAGATTCTCCTTGGACTTCCCTGGCTTCAACTTCATTCCCCAACCCTGGATTGGTCCACTGGGGAGATCAAGAGTTGGGGGTCCTCTTGTTCCAAGAACTGTCTAAAACCGGTTCCCAGTAACCCTTGCCGTAACTCTGTGGTTCCTCCAGTAACCGGTCTCCCCAAGGCCTATATGGACTTCGCGGATGTTTTCTGCAAAAAACAAGCTGAGACTCTACCTCCTCACAGGCCTTATGATTGCCCTATCGACCTCCTCCCGGGTACTACTCCACCCCGGGGCAGAATTTATCCTCTCTCTGCCCCAGAGACTCTTGCCATGTCCGAATACGTCCAGGAGAATCTAAAAAGGGGCTTTATCCGTAAATCCTCCTCTCCTGCCGGAGCCGGATTTTTCTTTGTCTCCAAAAAAGATGGCTCCCTACGTCCTTGCATTGACTACCGCGGTCTTAATAAAATCACGGTTAAGAACCGCTACCCCTTACCCCTCATCTCTGAACTCTTTGATCGCCTCCAAGGTGCCCACATCTTCACTAAATTGGACTTAAGAGGCGCCTATAACCTCATCCGCATCAGAGAGGGGGACGAGTGGAAAACGGCATTTAACACCAGAGATGGACACTTTGAGTATCTGGTCATGCCCTTTGGACTGTGCAATGCCCCTGCCGTCTTCCAAGACTTTGTCAATGAAATTTTTCGTGATCTATTATACTCCTGTGTTGTGGTATATCTGGACGATATCCTAATTTTTTCTGCCAATCTAGAGGAACACCGCCGGCATGTCCGTATGGTTCTTCAGAGACTTCGTGACAACCAACTCTATGCCAAAATTGAGAAATGTCTGTTTGAATGCCAATCTCTTCCTTTTCTAGGATATTTGGTCTCTGGCCAGGGACTACAGATGGATCCAGACAAACTCTCTGCCGTCTTAAATTGGCCACGCCCCTCCGGACTCCGTGCTATCCAACGCTTTTTGGGGTTCGCCAATTATTACAGGCAATTTATTCCACATTTTTCTACCATTGTGGCTCCTATCGTGGCTTTAACCAAGAAAAATGCTGATCCCAAGTCCTGGCCTCCTCAAGCAGAAGACTCCTTTAAACAACTCAAGTCTGCCTTTTCTTCGGCTCCCGTGCTCTCCAGACCTGACCCTTCCAAACCCTTCCTATTGGAGGTTGATGCCTCCTCAGTAGGAGCTGGAGCTGTTCTTCTACAAAAAAATCCTTCCGGGCATGCTGTCACTTGTGGTTTTTTCTCTAGGACCTTCTCTCCAGCGGAGAGGAACTACTCCATCGGGGATCGAGAACTTCTAGCCATTAAATTAGCACTTGAGGAATGGAGGCATCTGCTGGAGGGATCAAGATTTCCTGTTATTATCTACACCGACCACAAGAACCTCTCCTACCTCCAGTCGGCCCAACGGCTGAATCCTCGCCAGGCCCGGTGGTCTCTGTTCTTTGCCCGATTTAATTTTGAGATTCACTTTCGTCCTGCCGATAAGAACATTAGAGCCGATGCTCTCTCTCGTTCCTCGGATGCCTCAGAAGTTGATCTCCCTCCGCAACACATCATTCCACCTGACTGCCTGATCTCCACTTCTCCTGCCTCCATCAGACAGATTCCTCCAGGAAAGACCTTTGTTTCTCCACGCCAACGCCTCGGAATCCTCAAATGGGGTCACTCCTCCCATCTCGCAGGTCATGCGGGCATCAAGAAATCTGTGCAACTCATCTCCCGCTTCTATTGGTGGCCAACTCTGGAGACGGATGTTGGGGACTTTGTGCGAGCCTGCACTATCTGTGCCCGGGATAAGACTCCTCGCCAGAAGCCCGCTGGTTTTCTTCATCCTCTGCCTGTCCCCGAACAGCCTTGGTCTCTGATTGGTATGGATTTTATTACTGATTTACCCCCTTCCCGTGGCAACACCGTTATTTGGGTGGTCGTTGATCGATTCTCCAAAATGGCACATTTCATTCCTCTTCCTGGTCTTCCTTCTGCGCCTCAGTTGGCTAAACAATTTTTTGTACACATTTTTCGTCTTCACGGGTTGCCTACGCAGATTGTCTCGGATAGAGGGGTCCAATTCGTGTCTAAATTCTGGAGAGCTCTCTGTAAACAACTCAAGATTAAATTAAATTTTTCCTCTGCATATCATCCCCAGTCCAATGGACAAGTAGAAAGAATTAACCAGATCCTGGGTGATTATTTGCGACATTTTGTTTCCTCCCGCCAGGATGACTGGGCAGATCTCCTTCCATGGGCCGAATTCTCGTATAACTTCAGGGTCTCTGAATCTTCCTCCAAATCCCCATTTTTTGTGGTGTACGGCCGTCACCCTCTTCCCCCCCTCCCTACCCCCTTGCCCTCTGGTCTGCCCGCTGTGGATGAAATTTCTCGTGACCTTTCCATTATATGGAGAGAGACCCAAAATTCTCTCTTACAGGCTTCTTCACGCATGAAGAGGTTCGCGGATAAGAAAAGAAGAGCTCCCCCCGTTTTTTCCCCTGGAGACAAGGTATGGCTCTCCGCTAAATATGTCCGCTTCCGTGTCCCTAGCTACAAGTTGGGACCACGCTATCTTGGTCCTTTCAAAATTCTGTGTCAAATTAATCCTGTCTCTTATAAACTTCTTCTTCCTCCTTCTCTTCGTATCCCTAATGCCTTTCACGTCTCTCTTCTCAAACCACTCATCCTCAACCGTTTTTCTCCCAAATCTGTTCCTCCCACTCCTGTTTCCGGCTCCTCGGACGTCTTCTCGGTCAAGGAGATTTTGGCTGCCAAAAAGGTCAGAGGAAAAAATTTTTTTTTAGTAGACTGGGAGGGTTGTGGTCCTGAAGAGAGATCCTGGGAACCTGAGGACAACATCCTTGACAAAAGTCTGCTCCTCAGGTTCTCAGGCTCCAAGAAGAGGGGGAGACCCAAGGGGGGGGGTACTGTTACGCCGAGCGCTCCGGGTTCCCGCTCCTCCCCGGAGCGCTCGCTTCACCTCCTCCGCTGCAGCGCCCCGGTCACGTCCTCTGACCCGGGGCGCTGCGATCCTGCTGCTAGCCGGGATGCGATTCGCGATGCGGGTAGCGCCCGCTCGCGATGCGCACCCCGGCTCTCCTACCTGACTCGCTCCCCGTCTGTTCTGTCCCGGCGCGCGCGGCCCCGCTCCCTAGGGCGCGCGCGCGCCGGGTCTCTGCGATTTAAAGGGCCACTGCGCCGCTGATTGGCGCAGTGGTTCCAATTAGAGTTATCACCTGTGCACTCCCTATATTACCTCACTTCCCTTGCACTCCCTTGCCGGATCTTGTTGCCTTAGTGCCAGTGAAAGCGTTCCTTGTGTGTCCCTTGCCAGTGTTTCCAGACCTTCTGCCGTTGCCCCTGACTACGATCCTTGCTGCCTGCCCCGACCTTCTGCTACGTCCGACCTTGCTTCTGCCTACTCCCTTGTACCGCGCCTATCTTCAGCAGCCAGAGAGGTGAGCCGTTGCTAGTGGATACGACCTGGTCACTACCGCCGCAGCAAGACCATCCCGCTTTGCGGCGGGCTCTGGTGAAAACCAGTAGTGGCTTAGAACCGGTCCACTAGCACGGTCCACGCCAATCCCTCTCTGGCACAGAGGGTCCACTACCTGCCAGCCGGCATCGTGACAACTGTCCCCCGACCCCCCCTCCCCCTCCCACTGTCTCACACTTTTGTGAAACTACAAATGTTTCATTTAATCAGTAATAGTTCATTGTGACCGCTCCAACCTGTGTCATTGGATTCTTGTGGTAATTCGACAGCTACTATATGACGTAGACGACCAAGGGGCCTCAGTCTTGAAAAAATTAAATAGATCTTTTTCTAATTGAAATGTAAGATTTTGAAATTGAATTTAAGACCTTGAAATTAAAATGTAAGATTTTGAAATTAAAATTTTAGCTAACACTCAAAAGTTTTAGTGTCCCGGGCCCCGACGCATGGTTACAAAGGACCAAATCTAACAAGGAATCATATGTCACGTGACGGCACAATGACAGAGCCTGGAGGTGTCGGCAGCATGAGTAGACAATAGGGCTTCACAATCCCTAAAATTAAAAGATGAATTTTTAAATTAAAATTGAAGATTTATGGTAGCTAGTGCTACCCAAAAAAAATGCATTACTTAATGTCCTAGGCCTATCAGCATCAGTAAACCATATAGTGGCTGAATGGCACAACCTGGAGCTGGTGGCAGCACAAGTAGACAATAGGGCTTCACACTACCTAAGATTAAAAAATGAATTTTAAAATTGAAATTGAAGATTTATGGTAGCTAGAGCTACCATAAAATATTTGTAGGCAATGTTCTAGGCCCAGCTGCATCAGTAAACCATATAATGGTTGAATGGCACAGCCTGGAGTTGGCGGCAGCATGAGGACACCAAATAGTGGCTGAATGGCACAGCCTTGAGTTTGTGGAAGAATAAGGAGACAATATAATGTCTTAATGGTACAGCTTATAGGTGGCTTAAGCATGAGGAGACCATATAGTGACTGAATGGCACAGCCTAGAGTTTGTGGCAGCATGAGGAGACCATATAGTGACTGAATGGTACAGCCTGGAGGTGGCTGAAGCATGAGGAGACCATATAGTGGATGAATGGCACAGCCTTGAGGTGGCTGAAGCATGAGGATACCATATAGTGGCCGAATGGCACAGCCTGGAGTTTGTGGGAGCATGAGGAGACCATTTAGTGGCTGAATGGCACAGCCTCGAGTTGGATGAAGCATGCAGAGACCATATAACCGCTGAATGAGACAGCCTGGAGGTGGCAGAAGCAGCATCAAGAGTCCTGAAAGTGACCTTAATGCAGAGGAATTTCTGAAACTGGCGACCAGCACCTTAATTATGTTTTGCATGACATGTATCCATGGCAGCACAATGAGAGAGCCTGGAGGTGGTAGCATCAGCACAAGGATACCATAGTGCAGCACAATTAGAGAGCCTGGAGGTGGCAGCATCAGCATGAGGAGACCATATGGTGGCACAATGGCAGTGCCTGGAGGTGGAAGCATCAGCATAAGGAGATCATATGGTGGCACAATGACAGAGCCTGGAGATGGTAGCATCAGCACGAGGAGACCATAGTGCAGCACAATTAGAGAGCCTGGAGGTGGCAGCATCAGCATGAGGAGACCATATGGCAGCACAATGACAGAGCCTGGAGGTGGAAGCATCAGCATAAGGAGATCATATGGTGGCACAATGACAGAGCATAGAGACGGTAGCATTAGCATGAGGAGATCATAGAGAAGCACAATGACATAGCCTGGAGGTGGCAGCAGCATCATTAGGGTCATGCCAACTGAGGGTTGAGTGTGAAGAAGCCACCGACTGTTGCCTGGGGGTGTTGGTCACTTGGGATAAAGTGGATGACTGACTGCGGCTGGCACTCACCCCTACTCTGCTGTGACCTCTGCGTGTGCCTGATGAATTTAGGCCTCTGCCACTCCTCTGTGCACGTCCGGGCACGACTCTGCCTTACATACTAATTGCATATATGAGGGGAGTACAATACGCTTCACTACTCTTAAAACAGTATTTGTCTAGAACAGCAGCAGGTGTGTACTAATGGCTGTCCTTTCACAGTATCTAGGACCATGAGAGTTTAACAGGTACAAAATAGTACACTATTTAGATATTGGTATGTGGTATGCACGTATGAGGGAAAATATGTGCTACAGTACGCTTAAAAGTATTTTTGCACACCAGCAGTACACAGTCGCTGTGTACTAAACCCAAAATTGCACTCACTGACTATTAGTAATAGACTGCTGGGTATGTTCAGTACTATATATACATAACTTTTGCCTGGACTTTCACAGTATCTAGGCCCTTGAGAGTTTACTAGGTACAAAATAGTACACCAGTTAGATGTAGGTATGCGGCATGCACTGATGAGGGCATAAAATGTGCTTCAGTACGCTTAAAAACTTATTGGAGTAAACTTCCAGCCGGTGATTACTTTTGCCTGGCCTTTCACAGTATCTAGGCCCTTGAGAGTTTACCAGGTACAAAATAGTACACCACTTAGATGTAGGTATGCGGTATGCACTGATGAGGGCAGAAAAATGCACTACAGTATGTATAAAAAACGTATTGGAGTAAAACCAGCCGGTGATCAGTATTGGCTGTCCTTTTACAGTATGTAGGCCCTTTGCAGATTATTAGGTACAAAATAGTACACTACTTAGATGTACATATGTGTTATGCACTTATGAGGGCAGACAAATGCTCTACAGTACGCTTAAAAAACGTATTGGAGTAAAACACCAGCCGGTGATTACTTTTGGCTGTCCTTTCACAGTATATAGGCCCTTGATAGATTAACAGGTACAAAATAGTACACAACTTAGATGTAGATATGTGATATGCACTGATCAGGGCAGAAAAATGCACTACAGTACTCTTAAAAATACGTATTTTTGCACATCACCAGCAGTACACAGTCACTGTGTACTAAACCCAAAATTGCACTCTCTAACAGACTATTAGGAATGGACTGTTGGGTATTATACCATCTACAGACTAGTACAACCAGCAGATTTGTTGTGGAACAAAGACACAGAATTGCACTGAAAAATTATTCATGCCTCCTCTGCTAAGGTTTATGAAATTGAGGCAGCTTGTTGAAATGTATAATGCAACACACAGCTATCTGCCCCTCTCTCTAAATACAATGCTGTAGAAAGTGACTGGGAGGTTAATGGCTGCAGTAAAAATCCTTTTCAGTGAAAAAAAAGTACTGCTCTCTGTCCACCAGAACGCTGTAATAAGCTTTTCGGTGTGACACACACACAGGACGTCCATCCTATCACTCTGCATTGTAATTAATGAAGAGATGAGCCGCAATATGGCTACCGATTACTTAGGGCTGTGACATCACAGCGGTGAATGGCTGCTGATAGGCTGCATCCTGCATGTGATTCAAGGTCATCCGGCCTACCTGCTTTCCCGCCTTGCCGCCTTCCCAGCGTTCTTTGCCCAATGTACTGACATGTGGATCTGCCATTTTAGATGCCCTGGAGCCTGGTCGGCACTAAATGGAGATTAATGAAGCGATTCACACGATAGAATCGCAGCGATATTCACATTAGTTGCAAATTGAATTTTTCATGAAACTCGTAACGAATTCAGGTTCATCAGCTTCGATTCGCTCATCTCTAGTTGTTGTTAATAATAATAATAATAATAATAATAATAATGCTAATAATAACAATGCCAATAATAATTGTTAAAGACATCTGTCCTGAATAAAAATATATAATAACTATGCATTTTATGAACAATGTTTAGCCTTACATTGCTTAGTTCTTCCTCGGGTTTACAGTGTATTGTATAAAACACATTCCCAGTATACAGTTTTCCAGAGTGGTACATTCTGTAAAGTTCCATACTGCAAAGTAGACATCTTTCAAAATCTTAGTTGAAATGTGTTGAACATACAGTATGTCAGCTTCTGTCTCCTTGCCACATATTCACTCAAAAAAGGTATTGCTTATCAAAGTCTCCAGACTTTAAACTTTCTATTAACAGGAATAAACCAACTGAAAAGAAGGACTTTTATTGAATAATCCCTTTTCCTTCTTTCTCTTCAGTGAGAAACCATTAAACTTAGGTTGATATAATAATGTACGTTTATCTCTACTCGGTAGAAAATCAGGCATTGGAAGACCATGTTATTTGTCTGACATTATTTATTGCTAAAATGTTTTCAGGATATAGCCATCAAAATGACACAGCAATTTCAACTTCAAATGGACTCTTATAATGAAATCGTAGTTCCTGTCGTAGCTCCAATAGTCTTTAAGTTTATTTTATTTTATTTTTTTTAAGACTAAATATTTTGTGGCTTGAAGAGCTCAGGGTTTTTTTTTTTACAGCTAACAAATTTTACAGCAAAAATGCTGCCAACAATTCATACTGTATTAGTCAGTTATTTTACCCCAAAATCTACGGCGAAACAAAAAAAATCATTGTGCGACAAAATTGAAAAAAGAAATGCTGCGGTGGTCCTGATCAGTCCGACTGAGCTGACGGGAATTTTTTTTTTTACTTTAGATGTGGTGATCAAGCATCTGAAGGGTTAATGCCAGGCATCACTGTGATCGGTGATGTCTAGTATGAGCCATGAGTCCGGGTTGTTGATAGCCGCCGGGACCAACCCGTTATATTGCGGGAGCCTGCAAAGGATGCAAATATACTGCGTCATTAAGGGGTTAACGATTGTAATATAGTCTTAGTTATATGCAATCTTAGACAGTTATAGAATATTAGGGACCCAGCAAGTTACATTCAAACAAAAGGTTTTGTCCTCTTTCTATGTCAACTTGGAGGTAAGGTAAGTGGTAAACTTTGGAATATGATACAAATCTAATCCTTGGGTTTTTTTTTGTTTGTCTTATCAAACTCCACCCAATGTGTCAGGTACTATTGGACACACATGCCCAGTAGCTCAGCCCCATCACCCAGATCCTCTTGGGTAGCAGAGTGATCCTTGGTATTGTGCTGGAAAGTAGAAAAAGGCAATTTTCTCAATGGCACTTAAATGAAAAGCATAATCAGTGTCAACGCACTAACCTGTTGTTACAGGCAGGTAGTGCAGGTGACAATGATGGCAGCCATACTCAGGTGTCCATGTTCCATGCTCCTTTTGTCCCGATATCTTCATCTGTTTCCTACATTCTGCTGACAGGCTTGGGGCACAGACGGGGCTTCAAGGTGTCACCGCTGCTATTTATCTGCTGGGCCCTGCTGTGAGCAGGCCCAGGAAAACAGCAGCGGTGACAGTACTTTCAAATGAGTGTGTGTTACGCCGAGCGCTCTGGGTCCCTGCTCCTCCCCCGAGCGCTCATGGTGTTCACCTCCATGCAGCGCCCCGGTCAGAACCGCTGACCGGGAGAGCTGCATTAATGTCACCGGCGGGGATGCGAGCCGCGTAGCGGGATTCACCCGCCCGCGGCTCGCATCCCAACTCCCTTACCTGCCCTGTCCTCCGTCGGCTCAGTCCCAGTGCGCGCGGCCCCGCTCCCTAGGGCGCGCGCGTGCCGGCTCTCTGCGATTTAAAGGGCCAGTGCGCCACTGATTGGCGCCTGGCCCAATCAGCACATTCACCTGTGTCCTCTCTATAAAAACCCACTTCCCCTTCCTGGTATCGCCGGATCTTGTTGCCTCAGTGCCAGTGAAAGCATTTCTTGTGTATGTTCCAAGCCAGTGTTCCAGACCCTCTGCCGTTGCTCCTGACTACGATCCTTGCTGCCTGCCCTGACCTTCTGCTATGTCCGACCTTGCTCTTGCCTAATCCCTTGTACCGCGCCTGTCTCAGCCGTCAGCTGGGGTTGAGTCGCTATCGAGTGGAACGACCTAGGGGTTACCTGCCGCTGCAAGTCCATCCCGCTTTGCGGCGGGCTCTGGTGAAAACCAGTAACCCCTTAGACTCCGTTCCCCTGGTATGGCCCACGTCATCACCCCACTGACACAGAGGATCCACCACCAGTATCCTCACTGTATACCCATCCGGATCCTGACAGTGTGCATATATAAATCAACTGCAGGAGTGTGACTGACAATCGTGTGCATACATATTGGATAGGACACCAGAAACAAAATTGTACACCTGCACCAGGCTGGGCAGACTGAATCTGCAATAAGCAAGCAGCTTGGTGTGAAAAAAATCAACTGTGGAGCAATTATTAGAAAATGGAAGACATACAAGACCACTGATAATCTCCCTCGATCTAGGGTTCCATGCAAGATCTCACCGCGTGGTGTCAAAATGATCACAAGAACGGTGATCAAAAATCCCAGAACCACACGGGGAGACCTTGTGAATGACCTGCAGAGAGCTGTGACCAAAGTAGCAAAGGCTACCATCAGTAACACACTACGCCGCCAGGGACTCAAATCATGCAGTGCCAGACGTGTCCCCCTGCTTCAGCCAGTACATGTCCGGGCCCATCTGAACTTTGCTAGAGATCATTTGGATGATCCAGAAGAGGATTGGGAGATTGGAATTCATTAGCTGCTGTTTCTAAGTGCATTGGAGAGATATTGCAGGAGACTTACTTGGAGTTTTTTAACTGCAACATCTGTGTTTCTGCTGACCACTGCTTGAGAACAGGTAAGAAATTTGTTCAGGTGTTTGGTATTGTGTGTTTGCTAATGAGCCTACCTCATTAAGGTGTTACATTTGTTGTTGGGGGAGGAGCTTGTGAGGGAGTGTGTGTATATATAGGCCCTGACTGAATGAGGCTGGCCTAATTCATTAGCTGCTGTATTCAAGTGCTGCTGTTTCTAAGTGCATTGGAGAGATATTGCAGGAGATAGTCAGGAGGTTGGCTGGAGGTGGCTACACATAAAAAAAAAGGTAAGATTTGATTTGTTTGTTCTTGAATTTTTCTCCTCTTTAAAATGGCAGACTTGCAGATGGGTTACTGTTGGTTCTGGAAGACTTAGAGTTGTGGATAGAAGACATGTCCCACAGTCTGTGGGTCTCCATAATTCATTTGCAGCACTTTTAGAATGTAAGGGCAACATGGATATTGGCTCAAGCTCAGAAGGTGTGGAACCATCGACTCCTATGTCTAATGTATACAAGACTGCCGCCAAGGACAAAAAAGTTAAAGTAAAATCTAAAAGGAAGCAGCTGTTGCTGGGTGATTCAATCATAAGAAGTGTGGAGCTTAAGGAAAATGGTTTTGGGAGATGTCTCCCGGGAGCTACTGCTAGAAGAGATAGAAGACATGTTCTTAATATTGTTAAGCAAGCAAAGCAGGAAGGGGAAGTGGATGTTCTTGTCCATCTAGGGACAAACAACCTGGCTTGCAATGAAGTTTCAGAGGTGTAGGAATCTTTTATCACACTTGGTAATGATGTACAAGATTTTGCATCCACTGTTTCATTTTCTGAAGTTCTGCCTGTGCATAACGTTCAGAATGATAGGCAGAGGCACATTAAAGAGTTCAACTTATAGTTTAGTAAATGGTGTCAAGAGCAAGGATTTGGCTTTGTGTCCCATGATAGCTCTACTTGGAATTGAAAAGAACTGTACAAAAAAGATGGTTTGCATCTTTCTCTCAAAGGAACAAATGTACAATTTGTGAACAATTTCAGTAATTTGCTACGGAGTATTTAAACCAGGAAGGGGGGGGGGCAAAAGAGTGAAAATCCATGAGTCCAATTGCCCCCCGAAACAATGCCAGAACATGTCAGTAGCCCAGAGGTTAAGAAATGACAAGCTTAGAGTCCTGTCTACAAATGCCCACAGTCTAGGTAATAAAATCAATGAACTTGGGTCAATAATGGCATCTGAGAATGTAGATTTAGTGGCTGTTACTGAGACATGGTTTAATGAAAGGAATGACTGCGACATATCCATACAAGGGTACTCTTTATACAGAAGAGACAGAGAAGGCAAGAAAGGAGGAGGAGTGGCCCTATATGTGAAAGATAGCATAAAATCTAACCTAATACAAGTTAGTGAGGCAACCATAGAGTCAGTTTGGGTTACGTTGCAGTTTGGTAATCATGGAGTAACTTGTGTAGGTGTGATATATAGACCACCTGGCCAAGTTAAAGAAGTAGATGATCTACTAGTTGAAGAAAGTTCTAAAATGACAATGAAAGGAGAAGTTATCATTATAGGAGACTTCAATATTCTGGATATAAACTGGAAAACCAAAATAGCTAGTTCTGCCAGGAGTATAGACATTCTAAATTCCCTACTGGGATTATCTCTACCACAAGTGGTTGAGGAGCCAACCCGGAGGGAAGCCATTTTGGATTTGGTATTCACATATGCGGATTTGGTATATGATGTTATTGTTGGTTAAAGCTTGGGATCTAGTGATCACCAATCAGTGTGGTTTAATATAAGAACAGTAAAGGAGTCACACCACACAAAAACAGATGTTTTAGATTTTAGAAAAACAGACTTTTCAAAAATGAGATTAGTCATAAATGATGCTACTCAGAAAATGGCCAAAAAGCACATGGCAGGTATAGGGCTACCAACAACAATTTAACCCAAAGGGTTAACAAAAACCTGATATTCCATGTGCTAGAATAAAACTTAACTTTTATTATAGAAAAAATTGAAATAATGAAACTTGTGAGACACACAATTAAAATCACAACTCCATGTACATATCCAATCAATTGTGATATGTTAGTCAGATACACTATATAGTGATTTCTTAGCTCCGACCTATTAGAAAAAGATTATATGTCTTTATCTGGGATGAACCATCCCCAATAAGCCTATAACACTCATTCAGTGATGGTGTTAATTTGAATACCTCCCAGGGTTTAACCCTTTCTCATGGGAGTATGGATAATAAATGACCGTCATATATGAATCCTGAACAGGGAAATGACGGTCATTAACTCCTTAAGGACATAGGGCATATCCATACGCCCCCGTTTCCAAGTCCTTAAGGACCGAGGGCGTATGGATACGCCCTGAGCATTTCCGGCCCCCACCGCTAGCCGGAGCGGAGCCGGAGCCGGATGCCTGCTGAAATCGTTCAGCAGGCATCCCGGCATATCGCCCAGGGGGGTCATTATGTCCCCCCATGTCGGCGATTGCCGCAGATCGCTGGACAATTCAGTTCAGCGATCTGCGGCGGATTCCGGGTCAATCGGGTCTCCAGTGAACCGATGACCCGGAATTACTGGCTGATTGGGGCCGTCAGAAACGGCCTCAAACAGCCAGAGCCTGCAGGAGTGAGGTGGCACTCGTGCCACCTCACGATCGCCCTGATTCGTCGGCCGGATTACCGGCCAACCAATCAGGGCGCCTGCTGCGGGTGTCACTCCCGCACCTGCTCCGCCCCTCTTCCAGAGGACGTGAGCGGGTGCGGGAAGACGACCCCGGGTGCTGGGGACCCCGATCCCCGGCGTCCCTGTTGGGATCGGGGCCCCAGGAGCGATGGCGGCGGCGAGGGACAGTCCTGCAGTGTGGATCGTTGGAGGTGAGTGACAGCCTCCTGCTGTTGCTTAGCAACAGCTCCCAGCATGCAACAAGGACATGCTGGGAGCTGTAGTTATGCAACAGCAGGAGGCAGACCACCACAACTCCCAGCATGCCCTTATGGGCATGCTGAGACTTGTAGTTTTGCAACAGCTGGAGGCACATTCTTTCTATGGAAAAGTGTACCTTCAGCTGTTGTGTACCTACAACTCCCAGCTTGCACAATCAGCTAAAGTGCATGCTGGGAGTTGTAGTGGTGCATCTGGTGGTTGCATAACTACAACTCCCAGCATGCCCGTTGGCTGTCGGTGACTGCTGAGAGTTGTAGTTTTGCAACAGCTGAAGGCACACTGAGTTAAGTAGTAAACCAGTGTGTCTCCAGCTGTTGCATAACTACAATCCCCAGCATCCCCAGCCAATGTAGTATGCCTCCGGCTGTTGCATAACTACAAGACCCAGCATGCCCTTCCGCTGTCCGTACATGCTGGGGGTTGTAGCTTTTGCAACAGCTGAAGGCACACTGGTTGCAAAACACTGAGTTTGTTACCAAACTCGGTGTTTCACAACCTGTGTGTCTCCAGTTGTTGCAAAACTACAACTCCCAGCATGCACTGATAGACCATACATGCTGGAAGTTGTAGTTTTGCAACAGCTGGATGTTCCCCCGCAATGTGAATGTACAGGGTACACTCACATGGGCGGAGGATTACAGTAAGTATCCGGCTGCAAGTTTGAGCTGCGGCAAATTTTCTGCCGCTGCTCAAACTGCCAGCGAGAAACTACTGTGAACCCCCCGCCTGTGTGACTGTACCCTAAAAACACTACACTACACCAACATAAAATAAAAAGTAAAAAACACTACATATACACATACCCCTACACAGCCCCCCTCCCCTCCCCAATAAAAATGAAAAACGTCTGGTACGTCACTGTTTCCAAAACGGACCCTCCAGCGGTTGCAAAACTACAACTCCCAGCATGCACTGATAGACCGTCCATGCTGGGAGTCGTAGTTTTGCAACAGCTGGATGTTCCCCACCCCCAATGTGAACGTACAGGGTACACTCACATGGGCTGAGGATTACAGTAAGTATCCGGCTGCAAGTTTGAGCTGCGGCAAATTTTCTGCTGCAGCTCAAGCTGCCAGCGAGAAACTACTGTGAACCCCCGCCCGTGCGACTGTACCCTAAAAACACTACACCACACTTACACAAAAGAAAATAAAAAGTAAAAAACACTACATATACACATACCCCTACACAGCCCCCCTCCCCTCCCCAATAAAATTGAAAAACGTCTGGTATGCCACTGTTTCCAGAACGGAGCCTCCAGCTGTTGCAAAACAACTACTCCCAGTATTGCCAGATAGCCACTGACTGTCTAGGCATGCAGGGAGTTTTACAACAGCTGGAGGTCCCCTGTTTGGGAATCACTGGCGTAGAATTCCCCTATGTCCACCCCTATGCAATCCCTAATTTAGGCCTCAAATGCGCATGGCGCTCTCACTTTGGAGCCCTGTCGTATTTCAAGGCAACAGTTTAGGGCCACATATGGGGTATCGCCTGTTCGGGAGAAATTGGGCTTCAAATTTTGGGGGGTATTTTCTGCTATTACCCTTTTTAACCCCTTCAGGACCAAGCCCATTTTGGCCTTAAGGACCAGAGCGTTTATTGCACATCTGACCACTGTCACTTTAAACATTAATAACTCTGGAATGCTTTTAGTTATCATTCTGATTCCGAGATTGTTTTTTCGTGACATATTCTACTTTAACATGGTGGTAAATTTTTGTGGTAACTTGCATCCTTTCCTTGTGAAAAATCCTAAAATTTGACGAAAAATTTGAAAATTTAGCATTTTTCTAACTTTGAAGCTCTCTGCTTGTAAGGAAAATGGATATTACAAATAAAAAAAAATTTTATTCACATATACAATATGTCTACTTTATGTTTGCATCATAAAAGTGACGAGTTTTTACTTTTGGAAGACACCAGAGGGCTTCAAAGTTCAGCAGCAATTTTCCAATTTTTCACAAAATTTTCAAACTCACTATTTTTCAGGGACCAGTTCAGGTTTGAAGTGGATTTGAAGGGTCTTCTTATTAGAAATACCCCACAAAAGACCCCATTATAAAAACTGCACCCCCCAAAGTATTCAAAATTACATTCAGTCATCATTTTAACCCTTTAGGTGTTTCACAGGAATAGAAGCAAAGTGAAGGAGAAAATTCACAATCTTCATTTTTTACACTCGCATGTTCTTGTAGACCCAATTTTTGAATTTTTACAAGGGGTAAAAGGAGAAAATGTATACTTATATTTGTAGCCCGATTTCTCTCGAGTAAGCACATACCTCATATGTCTATGTAAAGTGTTCGGCGGGCGCAGTAGAGGGCTCAGAAGGGAAAGAGCGATAAGGGGATTTTGGAGAGTACGTTTTTCTGAAATGGTTTTTGGGGGGCATGTTGCATTTAGGAAGCCCTTATGGTGCCAGAACAGCAAAAAAAACCTCACATGGCATACCATTTTGGAAACTAGACCCCTTGAGGAACATAACAAGGAATAAAGTGAGCCTTAATACCCCAAAGGTGTTTCACGACTTTTGCATATGTAAAAAAAAATTATTTTTTTTTCACTAAAATGTGTGTTTCCCCCCAAATTTCACATTTTTCCAAGGGTTAATAGCAGGAAATACCCCTCAATATTTGTAACCCCTTCTCTTCTGAGTATGGAGGTCCCTTATAAGTTGACCTGAAGTGCACTATGGGCGAACTACAATGCTCAGAAGAGAAGGAGTCATATTTGGCTTTTTGAGAGCAAATTTTGCTCGGGGGGCATGTCACATTTAGGAAGCCCCTATGGTGCCAGAACAGCAAAAAAAAACACAAGGCATACCATTTTGGAAACTAGACCCCTTGAGGAATGTAATAAGGAATAAAGTGAGCCTTATTACCCCACAGGTGTTTCACGACTTTTGCATATGTAAAAAAAAAAAAAATAAATAAAATTCCACTAAAATGTGTGTTTCCCCCCTAATTTTACCTTTTTGCAAGGGTTAATAGCAGAAAATACCCCCCAAAATTTGTAACCCCATCTCTTCTGAGTATGGAGGTACCCCATAAGTTGACCTGAAGTGCACTATGGGCGAACTACAATGCTCAGAAGAGAAGGAGTCATATTTGGCTTTTTGAGAGCAAATTTTGCTCGGGGAGTATGTCGCATTTAGGAAGCCCCTAAGGTGCCAGAACAGCAAAAAAAAACACACATGGCATCAGCTGTTGCAAAACCACAACTCCCAGCATGCATGGTCTGTTAGTGCATGCTGGGAGTCATAGTTTTGCAACAGCTGGAGGCACACAGGTTAGGAAACACTGAGTTAGAAACAGACAATGTTTCCCAACCAGTGTGTCTCCAGTTGTTGCAAAACTACAACTCCCAGCATGCCCAGACAGCTGAAGGGCATGCTGGGAGTTGTAGTTCGGCAACATCTGAAGGGCCAGATGTTGCTGAACTAAAACTCCCAGCATGCCTGGACAGTCAGTGCATATTGGGAGTTGTAGTTTTGCAACAGCTGGAAGAGCACAGATTGGAGACCATTATACAATGGTCTCCAAACTGGGGCCCTCCAGATGTTGCAAAACTACAACTCCCAGCATGCATGGTCTTTTAGTGCATGCTGGGAGTTATAGTTTTGCAACAGCTGGAGGCACACAGGTTAGGAAACACTGAGTTAGAAACAATGTTTCCCAACCAGTGTGTCTCCAGCTGTTGCAAAACTACAACTCCCAGCATGCCCAGACAGCTGAAGGGCATGCTGGGAGTTGTAGTTCGGCAACATCTGAAGGGCCAGATGTTGCTTAACTAAAACTCCCAGCATGCCTGGACAGTCAGTGCATGCTGGGAGTTGTAATTTTGCAACAGCTGGAAGAGCACAGATTGGAGACCATTATACAATGGTCTCCAAACTGGGGCCCTCCAGATGTTGCAAAACTACAACTCCCAGCATGCCCAGACAGCCAAAGGCTGTCTAGGCATGCTGGGAGTTGTAGTTTTCAGACTCCTAGAAGCAGCAGTGAAGATCTTCACTGCTGCCTCTGAGGACTACATACTTACCTGCCGGTCCCGTCGCTGCTCCTCGGTCCTGCCGCTGCTCCTCGGTCCTGCCGCTGCTCCAGGTAAGTCCGCCGGTCCCCACGTGTTCCCCCCTGTGTGCCGCAGGTCCCCGCGAGCCCCTGCAGCCTTCGTCCCCCGTTCTGCCCGACTTCCAGGGGCGGGCAGTGCGGGGGATCTGAACTTTCACCCCAGATCACTGTGATTGGTCCACAGGGACCAATCACAGTGATCGCTGACCAGGACCATCAATTGATGGTCCTGGGGGTGAAGCAGAAGTTGTCCCCTGCTGGAAACAGCGGGACTTCTGCCAGTTAACCCGTGCGATGCTGCGCATCGCCGGGTTAACTGCATGTCATTTATAAACGCCGGGATGCGCGAACGCACTGCACAACCCGGCGTTTATATATGACATTCTGCGGGAAGGGGTTAAAAATGTAAAAATTTTGGGAAACCAAGCATTTTAGGTAAAAAAAAAATTTTTTTCACATATGCAAAAGTCGTGAAACATCTGTAGGGTATTAAGGTTCACATTACCCCTTGTTACGTTCCCCGAGGGCTCTAGTTTCCAAAATGGTATGCCATGTGGTTTTTTTTGCTGTTCTGGCACCATAGGGGCTTCCTAAATGCGTCATGCCCCCAGAGCAAAATTTGCTTTCAAAAAGCCAAATGTGACTCCTTCTCTTCTGAGACCTGTAGTGCACCAGCAGAGCAATTTTCACCCCCATATGGGGTGTTTTCTGAATCGGGAGAAATTGAGTTTCAAATTTTGGGGGGTATTTTCTGCTATTACCCTTTTTAAAAATGTAAACATTTTGGGAAACCAAGCATATTAGGTAAAAAAATAAATTTTTTTTTACATATGCAAAGGTCGTGAAACACCTGTAGGGTATTAAGGTTCACATTACCCCTTTTTACGTTCCCCGAGGGGTCTAGTTTCCAAAATGGTATGCCATGTGTTTTTTTTTTTGCTGTTCTGGCACCATAGGGGCTTCCTAAATGCGGCATGCCCCCAGAGCAAAATTTGCTTTCAAAAAGCCAAATGTGACTCCTTCTCTTCTGAGACCTGTAGTGCGCCAGCAGAGCACTTTTCACCCCCATATGGGGTGTTTTCTGAATCGGAAGAAATTGGGTTTCAAATTTTGGGGGGTATTTTCTGCTATTACACTTTTTAAAAATGTAAAATTTTTGGGAAACCAAGCATTTTAGGTAAATTTTTTTTTATTTTTTTTACATATGCAAAAGTCGTGAAACACCTGTGGGGTATTAAGGTTCACTTTACCCCTTGTTACGTTCCCTGAGGGGTCTAGTTTCCAAAATGGTATGCCATGTGTGTTTTTTTGCTGTCCTGGCACCATAGGGGCTTCCTAAAGGTGACATGCCCCCCAAAAACCATTTGTCGCTCCTTCCCTTCTGAGCCCTCTACTGTGCCCGCCGAACAATTAACATAGACATATGAGGTATGTGCTTATTCGAGAGAAATTGGGTTTCAAATACAAGTAAAAATTTTCTCCTTTTTACCCCTTGCAAAAATTCAAAAATTGGGTCTACAAGAACATGCGAGTGTAAAAAATGAAGATTTTGAATTTTCTCCTTCACTTTGCTGCTATTCCTGTGAAATATTTCTAATATGAAGACCCTTCAAATCCACTTCAAACCTGAACTGGTCCATGAAAAATAGCGAGTTTGAAAATTTTGTGAAAAATTTCAAAATTGCTGCTGAACTTTGAAGCCCTCTGGTGTCTTCCAAAAGTAAAAACTCATAAATTTTATGATGCAAACATAAAGTAGACATATTGTATATGTGAACCCCCCCAAAAAATTATTTTGAATATCCATTTTCCTTACAAGCAGAGAGCTTCAAAGTTAGAAAAATTCAAAATTTTCTTTTTTTTCATCAAATTTGGGGATTTTTCCACCAAGAAAGGATGCAAGTTACCATAAAATTTTACCACTAAGTTAAAGTAGAATATGTCACGAAAAAACAATCTCGGAATCAGAATGATGACTAAAAGCATTCCAGAGTTATAAATGTTTAAAGTGACAGTGGTCAGAATTGCAAAAAACGCTCCGGTCCTTAAGGTGAAAAAGGGCTCGGTCCTTAAGGGGTTAAAGATAATATCTCTTGGAGCTCTCCCAGGGTATAACCCTCTCTCATGGGAGTTTGGTCTTATCCAATAGATATTCCTTTATAATAATCCATCAACAGAATGTTTATATATAGACCAAGTCACACCACTGTGCACCGTGGGTATGGGTCCAGAATAGATCTGGAGTCACTATGAGTGAGGCTATATTAGGATATTACATGGAGATGCTGATTAAAATCATAAACTGTCACACCCCAACATGTTTCGCCGCTCTTGTGGCTTTGTCAAGGAGTCATTCTCCTTGACAAAGCCACAAGAGTGGCGAAACATGTTGGGGTGTGACAGTTTATGGTTTTAATCAGCATCTCCATGTAATATCCTAATATAGCCTCACTCATAGTGACTCCAGATCTATTCTGGACCCGTACCCACAGTGCACAGTGGTGTGATTTGGTCTATATATAAACATTCTGTTGATGGATTATTATTATTAAGCAATATCTATTGGATAAGACCAAACTCCCATGAGAGAGGGTTATACCCTGGGAGAGCTCCAAGAGATATTATCTTTAATGATTGTCATTTCCCTGTTCAGGATTCATATATGACGGTCATTTATTATCCATACTCCCATGAGAAAGGGTTAAACCCTGGGAGGGATTCAAATTAATACCATCACTGAATGAGTGTTATAGGCTTATTGGGGATGGTTCATCCCAGATAAAGACATATAAACTTTTTCTAATAGGTCAGAGCTAAGAAATCACTATATAGTGTATCTGACTATCACAATTGATCGGATATGTACATGGAGTTGTGATTTTAAGTTTCATTATTTCATTTTTTTCTATAATAAAAGTTAAGTTTTATTCTAGCACATGGAATATCAGGTTTTTGTTAACCCTTTGGGTTAAATTGTTGTTGGTAGTCAAAAATGAGTCCCTATCAGACTGGAACAGATTACATGGAGTTCAGGAGGAATGGGACTACTTAAAAGACGCTTTTGAAGGCAACAGAAAAATGCACTAGATTTGTCAGTAAAAGCAGAAAAAGGAAGAGACCACTGTGGTACTCAGCAGAAGTGGCCAAAATCATAAGAAAACAAAAAACTAGCATTTAGTAATTATAAAATAACCCAGAGCAATGAAGATAGGGAAATCTACAAGACTAGGCAAAAAGAGGCCAAGCAAGTTATAAGAACTTCTAAAGCACATTCAGAAGAAAGACTAGCTCAGTCTGTGAAAAAAGGGGATAAGACATTCTTCAGATATATAAATGAAAAAAGGAAATTAAAACAAGGAATAACTAAATTAAAAACAAAGGAAGGAAGGTATGTAGAAGAGAATAAGGGGCTAGCAGACTGCCTTAATGAATACTTCTGTTCAGTTTTTACAGAAGAAAAAGATGGAAAAGGACCTCCATTGGAGAGGAAAACTAAGGAATCGTTTGATGCATGTATCTTTACAGAGGAAGAGGTTCTACATTTGCTTTCTAAAGTGAAGACAAATAAATCACAGGGGCCTGATGGGATACACCCAAAATTATTAAAAGAGTTTAGTGGTGAGCTAACAAAACCATTAACAGATTTATTTAACCAATCAATGGTAACAGGAGTCGTTCCGGAAGATTGGAAATTAGCAAATGTCGTGCCCATTCACAAGAAAGGTAGTAGGGAGGAGTCAAGCAACTATAGGCCAGTAAGGCTGACATCAATAGTGGGGAAATTAATGGAAACCCTACTAAAGGATAGGATTGTGGAACATCTAAAATTCCATGGATTGCAAGATGAAAAACAACATGGGTTTACTTCAGGAAAATCATGTCAAACAAATCTTATTGATTTTTTTGACTTGGTGACTAAAATAATAGATGGCGGAGGAGCAGTAGACATTGCATATCTAGAGTTTAGTAAGGTTTTTGACACTGTCCCACATAGAAGACTTATCAATAAACTGCAGTCATTGAGCTTAGACTCCAATATTGTTGAGTGGATTAGGAAGTGGCTGAGTAACAGAAAACAGAGGGTTGTAGTAAATAGAGAATATTCAGAGCAAGGTCTTGTCACCAGTGGGATACCTCAGGGATCTGTACTGGGACCAATATTGTTTAATATCTTCATTAGGGATATTATAGAAGGTCTCAATGGTAAGGTATGTCTTTTTGCTGATGACACAAAGATATGTGACAGGCTTAATGTTCCTGGAGACTCGAGTATATGCAAAAAAAGAAACAGAAAAGAGAGCGCACTAATGTGCCATGATTCTGTATGTATAGGAGATACACAGGTGAACAGAGACTGGTGCGCTTACCTGGGTGTGTTGTGTTACAGACACAACACCGTTGAGGGCTTGTTTCCCAGATCCCTGGGAGGTAGTGATGGAAGAGCTGCTGGGCACCCGTTCGTCTCGGGAACTGGTCCTGGACGTCTGGTATAAGGAAAAGGATAGTGGAATCCCGGTTCCACAAAGAAGCGGTGCTTAGTAGCGCTCGTTTCCAGCGAGAGGTGAAAAATTGTAATCCACGAACTCGGGTATGGTATAAAGAAAAGAGTCTTTATTCGCACATGTAATAACAAAAGGGATAACGCGTTTCGAAGGGCGGAGACCCCCTCTTCGTCAGATCCAATCATATGTTGGGATAGGTTCCCGTCCCATTTATACAGAATAAAGCCCGCGAAAAAATACACACTGGCGAATCAAATTGCACTACACAATATACATCCTATTTAAATGTACATATTGATAACCAATAATATATATGCACATTATGGATGAACAAAAGAATGAAACCATTAATAGACAGACTGGTCTAGTAAAGATCTCTAATACTAAGAAATACGCCGGTAACTTTATTACCACCTATTCAACCGGCCATTCGAAAATTAGGAACATCCTAAAGAAACATTGGGGCCTTTTGAGATGCGATCCGTACCTCAAATATATTTTACCTGTACAACCTTCAATGACCTTTAGAAGGGCCCCCTCCCTAAAAAATATGTTGGCTCCAAGCCGTCTAAAGAAACAAAAGAAAAAAGCAACAACAACTATGGAAACGAGCCAAAAGAAAGGGGCATTCAGATGCAACACCAAAAGATGCCTGTGCTGTAAAACAATAACCAACCTCAATACCTCTTTTTCAAGTCACCATACAGGAGAAAAATTCAACATACAATTCCATCTTACCTGTCAGTCCCAATATGTGATCTACTTAATCAACTGCTGCTGCGGGTTACAATATGTTGGTCGCACGTCACAGAAACTGCATTTAAGGACCAACCAACATAGAAGTAACATCAAGAAGGGCTATATGAAACACAGCCTGTCACGGCACATCACTTTAAAACACAAAGGTGTTGCAAATTCATTCTCCATTATTCCAATTGATCACATTCCCAACCATATCACCAATCGTTCCGAAGCCCTGGCCAAGAGGGAAATGTTCTGGATATATAGGTTGGAATCACTTCAACCGTATGGTCTTAATGAGGCAGTAGAACTTATACATTGAATCAATTTGACTATGTCCAGTAAAACCTAACATCCAGGTGTGTGAATCATCACAAATAATGAATACCTCAGGGCCCAAGAAGAGCGAGTAGAAGACTAATATCTAAAGAAATTCACCAGTATGGTTATATTACTCAAAAATACCTTTTAAGGATGTGCACTGCATTTTGCAATGGATGCAATAGTAAGACTCAGTTAACCCACTCACCACTCCGTGGAGCCGAGCCACTGCTTTCGAGCCTGCGACTCCCCCCATTCCCCGTGCCTTCTAACCCGGAGAATGTCAGGTGCAGTGTGTCTCGTGGAGCTCCGCCGATGCGGTGATCCGACATCCACCCAGAGCAATTCTCGCCCGAGAGAACGGGTCTCCCATCTCCTGTGTGGCCAGTTCCTCCTCTGATGTGCGTTTTTTCATCTCACCAGGAATCACGGCACTGGACTACTGAACTTTATTACAACCATTGGCGGCCCAAACAAGGGAGCCACCCGAACCCTCAACCTGGGATCTATGAGATAGCATACTATCATTATAGTTTTCTCTGAACCTTTCTCCCCTTCCTCTTTTTCCAGCGGGAATTCTTTTAATCTTTTTAATGTGTATATATATTATTGATTATCGATATGTACATTTAAATAGGATGTACATTGTGCAGCGCGATTTGATTCGCCAGTGTGTATTTTTTCGCGGGCTTTATTCTGTATAAATGGGACGGGAACCTATCCCAACATATAATTGGATCTGACGAAGAGGGGGTCTCCGCCCTTCGAAATGAGTTATCCCTTTTGTTATTACATGTGCGAATAAAGACTCTTTTCTTTATGCCATACCCGAGTTCGTGGATTACAATTTTTCACCTCTCGCTGGAAACGAGCGCTACCAAGCACCGCTTCTTTGTGGAACCGGGATTCCACTATCCTTTTCCTTAATGTTCCTGGAGGGATCCACCAAATGGAAAAGGATTTAGGCAAATTAGAAGAATGGTCAGAACTCTGGCATAACTGAAATTTTATGTGGATAAGTGCAAAATAATGCACCTGGGGCGTAACAACCAAAGGGCAGAATATAGATTATTTGACACAGCCCTGACCTCAGTATCTGAGGAGAGTGATTTAGAAGTAATTATTTCAGAAGACTTAAAGGTAGGAAGACAATGTAATAAAGCAGCAGGAAACAATAGCAGAATGCTTGGATGTATAGGGAGAGGTATAAGCAGTAAAAAGAGAGAAGTGCTCATGCCGCTGTACAGAATACTGGTGAGACCTCACTTGGAGTATTGTGCGCAGTACTGGAGGCCGTATCTCCAAAAGGATACTCTAGAGAGAGTTCAGAGAAGAGCTACTAAACTAGTACATGGATTGCAGGATAAAACTTACCAGGAAAGGTTAAAGGACCTTAACATGTATAGCTTGGAAGAAAGAAGAGACAGAGGGGACATGGTAGAGACTTTTAAATACATAAAGGGAATCAACACAATAAAGGAGGAGAGCATATTTAAAAGAAGAGAAACTACCATAAGAGGACATTGTTTTAAATTAGAGGGGCAAAGGTTTAAAAGTAATATCAGGAAGTATTATTTTACTGAGAGAGGAGTATACTGTATACTGAGAATAGTCTTTCTTCAGAAGTGGACGCTGCAAATACAGTGAAGGAGTTTAAACATCTATGTGATAAGCATAAGGCTATCCTTCATATAAGATAGGGCCAGGGACTATTCATAGTATCCAGATTATTTGGCAGACTAGATGGGCAAAATGGTTCTTATCTGCCGACACATTCTATGTTTCTATGTCATATGGTCAGATGAAACCAAAGTAGAACTTTTTTGTAAAAACTCAACTCGTTGTGTTTGGAGTACAAAGAATGCTGAGTTGCATCCAAAGAACACCATACCTACTGTGAAGCATGGGGGTGGAAACATCATGAATTCAGGCAGTTTTTCTGCAAAGGGACCAGGACGACTTATCCATGTAAAGGAAAGAATGAAAGGAGCCATGTATTGTGAGATTTGATTGAAAACCTCCTTCCATCAGCAAGGGCAGTGAAGATGAAACATGGCTGGATCTTTCAGCATGACAATGATCCCAAACACACAGCCTGGGCAATGAAGGAGTGGTTTCGTAAGAAGCATTTCATGGTCCTGGAGTGGCCTAGCAAGTTTCCAGATCTCAGTCCCATAGAAAACCTTTGGAGGGATGGGATTTTATGGATTTTTTCCCTCATTTTGTCTCTCATAGTTGAGGTATACCTATGATGAAAATTACAGGCCTCTCACATCTTTTTAAGTGGGAGAACTTCCACAATTGGTGTCTGACTAAATATTATTTTGCCAAACTGTATATGGTATGTTGCATGAATGAGGAATTATGACAAATTAGGTTCAACGGGCTGCAGAGAGATAACAATATATATTTGTAAGCTTGTGTTAGTGTATTAATATATATATATATATATATATATATCATGAACAATTAATTGATTTGAATTGAATTTTTTTTTTTATTGATTGCGTGTAGAGATGAGCGAAGTTACAGTGATTCGATTTGTCACGAACCTCTCGGCTCAGCGTTTGCTGACTTTAGCCTGCATAAATTAGTTCAGCTTTCAGGTGCTCCGGTGGTCTGGAAAAGGTAGATACAGTCCTAGGAGACTCTCTCCTAAGACTGTATTCATCTTTTCCAGCCCACCAGAGCACCTGAAATCTGAACTAACTTATGCAGGCTACAGTCAGCAAATGCCGAGCCGCAAGGTTCGTGACAAATCGAATTACTGTAACTTCGCTCATCTCTAATTGTGTGACCTAACAAAAAAAAATTGTAATTTCTTATAAAAAGAGATTGAAAGGAATAACCTGGCTCTTGAAGCGTAGTAAAACTTAAAGGAAATGTATTAGAAAATGTCATATTGTCACACTTCTGGTCCAAACTCTGCATGGCCAGCAGCGTCTTTCATCGACCTGATTACAGCCCTGCACATCGTAGGGCTGTGTATCACTGTATGATGTCAACGGATCAGAAAAGAAGAATGAGGGAGAGCCAGACCAATAAGTTCCGGTGCAGGAGCTAATACCTTCCAGTGGCAGGAGACACGAATGGGCAGTTTGCTCGCTGAATAGTGCATGTTTGTGGATTTTCCCCTTCACAAGTGTTCCTGTGCCCTCTTTCATTCTGTAACCTGATCTGACATCTGCTTGTTACCTGACCTTGCCTTTTCCTGTTGATTTTGTGCTACACTGCCCTCCTGGCTTAACTCTTGCTTGCTCTAACTCTGATATTGGTTATGATTTGTACTGCATTGTTCTGTTGGTTTTACTTTCTGGCTGGACCTAGGTTAACCCCTTTTTTTTACTAAATTGTACCATTCTGTTCCATGTGTTGCTTACCCTGCCTGTCTGACTTCCCCTCATGTCCTGTGCACTTAATCCTAAGTACTTACTTCCTGTTCTGTACTGATCACTTTTGCAAAAGTGCCCTCTTTATCATCAAATACTAGATTTCAGCAGACATCAGTATATAGATAACATACCATTTACAATGGCTAAAGTTCAGAAGTTTGCCCCCTCTCTCTGTAGAATTATCTCTGCACAGGTAACAGGGCATGCCAGGAAACATACTCATTATTGCAAGTAGGGTCTGTTTCAGACTATTAAGTCTTTGTCAATATTTCTTGCAGTAAAGCTCTAAATAGTAAAATAAAAAAAAATATATAGGTTATACATTAACTTCTTAACTAGAATAATGACAGGGGATTCTATGTAAGTTTTGACAAGGACCCCTAAAAATTTACATTTTTAAGTTATCTTTGGTCGAAAAACTTGTAGGCATCAAAAGGTATTTAATTGTGCTGGTTTAGCTGGAGAATAGATAGATTTCCTGTTTAGCAGTGATAGTAGAGCTCATGAGTGTCTCAGTCCCTGGCTTTACTTGATTGATTTACCAAGGACTAAACCGATGACATCACAGTGACAACTAGTTGATGTCAGTAAAATTGTGCCAATCAGCCATTCAGGCCAGAAGTCATAAAGACAATAAGTCATGCTAAGTTGTGGACAACAAAGTTCCAAATCCTCAGATAATGGCTGAAAACATTAAAAGTCATATTGATCCTATCACAGCAATCTATATCACAGTCTTCATATTTTGTGACAGCAGGGAAAATTAAGTTATGATGACAAACATTTCAGGAAAAGAAGATTATCTACATATATGATAGTGAGTCATAGGCATATTTGCAATATATATATATATATATATATATATATATATATATACAGTACAGACCAAAAGTTTGGACACACCTTCTCATTCAAAGAGTTTTCTTCATTTTCATGACTATGAAAATTGTAGATTCACACTGAAGGCATCAAAACTATGAATTAACACATGTGCAATTATAGACATAACAAAAAAGTGTGAAACAACTGAAAATATGTCATATTCTAGGTGAAAAGTGTCCCCAAGTGCGGTCACAAAAATCATCAAGAGCTATAAAGAAACTGGCTCACATGCAGACCGCCCCAGGAAAGGAAGACCAAGAGTCACCTCTGCTGCGGAGGATAAGTTCATCCGAGTCACCAGCCTCAGAAATCGCAGGTTAACAGCAGCTCAGATTAGAGACCAGGTCAATAACACACAGAGTTCTAGCAGCAGAAACATCTCTAGAACAACTGAGGACACATCTCTAGAACAACAAGAGGAGACTGTGTGAATCAGGCCTTCATGGTAGAATATCTTCTAGGAAACCACTGCTAAGGATAGGCAACAAGCAGAAGAGACTTGTTTGGGCTAAAGAACACAAGGAATGGACATAAGACCAGTGGAAATCTGTGCTTAGGTCTGATGAGTCCAAATTTGAGAACTTTGGTTCCAACCACCGTGTCTTTGTGCGACGCAGAAAAGGTGAACGGATGGTCTCTACATGCCTGGTTCCTACCATGAAGCATGGAAGAGGAGGTGTGATAGTGTGGGGGTGCTTTGCTGGTGACACTGTGGTGATTTATTCAATATTGAAGGCATACTGAACCAGCATGGCTACCACAGCATCTTGTAGTGGCATGCTATTCCATCCGGTTTGCGTTTAGTTGGACCATCATTTATTTTTCAACAGGACAATTACCCCAAACACACCTCCAGGCTATGTAAGGGCTATTTGACCAAGAAGGAGATTGATGTGGTGCTGTGCCACATGGCCTGGCCTCCACAGTCACCAGACCTGAACCCAATTAAGGCAACAGGGCCAACAAGTGCTAAGCATCTCTGGGAACTCCTTCAAGACTGTTGGAAGATCATTTCAGGTGACTACCTCTTGAAGATAATCAAGAGAATGTCAAGAGTGTGCAAAGCAGTAATCAAAGCAAAAGGTGGCTACTTTGAAGAACCTAGAATATGACATATTTTCGGTTGTTTCACACTGTTTTGTTATGTCTATAATTCCACATGTGTTAATTCATAGTTTTGATGCCTTCAATGTGAACCTACAATTTTCATAGCCATGAAAATAAAGAAAACTCTTTGAATGAGAAGGTGTGTCCAAACTTTTGGTCTGTACTGTATATATATATATATATATATATATATATATATATATATATATATACAGTGGCATTGCTAGGGTTGGTGTCACCCGGTGGGGTAGAAAATGGTGTCACCCCATACCTTCCCCCCCCCCCCCAGTAAGTTTTTAGCCTGTTGTGACAGACACCACTTGTGTAGCGCATTGTGAGAAATTCCAGTATAATAATCAGATATACCAGTTGCCACAGAATGGGAAAGTGTTAAAGAAGTTTTCACCATTTAAATATACAGCTCCCAGAATTACTTAAAGGAGTACTCCACTGGAAAACATTTACTTTTATATCAACTGGTGCCAGAAAGTTAAACAGATTTTTAAATGACTTCTATTTAAAATCTTAAGCCTTACAGTACTTATAAGCTGTATTCTCCACAGGAAGTTGTGTAGTTCTTTCCAGTCTGTCCACTGCTCTGTCTGTCCATGTTAGGAACTGTCCAGAGCAGGATAGGTTTGCAATGGGGATTTGCTCCTACTATGGACAGTTCTTGACATGGACAGAGGTGTCAGCACAGAGCACTGTGGTCAGACAGAAAATAAATTAAAAAAGAAAAGAACTTCCTGTGAATCACTTATACAGCAGCTAATAAGTACTGGAAGGATTAAGATTTGTTAGTAGAAGTAATTTATAAATCTGTTTGACTTTGTAGCACCAGTTGATTAAAAAAAATGTTTTCCAGTAGAGTACCCCTTTATGCAGTGGTAAGGTTATGCTGTGAGTTGTAGTTTCACTCACCATAACTGTAGAACTTACAAGTGACTACAGCTCTGATAGGACATAGTGAGGAGAATACACAATGATATCAGTGACTACAGGTGACGTCTTCTCTATAGTGAGGAGAATACACAATGATATCAGTGACTACAGGTGACGTCTTCTCTTTAGTGAGGGGAATACACAATGATATCAGTGACTACAGGTGACGTCTTCTCTATAGTGAGGAGAATACACAATGATATCAGTGACTACAGGTGACGTCTTCTCTATAGTGAGGGGAATACACAATGATATCAGTGACTACAGGTGACATCTTCTCTATAGTCTTTCCTTATCTAATTCAGATGATACATACCGCCTGGTCCAGCTAAAACTTCTGCCTGTACAATGTGACGCCCAGATGACTCCTCACTATGTCAGCGCATTCTCATCCTCTATATGAAAACAAGTATTATTATGAACCTGCCAGACACTGTATTCTCTAAATATAATACTACTATACACTACACTCTTTGATTATAAACCTTCCATACACCGTACCCACTGAATATAATACTACCACACATCTGTACATTCCGAATATAACACCAACACATACTGTACACTCTGAATATAAATCTGCCACATACTGTACCCTCTGAATATAATACTACCACATATTGTACCCTCTGAATATAAATCTCCACATACTGTACCCTCTGAATATAAATCTGGTGGTGTTGCTAGTGGATGATGGGGGTGATAGTACTGGGGGGTGTTGCTGGAGGATGATGAGGGTGCTACTGGCCCTCCCCCTGGCAGTATCACCCCCATCATCCATCGGCAGGATCATCCTCCTGGCAGGAGCACCCCCATCATCCACATCAGGATCTGCTAATGGAGATGCTGCTGCTGGTTTGGTTTGCTGGTGGATGATGAGGGTGCTACTGCCGGGGGGGGGGAGCATTAGGTAGGCAGCAGTTCCCCCACTTAAGGTAGGTAGCAGTTCCCCCACATTAGGTAGGTAGCAGTTTCCCCACATTAGGCAGCATAGGTTCCCCACATTTGGTACCAGTTACCCCACATTAGGTAGTAATTTCCCCACATTAGGTAGCACAGATTCCCCACATTAGGTAGCATAGATTCCACACATTAGGTAGCAGTTTCCCCACATTAGGTAGCACAGATTCCACACATTAGGTAGCAGTTTCCCCACATTAGGTAGCACAGATTCCCCACATTAGGTAGCAGTTTTCCAACATTAGGTAGCAGTTTCCCCACATTAGTTAGCAGTTTCCCCACATTAGGTAGTATAGATTCCCCACATTTGGTAGTAGTTTCCCCCCCCCCCATTAGGCCGCAGGTTCCCTTGCATGTTCCCCACAATAGGTCAAAGTCTCCCCACATTAGATCGCTGGTTCAAACACCCACCCCCCCCTCCCCCCACACTAAAAAAAAACACATACACACACAACACAGAGACACACACACAGATAGATAGAGAGACACAAACACACACAGTCAGAGAGACACACACACAGTCAGAGAGACACACACTCACAGACAGTCACACACACACACAGTCACACACAGTCACACACACACACACAGAGTCACACGCAGTCACACACACACAGAGTAACACACAGACAGAGAGTCACACACAGAGAGCCACACACAGACAGAGATAGCGACAGACACACACACAAACACACACACACACCAAGTCACACACACACACAGTCACACGCACAGAGAGTCACACACATTCACACACACACACACACACACACACAGAGAGAGTCACACACACACACGAACAGAGACACACAAACAGAGATAGAGTGAGACAGACACACACTCACTCACCCATCCAGCGCAGTGCTCCTTTCTCCAGGCGCTCTGCGAGTGACGTCACGTCCTCCTGCGTGGCCCTGCGGAGGCACGTCGGGCTGGCGCAACAGAAGACGTGGGGGCGCAGGCTGGTTCATTGTTCAGGTGACGGGGGGGATGGTCCTACTAGTACGGAGACAGCGCAATTGAGGATGGGGGGCGGGGTGCTGCTAGTACGGGGACAGCGCAACTGAGGACCGGGGGTGTACCTGGTGTCACCACGTCAGGATGGTGTCACCCGGTGCGGGCTGCTCCCCCCACACCCCGGTCGCAACGCCACTGTATATATATATATATATATATATATATATATATATATACACATACACAGTGGGGAGAACAAGTATTTGATACACTACCCATTTTGCAGGTTTTCCTACTTACAAAGCAAATAGAGGTCTGTAATTTCTATCTTCTAGTGTGAGAGACGGAATCTAAAACAAAAATCCAGAAAATTCCATTGTATTATTTAAACAAAATTAATTTGCAGCTTATTGCATAGAGAACATAAGTATTTGATCACCTACCAACCTGTAAAGTATTTGATCACCTTTCCAAATTTTACTTTTCCTGAGATGCGGGAAGAATCCAAGATGGCGCCGATGGGATGGCTGCTGTTTCGCCTGGACGCTCTGCATTGTTGGACATTCAGCATGGCTCTCCTCCTCGGCATTGAGGCATTCCATATCAGATCTGGCGCTGTTGGCTCAGCTTGAGACAAACGATTCTCCACTTCACGCCGGCAGGAAAAGGCTGTCCTCGGGACCGGAGGCTGCAGTAAGCCCGGTGGCCCCCTCTCCTCCTCCACACAAGCCTCACTCATCCCCTCCATGGGATGCCCCAGCACCTTTCTCTCAGGGTGACTTCAGCACCGCTTTCACCTCACAATGCATGAGCTCCCCCCCACCCTCTGCTGAAGCAGGTGAGGCTGCACTCTTGTCCTTGCCAATCTCCAATATAGCCCTCATGGATACCGCTATGCAGGACATGCTTCTGCTTCAGAGGCGCTCTAAGCTCTTAGACATACAATCTCTCATGGCTCCCCTGCGCTCCGAGATAGATGGACTGGGGTCCAGAGTGAACCATCTGGAGACAAAATTTGGGGACTTTGCAGAATCCCACAACACACTCATTGATGCCCACAATGATTTGGAGGCTGAAGTGGACGCCATTAAAGCAAAGATGGCTGACCTCGAAGACAGAGACTGTTGCAACAATATTAAGCTCCGAGGTGTCCCAGAGTCTGTCCCACTCAAGGACATTCCTGGTTATGTGCACTCTCTCATCAAAGCAGCTTTACCAGATTGTTCTTACCGGGACTTGGAGATATACCGAGCGCACCGTGTACCCCGCCCGCGCCATCTTGATGACACAGTACCCAGAGATGTGCTCGCTAGGGTACACTTTTTCAAAATTGAGGTGCAATTGATTGCCTTCTCCAGGAAGAATGGCGGCCTGCCAGCCCCCTTCCATAAGGTGCTCCTGTTTCCTGACCTCTCAGTGGCCACGCTGCAGATGCAGAGAATCCTCTCCCTCCTTACCTCAGCCCTTCAACGTGCCAAGATTACATATTGCTGGGGATTCCCAGTCCACCTGCTGGTGCATCATAAGAGGGAACTTCACATCACCAATTCCCCTGAAGAGGGACAAAAGCTTCTCCGAGGATGGAACATTTCGATTACACCTACAGAAGAAGCCCAATACAAGCTCCTGCCAAAATCAAAAAAGAATGGTCATAAGTCCGCTGACTATTGGTTGCCTAGTGTGTTACTACCACTTTCAGGTGCTATGCTTTAGACAGGCCCTGTCATCTTACTGTGTACTGTCTATAGGCCGCAGATGGGACATTTGCTTTATTCTCTTTGCAGAGTCTAATACAGGTTCTATATATTCTGTTCTTTCCTTGTACTGTTGTTCTGCCACTTCTGTTCCTGGTGGCTTTGTTAAAATGATGCTAGCTCAATTCCTGATTTTCTCCTTACTGCCTTAGTCTTTCGGATGCAGGCGCCCTTGCAGGGAGGCGCTATGTATCCTATACATGTTTTATTATCTACTAGTTACATAATGTTATACATCTTAATCGACCATGGTCTTACTTTTTGCTAGTAGGTTTGAACAGTCCAATGCGCAGAGTGCATTTATGGAAAGAGACCAAGGTTTTGCACTGTGATGTATTGGGGGTCCAGGAGACACATTTGCTTCATTGTGATGCCTTCCGGGTGAAACATGTGCAGTTTCCTTATATTTATCAGTCGCACTATTAAAAACACACTAGCCTTCTCCCACATAGAAGACCATGAAGATCTGCAAGGGAAGATTATTATCCTGATATGCACTTTAACCACTTAAGGACTAAGGGCGTACAGGTACACCTTTGCTCCCTGGTACTCCCTGGTAATCAGACCCCCGCCATGTCGGCAATCGACATGCCCAGACAGCAAACAGCTGTCTCGGTATGCTGGGAGTTGTAGTTGCGTTCCTCCAGCTGTTGTGTAACTACATCTCCCAGCATGACCTTTGGCGATCAGTACATGCTGGGAGTTGTAGTTTTGCAACAGCTGGAGGCACACAAGTTGGAAAATAATGAGTTAGGCAACAGAACCTAACTGAAGGTTTTCCAACCAGTGTGCCTCCAGCTGTTGCAAAACTACAACTCCCAGCATTTACAATCTGTCAGTGCATGCTGGGAGTTGTAGTTTTGAAAAAGCTGGAGGTTCCCCCTCCCCCATGTGAATGTACAGGGTACATTCACACGAGCCGGTTTACAGTAAGTTTCCTGCTTCAAGTATGAGCTGCGGCAAATTTTTCGCCGCAGCGCAAACTCCTAGTGGAAAACTCACTGTAAAACCCCGCCCGTGTAAGTGTACCCTAAAAACACTACACTACACTAAGGCTGAGTTTCTACTTGCTTTTTTGTGCTGCATTTTTTGGGATAAAAAAAAAATGCATGAAAAAACGCCTGAAAAATGGTTGCAGCCAATCACAGCTCTGAGGGAAATATGAATGAGTGAGTGGCCGGAGTACAGAGCAGAGATGCGAGCACTGTATAGTGCCGCTCCATCTCTGCTATAGACAGGACGATTGCAGTGGGTGTCAGTAGTGATACCCGCTGTGATCTGTTCTTACCTGCAAGTACTACTACTCCCAACATGGCGCACACTCTGCTCCTTGCTGGGAGCTGTAGTACTTGCATTAATAGACAGATCGCAGTGACTGTAACTTCTGACACCCATTGCGATCTGTCTATTAATGCAGGTACTACAGCTCCCAGCATGAAGCAGAGTGTGCTCCATGTTGGGAGTAGTAGTACTTGCAGGTAAGAACAGATCACAGTGGGTATCACTACTGACACCCGCTGTGATCGTCCTGTCTATAGCAGAGATGGAGTGGCTGTATACAGTGCTCGCATCTCTGCTTTGTACTCCGGCCACTCACTCATATTTCCCTCAGAGCTGTGATTGGCTGCAACCATCTGGCCAATCACCACTCTGGGCTGAAAATATGAATGATGTTCTATTTACATCACTGGCCGGAGTACAGATGCTCCATGTTGGGAGTAGTAGTACCTGCAGTTAAGGAAAGATCACAGGTGATGTCACTACTGACACCCACTGTGATCCTCCTGTATAATGTATAGATGCGGCCGCTCTTCTATGGTCCCCTGCACGGCCGTATATATACACCAATTAATATTTCCGACAGAGAGTTGTGATTGGCTGGAATCATCTGGCCAATTACAACTCTCTGTGGGAAATATGAATATGCGTATATATACATCAGTGAAGGGGACCATAGAGGAGCGACCGCATCTATACATTATACAGGAGGATCGCAACGGCGATCTGTAAATTAGTACAGGTACTACTATTCTCATCATGGAACAGTGTGTTCCATGCTGGGAGTAGTAGTACTACCTATAAAAATGTAAAAACATAAAGAAAAAAAGTCAAAAACACACACACACTACATTTTTATTATTGTCGGCAACATTTTAGGTCCCCGCCTGCCCACATAAATTGATCCCTGTTTAAAAAGTATTAAAAATTTTGTTATAAAAAAGATACATTTCGTTAGATACATTTTTTTCCTTCACTACTGTTTCTTTTTTTTTTTTTTTATGGTACCCTACAAAATTTTATTTAAAAAAGTTTCTCCATCACTTTTTTGGATCGATAAAGTCCAAAAAAGAATAAAAAATGCCAGAAAAAACACCAAATCAACCAACACCCTCATATCATTTTTCTTGGCGTTTTTTCACTCCCATAGACTTCTATAGGAGAAAAATGCCACGATTTTGACTAAAATATCGCCAGTGGCTCAACATGCTGCGATTACCAACAATCTGAAAAACACCAAAAAAGAGTGAAAAAATGCCAAAAGGATAAAAAAAAACGCCAAAGTCAAAAACAAAACAATTTAGCGATTTCTCATTGATTTACAGCTAACATCTAACAGCTAACATCTAACGCAATTTCTCTTGAGTACGGAAATGCTCCATATGTGGGTGTAAAATGCTCTGCGGGGCGCACAACAAGGTTCAGGAGTGAGAGCGCACCATGTACATTTGAGGCCTAAATTGGTGATTTGCACAGGGGTGGCTGATTTTACAGCGGTTCTGACATAAACGCAAAAAAATATATACCTGCCACATGTGACCCCATTTTGGAAACTACACCCCTCATGGAACGTAACAATTGAGCCTTAACACCCCACAGGTGTTTGACGAATTTTCGTTAAATTTGGATGGGAAAATGGAAAAAAAAATCACAAAAATGCTGGTGTTACCCAAAATTTTTCATTTTTCACAAGGGAAAATAGAAAAAAAAGCCCCCCAAAAATTGTAACCCATAAGTGGATGTAAAGTGCTCTGTGGGTGAACTACAATGCTCAGAAGAGAAGGAGCGCCATTGGGTTTTTGAAGAGAAAATTTGTCCGGAATTGAAGGCCACGTGTGTTTAGAAAGTCCCCATAGCGCCAGAACAATGGACCCCCCCACATGTGACCCCATTTTGGAAACTACACCCCTCACGTAATGTAATAAGGCGTACAGTGACCATTTACGCCCCACAGGTGTCTGACAGATCTTTGAAATAGTGGTCCGTGATAATGAAAAATGTAATTTTTAATTTGCTCAGCCCACTGTTCCAAAGATCTGTCAAACACCAGTGGGGTGTAAATGCTAACTGCAACCCTTATTAAATTCTGTGAGGGGTGCAGTTTCCAAAATGGGGTCATGTGGGGGAGTCCACTGTTCTGGCACCACGGGGGGCTTTGTAAAGGCACATGGCCCCTGAATTCCATTCCAAACAAATTATCTTTCCAAAAGCTCAATGGAGGTCCTCCTTGTCTGAGCATTGTAGTTCGGCCGCAGAGCACTTGACGTCCACACATGGGGTGTAGTTCACAAAATAGTATGCCATGTGTTTTTTTTTCTGATACCATAGGGGCTTCCTAAGTGCGACATGCCCCCAAAAACCATTTCAGCAAAATTTGCTTTCCAAAAGCCAAATGTGACTCCTTCTCTTCTGAGCATTGTAGTTCACCTGCAGAGCATTTTATATCCTAACATGGGGTATTTCCATACTCAGAAGAGATAGAGTTACAAAGTTTGGGTTGCATTTTCTCCCATTACCCTTTATAAAAATGGTAAATTTGGGGGAAAAACTTTAGTGAATTTTTTTTTTCATTTACACATGTGACTTTAATGAAAAGTCGTCAAACACCTGTAGAGTGTTAAGGCTCAATGGATCCCTTGTTAAGTGTCTTGAGGGGTGTAGTTTCCAAAATGTTATGCCATGTGGGGGGGGGGTTCTGCTGTTCTGGCACCATAGGCGCTTCCTAAATGGGACATGCCCCCCAAAAACCATTTCAGAAGAACTCACTCTCCAAAATCCCATGGTCACTCCTTCCCTTCTGAGCCCTCTACTGCGCCCGCCGAACACTTGGCATGCACATATGAGGTATTTCTCCTTTTTTTCTCCTTTTTCCACTTGTAAAAATTCAAAAACTGGGTCTACAACATGCGAGTGTAAAAAAAATGAATATATTGAATTTTCTTCTTCATTTTGCGGTTATTGCTGTGAAACACCTAAAGGGTTAACACACTTACTGAATGTCATTTTGAATACTTCGAGGGGTGAAGTTTTTATAATGGGGTCATTTGTGGGGTATTTCTAATAAGAAAGCCCTTCAAATCCACTTCAAACCTGAACTGGTCCATGAAAAATTTCAATTTTGAAAATTTTGTGAAAAATTTGAAAATTTCTGATGAAATTTGAAGCCCTCTGATGTCTTCTAAAATTAAAAACATGTCAACTTTATGATGCAAACATAAAGTAGACATATTGTATTTGTGAATAAAAATATAGTTTATTTGGAATGTCTATTTTCCTTATAAGCAGAGAGCTTCAAAGTTAGAAAAATGCAAAATTTTTAATTTTTTCATAAAATTTTGGAATTTTTCACCAAGAAATTATGCAAATATCAAAAACATTTTTCCACTAACATAAAGTAGAATATGTCACGAAAAAACAATCTCGGAATCAGAATGAAGGGTAAAAGCATCTAAGAGTGCTTAAAGTGAAAGTGGTCAGATGTCCAAAAAACACTCTGGTCCTACAGTGAAGAGGCCTGGTCCTAAAGGGGTTAAATAACTAATTATACACCATAGTGTGGGCATATGCGCCCAATACAGGCCAACTGCTCCATTTTCATAAGCTGATTAAACTGACAAATAAGAAGAGACAGGGACAGTTGGTAATTTGTGGGGACTTCAATATGACCTCAGACCCTTCTGTAGATACCTTCTCCTCTCTCCTCTCCACAGCTCTGTGGAATGCAGAAACATACGGCATTTGGCACATTCACCACACCTCCACTAGAGATTTTAATTTTCGCTTGGGGGTTCACAATATCTACTCCCAAATTCACATGTTTCTTGCGGACAGAGGCCTCCTCACTCACGCTATAGACGCCTCCTTGGAAATAATCAAGTGGTCCAACCACGCAGCTATTACACTGTCGATCTCTGAAACTATTAATACACCTCCAACATATGTTTGGAGGAGCAGACCCTTTTTGCTCTCACATCCCCAACACAGGTCATGCATAGAAATTGACCAGAAGGATGTTTTTTTTTTTTAGATTTAACCCCTTAAAGGCCCAAGGGAGACATTTATCAATGTTTGCTTATGTATTCCTTTTTTTTAGTTATTTTTTCCTTACAATTTTTTTGCTTATGTGCGACTTATTTATCAACTGCTTTTTGCAACAATTTTAAGCAAAAAAAAAAAAACTACTAAATGCTTTGATAATGTCCCCCCAAGCGTTTTCCTGTTTTTGCATCATTTTTTCCTCCTTACCTTTTAAAAATCATAACCCTTTAAATTTTGCACCTAAAGAGCCGTATGAAGGCTTTTTTTTTTGCACCACCTATTCTACTTTGTATTGACATCAGTCATTTGACCCAAAAATCTGCGGCAAAATGAAAAAAAAATCATTGTACGCCAAAATTGAAGAAAAAACAAATTTTGGAAATTTTGGGGGATTCCGTTTCTACACAGTACATTTTTCGGTAAAAATGACACTTTATCTTTATTCTATAGGTCCATACATATAAATTAATACACTACTTATATAGGTTTGATTTTGTCGTACTTCTGGAAAAAATCATAACTACATGCACAAAAATTAATACATTTAAAATTGTCCTTTTCTGACCCCTATAACTTTTTTATTTTTTCATGCACGGGGCGGTATGAGGGCTCATTTTGTGTGGCGTGATCTGAAGTTTTTATTGGTACCATTTGTTTTGATTAGACTTTGTGATAGCTTTTTATTTTTATTTTTTAATGGTATAAAAAGTGACCAAAAATATGCTATTTTGGACTTTGGAATTTTTTTTGCGTGCATTCCATTGTTTGTGTGGTATAATTAATTATATATTTTTATAGTTTGGACATTAATGCACGCGGCAATACCACATATGTTTATTTTAATTATGTTTATACATTTTTTATATGGAATTTGGGAAAAGGGTGAGTGATTTAAACTTTTTTTAAACTTTTTTTTTATTTCTTTACTTTTATGTGGAATCATTTAATTCCCCATACAGATCAATGTGGTTCCATAGAGCCACATTGATCTGTGTGCTCTGCGCTTGATTGATAAAGCCAGGCCCTGTCATGCTTTATCATTCTGAGCGCAGGAGCCGGAACTACAGGAGAGGTAAGCCCTCAGGCTACCTCAGCAATTGATCGTGCTCTGGGGGGGGGGATCCACCCCACTGGACCACCATGGATGGGATAAAGGCAATTTGACAGCGGCGATCTAAAGGGTTAATAGCCGCCTGCGGTGATCACCGCATGTCAGATGCTAACACTGGCCCCCAGCTACAGGAATCAGCTGGGGGCCGGCCGGTATGACGTGGGCTCGAGTCGGGAGCGTCATACCACATTAATGGCTCAGGGATGAGTATAGACGTCCATGGTCGGTAACAGGTTAAAGGGGTATTCCAGGAAAAACTTTTTATTATATCAACTGGCTCCAGAAAGTTAAACAGATTTGTAAATTAAAAAATATACAATGTAGCCCGGACCTTCTAGGTGAGTAAATGAAAATGGATATACGTGGATCGTGCTTCAATAATAATCAATATTTATTATAAAATATAAATAAGATTCGGCATTTCTCACAGGGCTCTGACGTCAGACGCCGGCAACACGAGGTGAACTTCCAGCCCTCCAGTACATGGTCCTGTTCACCAACCAGCAAAGCGGTGAGGAATACCAACTCCAGCGCACGCCAGCGCCAGCAGTCCCTGGACACCATTGCGATCTTCGGCGCCTGCCAGCGCCTCAGCCGTTAGCGACTGCCACCGTGCTCAGATACTACTGGACCAGGCTCACGATTGGAAGCGCCGCACAGAGGACTGTGCACACCACGGACACTCAGCCATTGCGGGAACAACACCCATCACCTGAGTTACCATTTACAGACCGGTAACAATTTCTAATATTACAGACTGTTTGCTACTGTATCTAAAAGGGACATATCTACCCTAAATACCCAGAAGAGCAACTCTTTAACATATTTGTTTGGTACAGATCTCACTCTGCTATTTTATTATCCTATGACAGGATTATAGTTTTAATTACTATATGCCTAAATACATTGTTAGGTTGCCTTTTAATATGTATGTTCTTCTCACAAGGGCCCTGTGAGAAGTGCCGAATCTTATTTATATTTTATGATAAATATTGATTATTATTGAAGCACGATCCACGTATATCCATTTTCATTTACTCACCTAGAAGGTCCGGGCTACATTGTATATTTTTTGGTTTTCCCTTTTCTAGCAATTAAGGTATAGTTGCTTGCCCAGTTTGACCTCGGTGCGTATTAGTTGTGAGCTGCACATACCTATATAATTTTTTCAGATTTGTAAATTACTTCTATTAAAAAATCTTAATCCTTCCAATAATTATCAGCTGCTAAAGTTGAGTTGTTCTTTTCTGTCTGGCAACAGTGCTCTCTCCTGATATCTCTGCTTGTCGCGGGAACTGCACAGAGTAGAAGGTTTGCTATGGGGATTTTCTTATACTTTGGGCAGTTCCCGAGACAGGTGTAATCAGAGAGCACTTAGACAGAAAAGAACAACTCAACTTCAGCAGTTCATAAGTACTGAAAGGATTAAGATGTTTTAATAGACATAATTTACAAATCTGTTTAACTTTCTGGAAACAGTTGATATATATATATATATATATATATATATATATATATATATATATATAAAAAATTCCTGGAAAATCCCTTTAACCCCTTCAGGACCAAGCCCGTTTTGGCCTTAAGGACCGGAGCGTTTTTTGCACATCTGACCACTGTCACATAACTCTGGGATGCTTTTAGTTATCATTCTGATTCCGAGATTTTTTTTTGTGACATATTCTACTTTAACATAGTGGTAAATTTTATTCGATACTTGCATCCTTTCTTGGTGAAAAATCCGTAAATTTGATGAAAAATTTGAAAATGTTGCATTTTTCTAACTTTGAAGCTTTCTGCTTGTAAGGAAAATGGATATTACGAATGCATTTTTTTTTGTTCACATATACAATATGTCTACTTTATGTTTGCATCATAAAATTGATGAGTTTTTACTTTTGGAAGACACCAGAGGGCTTCAAAGTTCAGCAGCAATTTTCCAATTTTTCACAAAATTTTCAAACTCGATATTTTTCAGGGACCAGTTCAGGTTTGAAGTGGATTTGAAGGGTCTTCATATTAGAAATATCCCATAAATGACCTCATTATAAAAACTACACCCCCCCCAAAGTATTCAAAATGACATTCAGTCAGCGCTTTAACCCTTTAGGTGTTTCACAGGAATAGCAGCAAAGTGAAGGAGAAAATTCACAATCTTCATTTTTTACACTCACATGTTCTTGTATACCCAATTTTTGAATTTTTACAAGGGGTCAAAGGAGAACAGTTTTACTTGTTTTTGTAGCCCAATTTCTCTCGAGTAAGCACATACCTCATATGTCTATATAAAGTGTTCGGCGGGCGCAGTAGAGGGCTCAGAAGGGAAGGAGCGACAAGGGGATTTTGGAGAGTATGTTTTTCTGAAATGGTTTTTGGGGGGCATGTCACCTTTAGGAAGCCCCTATGGTGCCAGAACAGCAAAAAAAAAAACACATGGCATACCATTTTGGAAACTAGACCCCTCGGGGAATGTAACATGGGATAAAGTGAGCCTTTATACCCCACAGGTGTTTTACGACTTTTGCAAATGTAAAAAAATAATAATAATTTGTACCTAAAATGCTTGTTTTCCCCCAAAATTTACATTTTTAAAAAGGGTAATAGCAGAAAATACCCCTAAAAATTTGAAGCCCAATTTCTCCCAATTCAGAAAACATGCCATATGGGGGTGAAAAGTGCTCTGCTGGCGCACTACAGGTCTCAGAAGAGAAGGAGTCACATTTGGCTTTTTGAAAGCAAATTTTGCTCTGGGGGCATGCCGCATTTAAGAAGCCCCTGTGGTGCTAGGACAGCAAAAAAAAAAAAAAAAAAACACATGGCATACCATTTTGAAAACTAGACCCCTCGGGGAACGTAACAAGGCGTTAAGTGAACCTTTATACCCCACAGGTGTTTCACGACTTTTGCATATGTAATATTTTACCTAAAATGCTTGTTTTCCCAAAAATTTTACATTTTTAAAAAGGGTAAAAGCAGAAAATACCCCCCAAAATTTGTAACACAATTTCTCCCGAGTACGGCGATACCCCATATGTGACCCTAAACTGTTGCCTTGAAATACGACAGGGCTCTAAAGTGAGAGCGCCATGCGCATTTGAGGCCTAAATTAGGGACTTGCATAGGGGTGGACATAGAGGAATCCTCCAGCTGTTGCAAAACTCCCAGCGTGCCTGGACAGTCAACGGCTGTCCGACAATACTGGGAGTTGTTGTTTTGCAACAACTGGAGGCTCCGTTTTGGAAACAGTGGCGTACCAGAAGCTTTCATTTTTATTGGGGAGGGGAGGGGGGCTGTGTAGGGGTATGTGTATATGTAGTGTTTTTTACTTTTTATTTTATTTTTTGCTGGTGTAGTGTAGTGTATTTAGGGTACAGTCGCACGGGAGGGGGTTCACAGTAGTTTCTCGCTGGCAGTTTGAGCTGCGGCAGAAAATTTGCCGCAGCTCAAACTTGCAGCCAGATACTTGCTGTAAACCTCCGCCCATGTGAGTGTACCCTGTACATTCACATTGGGGGGGGGGGGGGGGGGGGAACATCCAGCTGTTGCAAAACTACAACTCCCAGCATGCGCTGACAGACTGTACATGCTGAGAGTTTTAGTTTTGCAAGAGCTGTAGGCACACTGGTTTTGTATCACTGAGTTTGTGACCTAACTCAGTGTTTCACAACCAGTGAGCCTCCAGCTGTTGCAAAACTACAACTCCCAGCATGTACGGTGCATGGTGTACATTGACTGCTGAGAGTTGGAGTTTGCAACAGCTGGAGGCACACCGGTCGTGAAACACTGAGTTAGGTTAAAAAAAAACTGAGTTTCACAACCAGTGTGCCTTCAGCTGTTGCAAACTACAACTCTCAGCAGTCACCGACAGCCAACGGGCATGCTGGGAGTTGTAGTTATGAAACCAGTAGATGCACCACTACAACTCCCAGCATGCACTTTAGCTGTTTGTGCAAGCTGGGAGTTGTAGTTATACAACAGCTGAAGGTACACTTTTCCATAGAAAAAATGTGCCTCCAGCTGTTGAAAAACCATAAGTCCCAGCATGCCCATAAGGGAATGCTGGGAGTTGTGGTGGTCTGCCTCCTGCTGTTGCATAACTACAGCTCCCAGCATGCCCTTTTTGCATGCTGGGAGCTGTTGCTAAGCAACAGCAGGAGGCTGTCACTCACGTCCAACTGCATCTGCCGGCACAAAGGTCAGTCCCTCGTCGTCGCTGCCGCTCCTGGGGCCCCGATCCCAACAATGACACCGGGGATCGGGGTCCCCAGCACCCGGGGTGCACGTCCCGCACCCGCTCACGTCCTCCGGAAGAGGGGCGGAGCGGGTTGCGGGGGTGACACCCGCAGCAGGCGCCCTGATTGGTCGGCCGGTAATACGGCCGACGAATCAGGGCGATCGTGAGTTGGCACCAGTGCCACCTCACCCCTTCAGGCTATGGCTGTTCGGGGCCTTCAGAGACGGGTCACTGGAGACCCGATTGACCCGGAATCGCCACAGATCGCTGGACTGAATTGTCCAGCGATCTGCGGCCATCGCTGACATGGGGGGGGCATAATGACCCCCCTGGGCGATATGCCGGGAGGCCTGCTGAACGATTTCAGCAGGCATCCGGCTCCGGTCCCCAACCGGCTAGCGTTGGGGACCGGATTTCCCACAGGCGTATGGATACGCCCTCGGTCCTTAAGGACTCGGAATGCAGGGCGTATCCATACACCCTATGTCCTGAAGAGGTTAACAACTCCTCACACACAGATCCAGTGACTCTTTGCAATGCCCATGAGGCTTGTATTAGAGGGTCTTTCATACAGCAAGGTGCAATACTTAAGAGACAGCAGGAGGCAGAAATATCGTCCCTCCTATCCCAAATACAACAAGCAGAGACCAGTAATAAAGCAAACCCCATCGTCTGGCTAGCAGACGCGCCAAGACTACTTAGGCAAGATCTTAGATGTCATATGCTTGCCTCTTATGAAAAAGCTTTTTGCAAGACAAAAGCGAGATACCACTCCCAGGACAATAAAGCCGGGAAACGCTTAGCAGCCAGGCTCAAATCACGCCACACTTAAAGTAGAATCCCCCACCTAATTCACCCTTCCTCTCATAATAAAGTTTACTCTCCTAACAATATAGCTAATGGATTCAAGGCATACTATGCTAATTTATACAACCTACAGGAGTCCAACCCAGCACCTGTTGGGCTAGAGGAAATGACCCAACAATATTTACAGTCTCTCGATCTGCCTGTCTTGGAGAGCTCCCAACTTCACACACTGAATGCCCCTGTCACCCAGGAGGAGGTTGAGGTTGTAAAGCATTACCACGAGATAAGGCCCCTGGCCCTGATGGCTTTGCCAATCATTATTACTAAAATTTTGCACAAATCCTCTCCCCCTTATCTATGAGATTTTTGTCACTCTGCTATTACCTATGGCTCCCTTCCTAAAGAAAACATGCAAGCCCTCATATTTACCCTTCCCAAACCTGGCAAGCCCTCTGATAGACCACAACATTTTAGGCCCATTTCCCTTTTAAACCAGGATGTTAAGATTTATACTAAATTGTTGGCCAACCGTATAACAATTCTCCTATCCATCATCCATGTAGATCAGACAGGTTTCGTCTACACCCGCCAGACCTACTACAACACCAGACGCATGTTGGGGTGTTTCATTATGTACATGCCCACAGATTCCTTATTCTGGCTCAGGCTCTAGACACCGAGAAGGCATCTTATAGACTCCAGTGGTCGTTCGCCTTTGCGGTATTCCGACAGATGGGTTTTTATGGTCCCCTTTTGACAGCCATTAGGGCATTATACAGCCATCCCCCTGCCAGAACATTCATAAACGGTTCCCTCTCTGATGAATTCATACTCCCTAATGGCACGAGACAGGGGTGTCCCCTGTCCCCCCTCATTTTTATTTTAGCCATGGAACCATTGGCTCAAGCTATTAGAAATTATTCTAGGATAACTGGAGTGGTGGTGGGGGTTCATTCATATGTCATATACCTTTACGCAGATTATGTTTTTTTTCTCCCTCACTAACCCCAAACAGTCCCTATCGCAGTTATGGATCAGATATCCCATTATGTAATATTATCATATTATCATCTTAATTCCTCCAAATCACAGGCCCGATTCATATGCCCGATGCCCTTGTAGCGATACTCCACACTATCTGGTCCTTTGACTGGCAATCTGAGCGCATCAGTTATTTGGATACAAATCTAACGCATTCTCCATCTCTGCTCTACTCTTTAAATGATGAATCCCTGCTGCATACCACTGAAAAAGAACTTCAATAATATGGTAAACATGATATTTTGTGGATAGACAGGATAGCGACTTTTAAAATGTTCATACTCCCTAAGTTTTTGTACACGTATCGCACCTTGCCTGTAACTCTTCCTGAAAGGTTCTTTACCCAAACTCTTACCTTACTCTCTAGATTTACGTGGGGGAGGGAATAAGCCCAGAGTAGCTTGAAACATCATCACTAGAAGTCGCCACATGGGGGGCCTAGCATTACCAGCTCTGAAAATGTATTATATTACTACTCTGGTTTCCATGTTAAGGGGCTGGGAGCGGTCATCCCCAGACACACCTTGGGTACATCTAGAACTTTCACAAGTCTCTTCATATTACCTGACTGATTTACTATATTTACCGTTCTGGCAACTCCCCCTGCCTAGAGGTCTAAGTCCGACAGTAGTAGCATCCCTAACAGCCCTAACAGCCTGGCCCACTTTCCATAAATTGGCAAATGCAGACAACACCGCCCCCCCCCCCCCCTCTCCCCTCCTTTAATCTGTGCCTTTCTCCCTTGTACAGGCTTTACTCCCACACACGGAGCAATCCCTTTGGACCCACAAAGGTATTTCTAAGGTTGGAGACTTGTACCCCCATGGTATACTGCAACCGTTTCAGTCGCTACATGACCAATTCTCCCTCCCGGTTACAGACTTTTATAAATACCTCCAGGTCCGCCATCTACTGCAAGGATTGCAACCATCAGGGCTAAAGATGAATAACCTAGTTAAATTATATATATCTTGTAATTCGAAAGATCTGAAGCCCCTATATAGTTCCATCCTTCAATCAACTGATTTTACTAAATCCCACCTTCTCACTAGCTGGGAAAGGGACATGAACAAAACATTCACTGATGGCTAAGCACATTTAAAATGATGCATCAACACCTGAAATGCTCATCCCACATAGAATCAGTGACTAAGATGGTTTTCACTGGTATTACATACCAGATACATTGGCGATAATGTACGATTCTGTATCAAACAAATGCTGTAGAGGCTGCGGAAGTAGGGGAACGCTGTTCCACATATTATGGCAATGCCCTATTATCCAACCATATTGGTCAGCTTGCCAAACTCTTTTGGGTCCGATCCTACAGAGTTAGAGTGGTTGCCACTGCTAGTCCTCCTGCTCATAGGGGTTAATCTCCTTCTGTAGTAGATGGGGGTCTTGTGATATGAAATATACCTTAAAACATCAATCATATATGTCTATAATAATGTAATGTCTATGTCTCTTTAATTCACACTGCTATATTCAATCTTGCATCTCTCTGCTTCTAGAAAATATCAGCTTAAAAGTAACAGATGGCAAAAACCTTCCTTCCAACGTGGCAGTATCAGGATATTAAGATTGAACTTTGCTCGATTACTAATATTTCTGTTGAAAGGAGATAATGATGGCCATATCAGGATGTGTGTCCTGGACACACACTGATATGGTGATATTGCCTGCTTGTTAATACCCGATCGATAGAATGTCAGGGTGACCACCTGGAAGGAAAGTCAAACTCAGCGCTTAGGCAGCATAAAATAGGGCTATAAACTTATCGCCTGACAGATTGCACACGCATACACACACGTCATGGAAAATATGATCAGTAATATGGGTGTTGATTTTATGATGATCTTGAATCCTTATAAACCCATGTAAGACGTTTGAATAAATAGAAGAGATTTGGTTATCTGAACCGTGTGTCAGTTGTCTCATTTCTCTCCTCCGATGCATGCATCTTCTCATACCTTCCAGTCTGCCCGACAATAGATAAACCAGTAGCCTGACTAAAAGGTTTTCTATTACAAGTGGCGCCCGAACAGGGACTCGAGTCAGGCCTGATGCCAATTGCGACCAGAGCCATTGGGTTAACCAATCGTTGGATGGAAACAGACGAGAGTTGATCGCCTCCTGTACGGTAGGACAGAATTTTTCTTGTAACCTAACCAGTACACTGTCTCCCCCGCTTGGTTGCCTTATGGTTTAGTCAATTGTCTCACAGGCCACAAAAAGACAGGTATAGTTTTTGCTCGAGTTCTATTTACTGGACCTGTCAAACAGTGTGTTTATCTATTGTTCGGATCCATGTGTTGATACAAGTGTGTGTGCTTGCTCATTACTTGTTCCCGGGAATGTATGGTGTATAGGTCTCTGGGGAATTGAATAGACCGAGGGCACTAATAACTGTTGCTGCAGAGACTTTTGTTCTGTCAGTTATCAGGGTATTAGTGGATTGAATTGGGTGTTGGACACCTGGAAATTCAAGGAGTCTCTTGGGAGGCGGAATCTTGAACATACGTGTTGTGCTGCAAAGTATAATACGTGAGTCCCTCGGGTTATAAGATATTCCTGTGAGCCTCCTTTTACACAGTGTGTGTGTGTGGACAGATTCACAGTTTCACCGAGGAGTTGTATTACAGGGAATGCTAATAACCCTTCTTCCAGGAATCTGTGAGAGAAGGTATTAGTGATTATTGACGTCTGGCCAACAGCCAGGAGATAAGTGCGTGAGCACGGGAGGAAATTCCCTGGTAATAAGACACCTCTGATCTGCCCAGAGCAGTGTGTTAGTGTATTGTACTTTGTCTGTATATGTCATGTCATGTCCTGATTGTGTTTGTGGGTGTTACGCCGAGCGCTCCGGGTCCCCGCTCCTCCCCGGAGCGCTCGCTTCACTCTCGCTACCGCAGCGCTCCGGGCAGCTCCACTGACCCGGTGCGCTGCGATACCGTCTCCAGCCGGGATGCGATTCGCGATGCGGGTGGCGCCCGGTCGCGATGCGCGTCCCGGCTCCCGTACCTGACTCGCTCTCCGTCTGTCCTGTCCCGGCGCGCGCGGCCCCGCTCCCTAGGGCGCGCGCGCGCCGGGTCTCTGCGATTTAAAGGGCCACTGCGCCGCTGATTGGCGCAGTGGTTCCAATTAGTGTGTTCACCTGTGCACTCCCTATTTATACCTCACTTCCCCTTCACTCCCTCACCGGATCTTGTTGCCATTGTGCCAGTGAAAGCGTTTCCTTGTGTGTTCCTAGCCTGTGTTCCAGACCTCCTGCCGTTGCCCCTGACTACGATCCTTGCTGCCTGCCCCGACCTTCTGCTACGTCCGACCTTGCTTCTGTCTACTCCCTTGTACCGCGCCTATCTTCAGCAGCCAGAGAGGTTGAGCCGTTGCTAGTGGATACGACCTGGTCACTACCGCCGCAGCAAGACCATCCCGCTTTGCGGCGGGCTCTGGTGAAAACCAGTAGTGACTTAGAACCGGTCCACTAGCACGGTCCACGCCAATCCCTCTCTGGCACAGAGGATCCACCTCCTGCCAGCCGGCATCGTGACAGTGGGTTAATGCTAGGAGTTTCAGCAAGAGGGTGGAGATTGATTCAGGTTAACGTCCCAGGTTATCCTATTGAGTTGTTGGGACGTCACCCTGTTTGGCCAGAGTTGGAACCTTTTTTAGTTTTCAGATTGAATGTCCATTTTCCAATAGGAAACTGGAGAGTGGGATTGCTTTGGAGCGAAATAGAAAGTACAGCAAGAGCTAGAGGAATTGAACCAGTTAGGTGCCCCTGCCACCAGGAACAGCCAGAGGACTGTGAGAAAGACGAGCAGGAAAGAGCAACAAGGGTCTTTGAACTCCCATTGGGAGGGCCAGAGTAAAGATGGGACAGAAACCGGTAAAGCCGAAGAAGGGGATTTTAGCATGTGATTTGGTGGCAGAGAGAGAAGGTGAAGGGAATGTCAAAAAGATGAGGAAGTTGATGAAAATATGTAATATGCAACCTGTGATTGGTGGAAGGTTGCAACCAGAAGAGTGGCGGAAAGTGCTTAGAGAGAAAAAGGGATTGTTGGTTGATAATGATCTGTTGAAAATAGCAGAAGCATGGTACAATACAGCCAAATTTGTGGAGCAGGAGAATTGGCTAGAGCAGGAGACGGAACATGGGAAGAAGAAAATGTATGTGTATCACAACTGTTCTGATAAAAAGTCCCCATACCCCATTAATGTGTTTGGACACCCACCGCCATATGCGGGAGAGCCAGGATGGGTGTGTTTTAATTGTGGTGCCCAGAATGCCCCCTGGCGAGATACATGTTATGCTTGTGGTGCCCACAGGCCCCGCCCACTTTCCTCCCCTGGTAAGGACTCAAAACTGCCTGCCCCCTTGAGTCCTATAATATCCAATCCAGCCCCACCCAGGGTGACACCAACTTCCGGTTGTGGCCATGCTGCTACTCCCAGAACTACCTCAATTTCTGCATCCGGAACTGGTGGCCATCTTGGTACTCCCGGAAGAATGGGTACTCCCACTTCCAGCCCCACCTCTATGTATCCCGTACTTAACCCTGATGGCTCATATTATGTTCCACCCACCCCTATCCTCCCTCTCTCCCAGGCAGATGGGTCCGAGCAGGGTGATGAATCAGTCAGAAACAAGTCCGGTATAGCTACTGGCGGGTTAGAGGTGGATGACGGCACAGAACCACCCCCTGTAGGGCCAGACCACAGACGGCCGGCAGATTTGTATACTACCCCTGCCCGCTTCCAGATATCTGCCTATGATCCATCTAGTAATCATACCACACCGATGGATAGTGCTGTAAGACAGTCTATGGGACATGCACGAGGGAATGCCCCATCAGATGCCCCTACAATGTATGTCACTTTCAACCCAAGTCAAGCAGCCACCCTTGTGTCTCAACTCCCAGACCCAGAGAAACAGCCCATGCCTTTTTACCGTAGGATCAGAGAAATCCAGCAGGCTTACTCTGCTTCATTTAAAGATTTACAGAGCTTATGTCAGATAAAAGCTGGTGACACATACTGGCCAATAATGGAACCGCATCTCCAGAAGCGGTATTATCCTGAACACACCAGTTACCAGTCAGGTACCTTTTTCTGTGAGCACCTCCTAAAATGGGCTCAAGATAGATTGGCAGACCAAGCTACAAGTGTTCATGATGTTAGCCAGGATAAAACTGAGTCTGTTGAAAAATATTATGCCAGGCTCAAACAGCTTTTTCATGATTTGGGATTTGATTCAACCAACAAATCCCATACCCAAATTTTATCCTCTGCTTTTGTAAATGGTCTTAAGGACCCAGTGAAAAAAGGCCTTGTCCTCTCACGCCCAGAGTATAGAGTACTGCCACTTGACACCCTGCTACTTGTAGCAAAAGGCCTAGAATCCAGTCAAGCCATGACCAGAAAACCTGCCCCTCTCATGGTTACTAGGGACCAGCCCACCGACCATTCCCCACCTGAACGCAGGCAACTCCTTTGCTTTAACTGTAAAAAGCCTGGTCATTTTAAACGTGACTGCAGATCACAAAAAAGATCTGCATCCCCACAAGACCCACACAGAAAATCCGATGGCCCATCTGACAATCAGGGGCAAAGATCCAATCAGGATCATGTTGATCGGCTACCATAGGTCCTGGGCAAGCCTGTGTCTCACTCCCCTTCTATGGCAGTTACCTCAATTAATAATGATGGCCCTCTGGCTAAAGTGACACTACCCATTGAAGGGCACCCTACAACCTTTTTAATAGACACATGTGCAGCCAGAAGTGTAATAAGGGCCCAGGATCTGCCAACTAAAACCTTTCTATCTAAAATAGATGTATCATGTGTGGGAGTTGATGGAGTTCCCCGTACTAGCCCCCTCACCAAGCCCCTCCGTGTAGTCAACATACCCCACTTGTTTGCAAGATTTGTGGTCTCAGACACCTGTCCTCTTAATCTACTAGGTGCAGATGTCCTTTCTAGACTCCAGGCCTCAATCAAATTCAGTAAGGATGGTCCCCTCTGGAGGCTGATGATGTATCTGCTCTGTGTTCTCTTCCAATTATGTTGACTCTTCAACAAACTCCCACCCACACCATCCCACCAGAGGTGCTTGCCCATATCCCAGAAAGTCTTTGGTCCACTGGTCCAGAAGACATTGGTAAACTTAGAATTCCTCCTGTTATGGTTACTCTTAAGCCAGGAGCTCCACTGCCTAGGAAACCCCAGTATCCACTCAAGATTGCCCAATCAGAAGCCATCTCAAAACAAGTTCAGACACTTGTTAATAAAGGGGCTCTTATCCCATGCACCTCCCCCTGTAACACGCCCCTATTCCCAATTAAAAAGAAGACTGCAAAGGGGGAACCTGAAAAGTACCGGATGGTCCAGGATCTCAGAGCTGTGAATGAAGCCACAGTGCTGGAAACTCCTATTGTTCACTGTTGTTGATTTAAGCAATGCATTCTTCAGTATTCCTCTAGATCCCAGCTGCTGGTACCTGTTTGCCTTCACCCAAGAAGGACAGCAATACACTTGGACTGTCATGCCCCAAGGGGCTCAGAACTCACCTAGCCAATTTGCTAAAGCAATGACTCTAATCCTATCCACCTGGCAAGAACAGAACCCATCCGTAGTGCTTATCAGCTATGTGGATGATCTTCTGTTATGTGCTGATGACCTCACATCTGCAGAAAAGCACTCTGAGAGTCTCCTCTGCTATCTAGCAGATCAAGGCTGCAAGGCCTCAAAGCAAAAGCTACAGTGGTGTGCCACTTCAGTTGTCTTTCTTGGTCACTGTATTTCACAAGGCACAAGACACCTTACGCAGGACAGGATCAAAGCCATACAGGCTATACCTGTGTCAACAAAGCCTAAGGATTTACATGCTTTTCTTGGACTAATTTCTTATTGCAGGTCCTGAATCCCAGAAGCCTCTCTATTGATGCAACCTCTCTACGATGCTTTGAAGACGGATCCCTTTGACCTCTCACAGGAGGCTATCTCAAGCTTCCAGAATCTCAAGGCGGCCATCTCTACAGCACCTGCACTTGGCCTGCCAGACTACGACAAACCTTTCAAACTCTTTGTCTCTGAGAGACAAGAGCATGCCACTGGTGTCCTGGCCCAGTCTCAGGGCAACAAGACACGACCTATCGGATACTACTCTTGCAGACTTGATGCAGTAGCCAGAGGAGGTCCCTCATGCCTCAGAGCTGTCTTTGCTGCACAAGCATTGCTGGACAAAACATCTGACCTAGTTCTTGGTCATGATCTCATCCTTCTGGCTCCTCATGACATCTCTGCAATCCTTAATCAGACTCAACCAAAGCACCTCTCTACAGCAAGACACCTCAGACTGCAGTGCTCACTCTTGATCCCTGATAATGTCACCCTACTGAGATGTAATGTTCTCAATCCTTCCACCCTGCTTCCACTTCCTGAGGGGGGAGATGAGGAGGGTGATGGGGAGAATCAAGGTGAAGAGGTTATGGGTGATCACCCCCATGACTGCTTTGAGCTGATGAAAATGGAAACAACTCACTTACCATCTGTAAGTGAAAACCCACTGCCAAATCCAGATCTTATCCTCTTTGTGGATGGCTCAAGGTTTGCAGATGAACATGGAAAGTACCACACAGGATATGCTGTCACTACAGAGGACATAGTTCTAAAAGCGGAGGCTCTCCCTCCAACAGTGTCAGCACAGGAAGCTGAACTACAAGCCCTTATCTTGGCATGCAAATTGGCCGAAGGCCAGACAGCGAACGTATACACGGACTCCTCCTATTCTTTTGGAGCCGCCCACAATTTTGGCCTCCTGTGGAAAAATAGGGGCTTCCTGACAGCAGCAGGGACCCCAGTAAAACATGGCAAGGCCCTTAAAGACCTAATGGATGCCTTTCTCCTCCCAACTTAAGTAGCAGTTCTGAAAGTGAAGGCCCATGGAAAATTGAACTCTAAAGAAGCAAAAGGCAACAACCTGGCAGACTCTGCAGCCAAACAAGCGGCTAGGAATTTACAGGAAGTGGAGAGCAGAATGGAGGATACACCTACATTGGCCTTACAGACCCTACCAGTGGAAAGATCCCAGTTGAAGGTATTGCAGGAGGCAGCAAGTCCTGAAGAAAAGAACATATGGAAGCAAAAAGGAGCTGTGCTGAACAGGAATGGCCTATTTGAAAATGACAGGAAACCATGCCTACCAAAGAGTATGTACCCAGCAGTGGTACAGTGGGCACATGGAGCAGCCCACTTATCAAAGACTCTTATGAATGCTCTAATTCAAAAGTACTACACAGCACCAGGAATTACACCACTAACAGACAATTACTGCAAATCCTGTGCCATTTGTGCTAAGTGCAATCCAGGACGCATGGAGAAGATGCCCCAGAAGCATTTGGCAAGAGCCCAATACCCATTTCAAAGGATACAAATTGACCACATACAGATGCCAAAGAGTGGAAGATTTGAATATGCCCTTGTGGTAGTGGACATGTTCTCAGGATGGCCAGAAGCCTACCCAACTGCCAACATGACAGCCAAGACAACAGCTAAAAAGCTTCTGAATGAAGTAGTGTGCCGATATGGAGTACCAGAAGTCATAGAAAGTGACCAAGGACCTGCCTTCACAGCTACAGTCACCAAGGAAATCTGGTCTGCCCTAGGAGTCACTTTATCCTTTCACACTCCCTACCATCCCCAGAGTAGTGGCAAAGTGGAGAAAATGAATGGTACTCTTAAGACCCGAATGCTGAAGATGTCTCAAGAGACTGGTTTACCCTGGCCTGATAGTCTACCCATTGCCCTCTATAGCGTTAGGTACACCCCTAGGGGGGAACACTCTCTATCTCCCTATGAAATTTTGTTTGGCACTGCCCCCAGACTAGGGTGTTATCATCCTCAGCAGCTACAAGTACAATCTGATGCACTTACTAATTATGTGACCGCATTGTCTAGGGAGTTGACTAAAATACATGCCCGAGTGTTTTCTTCTCTTCCAGATCCTGAAGCAGTTACTGGGACTCACAGGCTATTACCTGGTGATTGGGTATTAGTGAAAAGATTTGTAAGAAAGAATTCTCTTGAGCCCAGATTTGATGGTCCGTTTCAGGTTCTGCTGATCACATCTACCTCAGTCAAGGTGGGAGGCAAAAATACTTGGATCCACGCCTCCCACTGCAAGAAAGTGCCGCCACCAGACGAAGAAACCAGTCCGACTCAATCATGAGTATCATACACTGCATCATACATATCCTTTGTATAATATTAACAACAGTCGGCAAACGCCGCCCAGATATTGCCATAGCTAACAAAAATGGGATAGTACAATTTTGGTTTAACTCTGAAAACACTACTACAGCATCATATGTCTTTGATGCTTGTACAATACTACCATGCCCAAAGGGTGCCACTAGAATATATAAATGGTATCATGAGGCATATGGGGAGGGATATATATGTGTCACTGGAGGAGAATGGGGGGAAGATTGTAACTCCTGGGTAGCAGCCGCATGGAATTCCGGTCCCTCATGGGGTTACAAACCAAAAAATTCAGTGGCCACAAACAGTAAGGACAAAGAAGGTAGACCGTTATCAGAACGTATGAAATTGGTTAAAATGGGCCCTAGTATGCGGCTTTCATTAACCAATCAGAACCCAGTCCCTAGTGATTCAGGAACTTATGTTCTTGGTTGGTGGTTTGGTGGAACTACTCAAGGACACCAGACAAAGTTTGAAATCAAGGATATAAGTACCTCGGGAGATTGGAAAGAACCCAGTAAAGAACCCTTAGTCCGTGCTTTGGAACATCATATTCAGGCTTATAATAAATTTATAGCAATTGCAAACCCCACCTTTGTAGATACCATGGCCATAGAAACAGGTTATTCGGATATTAATCTCTGGCTCGAGTGGATGAGGTATACCGCAGGAAAAGGTAATAAAACAAATTGTTATGTTTGTGGTAGTGCTAGACCTCATTTAGGTACAGTCCCGTTAAATATTCCAGAGCAGGTAGAGGACTGCTTCCTCAGCCTATATACCAATAGCTCCTCCGATCGAACAGATTGTGAACGGTGGAAGAAAGAATATCCTATAACCACTAAAACCCCTAGACCAGGAGAAGGTATCACCATTTACCCTGGAAATTATACTTGTTATGTCATTGCAGGTGACCAAGGCAGATTCCTGGGAAATTTCTCGGATGATTATTGTTCCATCTACCGAGTTATAAATAAAGCCAAACTGCAAGGCCAAGTTCAGTCTCTAGGTGATATCTACTGGTTGTGTGGAGACATGAAACTAAGAACCCGATTGGAAGGAAATTGGACTGGAGAATGCACCCTAACCAAAGTCATCATGCCTGTGCATATCTTCAATCATGAGCCTACAGAGGAACCAGAGGTCCACCACAGGAGCAAAAGAGAAGCTCCCAAGGGAAGTCTAGACCCGCATGTATACATAGATGTCATTGGGGTCCCAAGGGGGGTCCCAAATGAGTTTAAGGCTAGAGATCAAGTAAAGGCAGGATTTGAATCTTTCCTGATGCCCCTAGTTACAATTAATAAAAATGTAGATTGGATTAATTACATTTATTATAATCAACAAAGGTTTATCAATTTCTCAATAGAGGCTCTTAAAGGACAAGCTGAACAACTCAGTGCTACATCTACTATGACATTCCAGAATAGAATGGCCTTAGATATGATTCTAGCAGAGAAAGGAGGGGTATGTAAAATGTTCGGGGATACCTGTTGTACATACATTCCAGATAATACAGGCCCCAATGGTAAAGTAACTCTAGCTATAAAGAAACTAGAAAGCCTATCATCAGAGCTCAAAAGAAATTCAGGAATAGCAGACCCTTGGGACCAATATTTTACTGGGATGGGAGGATTGCAAAAAATGCTAATGCAAATAGGAATATCAATACTAACAATTCTCATCCTCCTAGCCTTAATCGTCTGTTGTGTGCTACCATGTCTGAAGAAATTGTGTGAAAAAGCCGTGGACAGTACAACTCCCTTGATGGCAAACATCGACTATGAAGAATATCCAGACGAACCCCATGAACCCATGAAAAGATATTCAACTACTCTAGTATTAAATATATAAGGGACAGCATCTGAAAACCTATGTACAAAGTCTGTGGCAAGGGGGGTCATGGAATAGCCATGACTCGTCTAACGTGCAGCAAGAAGAAAGTCGGAGAAGTACATAGGACAGATGAGATAGGAATCTAATTTTTAGGGAAAGAATCTTGAAAATGTTTTAATTTATATTATCAAAAGGGGAAAATGTAGTAGATGGGGGTCTTGTGATATGAAATATACCTTAAAACATCAATCATATATGTCTATAATAATGTAATGTCTATGTCTCTTTAATTCACACTGCTATATTCAATCTTGCATCTCTCTGCTTCTAGAAAATATCAGCTTAAAAGTAACAGATGGCAAAAACCTTCCTTCCAACGTGGCAGTATCAGGATATTAAGATTGAACTTTGTTCGATTACTAATATTTCTGTTGAAAGGAGATAATGATGGCCATATCAGGATGTGTGTCCTGGACACACACTGATATGGTGATATTGCCTGCTTGTTAATACCCGATCGATAGAATGTCAGGGTGACCACCTGGAAGGAAAGTCAAACTCAGCGCTTAGGCAGCATAAAATAGGGCTTTAAACTTATCGCCTGACAGATTGCACACACATACACACACGTCATGGAAAATATGATCAGTAATATGGGTGTTGATTTTATGATGATCTTGAATCCTTATAAACCCATGTAAGACGTTTGAATAAACAGAAGAGATTTGGTTATCTGAACCGTGTGTCAGTTGTCTCATTTCTCTCCTCTGATGCATGCATCTTCTCATACCTTCCAGTCTGCCCGACAATAGATAAACCAGTAGCCTGACCAAAAGGCTTTCTATTACACTTCCAGCTGCACATAGAGCTTTACTTTGCATATTTTGTGTTACCTCTAAATTGTTGTTATTGCAGAGATGGAAGACTGCCGACACTCCTGAGATAACCGAACTGATAGCTGCACTGAATGCTACATACTTGTGTGAAAAGATTATATCAATGGGTAATGGTGGCTATATTCAATGTAAAAAAAAGTGGTGTCACTGGAAGCCATCCCCACATTGTTCTTTCCCATAGGCCTTCATTTGGCTTTTAGACATAACCCAATTGCACGCAATACCTCCTGCAGATGCAAAACAGTAAACCCTTGGTTACTTCTCGTAAGCAGTAAAATTCACTACTATTGCCTATCATTTCTAGCTACAAGCATGATGCTTTTTCCTTGAATTTAACTAAAACCCTCCACTAGCTCCACTTTTGTTTACTATTTGATATCTTGTTACTTGTCTATTATGTATGTTCTCCAGGTAAGCTCGGTATGTTATTTTGTATATTGCAAACATTTTATAAAAAAAAAAACTATTGAACCGAAGAACCTTGATTCATATATTAGATTTGACAATTCAAAAATATATTGGAAATTCTGATATGTAAATAAATACATTTAGTTCCCCAATAACTATACTTTTTGTTGTTAGCCAACAGGATCCAAGGTGAAGTGATGTAAAATTCAGCTGGAATGCACAAAGTATAATTTAGAAACACATTCCATATATCTCATTGCAACACTTTATATCATCAACTTTGGCAAACGTCACCACTGTCATCTGCGATCAGACTAAAAAAGTTTAATGAATGGAATGATCTCAGACAGATGGTCATATCTTTGGAAGCAGAAGAGTAGACAGAAAAACAAATAATGTTTTGTAGTCCAGCAGCAAATATGGGAGGTAACTGTTCCAAGGTCAGTAGCATGAAGACGCAACTGATGATAACTTCATTAAAGGAAATAATTACAAGAAATTATCATGGAGTGTCCTGGTATGGCCATTGTAGGGAACCATAGACTGAACAGAAGTGTAAAAAAAATATTTGATACATATCTGGAACCAGTGATGTTTCTCATTAAACTCTGTAATTGGTGCTGCTGTAAATACTTAAGAGAAAGAAAAGGCAGCACAGTCTTAATACAAACTCTAATTATCCATCAATATAAAAGAACACACAGGACCATAGGAACACCATTTAGAGAGAGAAAATATTTGGAACAAACAGTGCGTTTATTCAGAAGTGCAACCTCTTTCTTGATCCCTGAACCTTTCCTTAAAATATCTTACTCTTTAAGTTCCCCACTAAATGTAGTGTTCTTTGTAAAACATACATCTCCTTAACTACCGCGGATGTAAAAGTACGTCCTGGTTAGGTGGTACTTCACGCACCAGGACGTACATTTACGTCCTGTGTATGACTGTGAGCATCGGGTCGGTGCTCGCGTCATACACGGCAGGTTCCGGCTGCTATCAGCAGCCGGGGACCCTCGGGTAATGGCCGACATCCATGATCGCATGGATGTCCGCCATTAACCCCTTAGATGCCGTGATCTGTACAGATAATGGCATCTGCGGCACTGCGCATAATTAAAATAGATGATCGGATCGCCCACAGCGCTGCCACGGTGATCCGATCATCTGCCTCCGTCCGTCTCCCGGCGTCCCCTGCTCTGGTCTGAGATCAAGCAGACCAGAGCAGAAGATAGCCGATAATACTGATCAGTGCCATGTCCTATGCATGGCACTGAACAGTATTAGCAATCAAATGATTGCTATAGATAGTCCCCCTATGGGGACATAAAAAGTGTAAAAAAAAAGTTGAAAAATGTAAAAAAAAGTGAAAAAAATTGTGAAAAATCCCTTCCCCCAATAAAAATGAAAATTGTCAGCTTTTCCCATTTTACCCCCAAAAAGCGTAAATTTTTTATAAACATATTTGGTATCGCCGCATGCGTAAATGTCTGAACTATCAAAATATAATGTTAATAATCCCGTACGGTGAACAGCGTAAACATAAAAAAGCTGTCCAAAAAAGCTGCTTTTTTTGTACAAAAATATAAAAGTATCTAGCCATGGGTAACATTTTAATCGTATTGACCCACAAAATAAAGAACACACATAATTTTTACTGTAAATTGTACAGTGTGAAAACAAAACCCTCCAAAATGTGCAAAATTGTAGTTTTCATAAAAATTTGCGGTCTTGCAGGAGGTCTATGTCAAATTAAATCATGCCCCGTTTCCCATTTAAATAAACATATTTGATATTTCTGCATGCAGAATTGTCTGACCTTTGAAAATGTAACATTATTGTTGAAGTATGGTAAACGGCGTAAATGGCAAAAAAATGCAAACTGCTGATCTTTTTTTTTTTTTGGTAGAACATATACCATAAAAAAAAAATTAAAAGAATTAAAAAGTCCCATCTAAACAAAAATAGTACCAATAAACACTAAAGAGCACTCAAACTGCTCCATTGACAGAAAAACAAAAAAAGGTTATAGTGGTCTGAATTGGGTGATTTTAAGTATATTTTTGTTTAACCACTGTTACGCCGAGCGCTCCGGGTCCCTCCCCGGAGCGCTCGCGGCGTTCTCCTCCCTGCAGCGCCCCGGTCAGACCCGCTGACCGGGAGCGCTGCACTGACTTTCACGATGGGGATGCGATTCACATAGCGGGACGCGCCCGCTCGCGAATCGCATCCCAAGCCACTTACCCGTCCCGGTCCCCGGCTGTCACGTTCCGGTGCGCGCGGCTCCGCTCTCTAGGGCGCGCCCGCGCCAGCTCTCTAAGATTTAAAGGGCCAGTGCACCAATGATTTGTGCCTGTCCCAATCAGTCTAATTAGCTTCCACCTGCTCCCTGTCCATATAACCTCACTTCCCCTTCCCTTCCTGGCCGGATCTTATTGCCTTGTGCCAGAGAAAGCGTTTAGTGTTGTCCAAAGCCTGTGTTCCAGATCTTCACTGTTGCCCCTGACTACGACCCTTGCTGCCTGCCCTGACCTTCTGCTATGTCCGACCTTGCTCTTGCCTTGTCCTTTTGTACCACGCCTATCTCAGCAGTCAGAGAGGTTGAGCCATTGCCGGTGGATATGACCTGGTTGCTACCGCCACTGCAAGACCATCATGCTTTGCGGCGGGCTCTGGTGAATACCAGTAGCAACTTAGAACCGGTCCGCCGGCACGGTCCACGCCAATCCCTCTCTGACACAGAGGATCCACCTCCAGCTTGCCGAATCATAACAGTAGATCCGGCCATGGATCCCGCTGAGGTGCCGCTGCCAAGTCTCGCTGACCTACCCACGGTGGTTGCCCAGCAATCTCAGCAAATTGCCCAACAAGGACAGCAGCTGTCGCAGTTGTTACAGCAACTTCTGCCACTGCTACAGCAACAACCATCTCCTCCGCCAGCTCCTGCACCTCCTCCACAGCGAGTGGCCGCTCCTAGCCTCCGCTTGTCCCTGCCAGACAAATTTGATGGGGACTCTAGACTCTGCCGTGGTTTCCTGTCTCAATGTTCCCTACATATGGAGATGTTGTCGGACCAATTTCCTACAGAACGGTCTAAGGTGGCTTTCGTAGTTAGTCTTCTGTCTCGAAAGGCCTTGTCTTGGGCCACACCGCTCTGGGACCGCAATGATCCTGCCACAGCCTCAGTCCAGTCCTTCTTCGCTGAAGTCCGTAGTATCTTCGAGGAACCAGCCCGAGCTTCTTCTGCCGAAACTGCCTTGCTGAACCTGGTCCAGGGAAATTCTTCTGTAGGCGAATGCGCCATCCAATTTCGTACCCTCACCTCTGAATTATCTTGGAACAACGAGGCCCTCTGCGCGACCTTTAAAAAAGGCCTATCCAGCAACATCAAAGATGTACTGGCCGCACAAGAAATTCCAGCTAACCTGTCAGAACTTATCCTTTTGGCCACCCGCATTGACAAGTGTTTTTCTGAAAGACACCAGGAGCTCCGCCAGGAAAAGGACCTTGATCTCTGGGCACCTCTCTCCCAGTATCCTTCGCAATCTACCCCTGTGCCTCCCGCCGAGGAGGCTATGCAAGTGGATCGGTCTCGCCTGACCCATGAAGAGAGGTCTCGCCGCAGAGATAAAAATTTATGTCTGTACTGCGCTAGTACCGAACATTTCTTGGTGGATTGCCCTATTCGTCCTCCACGTCTGGGAAATGCATGCACCCTGTTCAAATGGGAGTGGCGTCCCTTGGTGTGAATTCTGCTTCTCCACGTCTCACTGTGCCCTTGCGGATTGCTCCTTCTGCCAACTACTCCTTCTCAGCTGTGGCCTTCTTGGACTCTGGTTCTGCTCGAAATTTTATTCTGGCCTCTTTGGTTAATAGGTTCTGCATCCCAGTGACCCGTCTCGTCAAGCCGCTCTACATTTCTTCGGTCAACGGAGTGAAGTTGGACTGCACTGTGCGTTACCGCACAGAGCCCTTGCTTATGAGCATTGGACTGCATCACGAGAAAATTGAATTGTTCTGCCCAACTGCACCTCTGAAGTCCTCCTCGGTCTGCCATGGCTCCAGCGTCATTCTCCCACCCTTGACTGGACCACCGGGGAGATCAAGAATAAGGGTCCTGCTTGTCACAAACGATGCCTCACATCTGCTCCTCATAGCCCCCTTCCTGGTGACACTCTGCCCCGTGACAAGCTTCGCCATCTGCCCCCCCTCCCCATTCCCACTTCTTCTGGATTACCTGCCGCTGATGTAGCTACCCAGGACTTCTTTTTGTTCCGGAAGGAAACTCAAGAGGCGCCCCCTATGTTCTCGTCTCATTTGAAGGGACAAGGAGACAAAAAGAGGGGGAGACCTAAGGGGGGGGGTACTGTTACGCCGAGCGCTCCCGGTCCCTGCTCCTCCCCGGAGCGCTCGCGGCGTTCTCCTCTCTGCAGCGCCCCGGTCAGACCCGCTGACCGGGAGCGCTGCACTGACTTTCACGATGGGGATGTGATTCGCATAGCGGGACGCGCCCGCTCGCGAATCGCATCCCAAGCCACTTACCGTCCCGGTCCCCGGCTGTCACGTTCTGGCGCGCGCGGCTCCGCTCTCTAGGGTGCGCGTGCGCCAGCTCGCTAAGGTTTAAAGGGCCAGTGCACCAATGATTGGTGCCTGGCCCAATCAGTCTAATTAGCTTCCACCTGCTTCCTGTCCATATAACCTCACTTCCCCTTCCCTTCCTGGCTGGATCTTGTTGCCTTGTGCCAGACAAAGCGTTTATTGTTTTCCAAAGCCTGTGTTCCAGATCTTCTGCTGTTGCCCCTGACTACGACCCTTGCTGCCTGCCCTGACCTTCTGCTACGTCCGACCTTGCTCTTGCCTTGTCCTTTTGTACCGCGCCTATCTCAGCAGTCAGAGAGGTTGAGCCGTTGCCGGTGGATACGACCTGGTTGCTACCGCCGCTGCAAGACCATCCTGCTTTGCTGCGGGCTCTGGTGAATACCAGTAGCAACTTAGAACCGGTCCGCCGACACGGTCCACACCAATCCCTCTCTGACACAGAGAATCCACCTCCAGCTTGCCGAATCAGAACAACCACTTAAGGACACAGGGTGTACAGGTACGCCCTGGCTCTCTGGGACTTAAAGACCCAGTGCAAACATGTAGGCCCATGGGAGTTCCGGTTCCCGCTAATCACTGGGCAGGGACTGGACCGGGATACCTGCTGAAATCATTCAGCAGGCATCCCATGACAACACCTGGGGAACCCCCCTCCGGTTTGTCCCCTCCCCCATGTGAATGTACAGGGTACATTCATATGGGCGGGTGTTTACAGTGAGATTCCTGCTTCAAGTTTGAGCTATGGCAAATTTTCTACTACAGCTCAAACTCCTAGAAGGAAACTCACCGTAAACCCCTGCCAGTGCGAATGTACCCTAAAAACACAACACTACACAAAATAAAGTGCAAAACACCACATACACACACGTACACTGTCCCTCCCTTCCCCACCAATAAAAATGAAAAACGTCTCGTACGGCAGTTTTTCCAAAACAGAGCCTCCAGCTGTTGCAAAACAACAACTCCCAGCATTTCTGGACAGCCACTGACTGTCCAGGCATGCTGAGAGTTTAGCAACAGCTGTAGGCACCCTGTTGGGGAATCACTGGGGAAGAATATTTTTTGTAGCGGAGGAAATCCTTAATTTAGGCCTCAAATGTGCATGGTGCTCTCTCACTTCGGAGCCCTGTCATATTTTAAGGAAACAGTTTAGGGCCACATATGGGGTACTTCTGTACTCAGGAGCAATTGGGTTCCAAAGTTTTGGGGGGCTTTCTCTAATTTTACCCGTTATGAAAAGGAAAAGTTGGGGTCTACAGCAGCCAGATATTGTAAAAAAAAAAATTACCATAAAAAATTGTAACACAATTTCTCCTAAGTACGGAAATACCCCATATGTAGATGTAAAATGCTCTGCGGACGCACAACAAGGCTCAGGAGTGAGTGTGCATGTGGAGCCTAACTTGGTGATTTGCACAGGGGTGGCTGATTTTACAGTGGTTCTAACATAAACGCTAGAGATGAGCGAATTTTTGAAAAATTCATTTCGGCCAATTAGCCAAATAAAAAAATAATGATTTGATCCGAATAAATTCTCAGTGAATTTGTATCAGTAATGTATTTTAATAATCTATATATATATATATATATATATATATATATATATATATATATATGTGTGTGTGTGTGTGTGTAAAACTCAACGGGGGAGATTTATCAAAGGATTTGAACAGGTTTTACCCGTCTAAATTTGTCGCACAGAAAGACGCGATCTAAATATGTGAGACTCTTTCGTGACTTTTGCCTTAGAGGATTTTTAGAACATGATGCATTCTAGTCAATTTTAAATGGAAAAATGCATTGGTGCTGAATTTATCAATAGTGACTTTTTGGCGAAAAGTCACATTGACCAAAAGTACGCTGAAATGTCAGACCATGCTGGAGCAGGTTTAAATACAGTCTAAACCATAGATCCTGAAGTCTGTGCACAGAATTTATCAAGAGCCTTGAGACTTTTGATAAATTAGGCGCACAATAAACCGGCCTAACGCTCTGTAGTTTGGTCTATATTGATGCGGGAAATAGACAACTTTGATATATCCCCCCAATGTGTGTGTGTCTTTGGGAAATGCCCACATAACTTCCGTACGGCTGGAGATATTTAAATAATACCTGGTAAACATATTACTTATATGTCAAATTAAAAGATATGATAGTTAAATTAACCCTTACCTAAACCCTTACATAATAGATGAGTTTTTGTTTCAAGTTCCATGCGAGTATGGGACTTCCAGTACCTTACTCCACAAGCTCCGCTTTTCATCTCCAGGTGAATGTGTCAATCCGGCTTCCAAGCCACACAGGGATATGAGGACAGGATATGAGGTCGAGATAGGAGAACGGGATAGGAGGTCGGGATATAAGGTCAGGATATGATGACAGGGTATGAGGTCAGGATATGAGGATGGGATATGAGGATGGGATATGAGGTTGAGATATGAGGACGGAATATGAGGACGGGATAGGAGGATGGGATAGGAGGACAGGATAGGAGGATGGGACAGGAAGACGGGATAGGAGTTCTGGATATGAGGTAGAGATATGAGGATGGCATATGAGGACGAGATAAGAGGACGGTATAGGAGGTCGACATATGAGGTCGAGATATGAGGATGGGATAAGAGGTTGAGATATGAGGTCGAGATGTGACGTCGAGATATGAGGTTGGGATATGAGGACGGGATATGAGGTCAAGATATGAGGACGGGATATGAGGACGGGATAGGAGGACGGGATAGGAGGAAGGGATTTGAGGATGGGATAGGAGGTCGGGATATGAGGACGGGATTTGAGGACGGGATATGAGGTTGAGATATGAGGACGGGATATGAGGACGGGATAGGAGGACGGGATAGGAGGAAGGGATTTGAGGATGGGATAGGAGGTCGGGATATGAGGACGGGATTTGAGGACGGGATATGAGGTTGAGATATGAGGACGGGATATGGGGTTGGGATATGACAACAATATATGGGGATGGGATATGAAGTCAAAAGCTTCCTCCTTTGTTGATTTTCCTTCCCAAAAAGGATGAGGAAGGAAAAACTGGGCAACGCCAGTGTTAGGATTCGGCAGCCTGGATGTGGATCCTCTGTGTCAGCGAGGGATTGGCGTGGACCGTACCGGTGGACCGATTCTAAGCTGCTACTGGTATTCACCAGAGCCCGCCACAAAGCGGGATGGTCTTGCTGCGGCGGTAGCAACTAGGTCGTATCCACCAGTAATGGCTCAACCTCGCTGACTGCTGAGAAGGCGTGGGACAGAAGGACTAGACAGAGGCAAGGTCAGACGTAGCAGAAGGTCAGGGAAGGCGGCAAGGTTCGTAGTCAATGGTAATGGCAGAAGGTCTGGAAACACAGGTATGACAATCACAAGAAACGCTTTCACTAGGCACAAGGGAAACAAGATCCGGCAATGCAGGAAAGGGGAAGTGATGTTATAAAGGCATGGAACAGGTGGGAGTTAATTACAGTGATTGGGCCAGGCACCAATCAGTGGTGCACTGGCCCTTTAAATCTTAGAGAGCTGGCACGCGCGTGCCCTAGAGAGCGGAGCCGCGCACGCCAGGACGTGACAGCTGGGGACCGGGACAGGTAAGTAGCTTGGGATGCGATTCGCGAGCGGGCGCGTCCCGCTATGCGAATCGCATCCCCGCCGGCAGTGTCAGTGCAGCGCTCCCGGTCAGAGGGTCTGACCGGGCGCTGCAGAGAGGAGAATGCAGTGATCGCTACGGGGAGGAGCAGGGACCCGGAGCGCTCGGCGTAACAGCCGGCTACTCAGCTAGTGTGTTTAATAAATTGTGTGTGTGTTTCACTTTTACTCTCTCTATGCGATCTACATAATATAGCAGAGATGCAGAGTGGCTCTAGACAGCGCTCGCATCTTCGCACTATACTCTGGGCTGGCCAATGATGTGAATAGAAATTCACCTCACTCATTCATATGTTCTGCTCAGAGTGGGGATTGGCCGGATGGTGGCAGCCAATTTCTGCACTCAGCAGGAAATATGAATGGTGAGTGGCCGACCGGAGTACAGAGCAGAGATGCGAGCGCAGAATAAAACTGATCCGCATCTCAGGGATGAAGGATGATCGCAGCGGGTGTCAGGAGTGACACCCGCTGTGATCTGTCCTTATCTGCAGGTACTACTGCTCCCAACTTGGAGCACACTCTGTTCCATGCTGGAAGCTGTAGTACCTGCATTAATAGACAGATCACAGCGAGTGTCACTCTTGACACCCACTGTGATCCTCCTGTATAATGTATAGATGCGGGCAGCCAGCCACTCTTCTATGGTCCCCTGCACTGATGTATATATACACGTATTCATGAAACCATCTGGCCAATCACAGCTCTCTGCAGGAAATATAAATAGGTGTATATACTGTAAAAGGCTGTGCAGAGAACAATAGAAGAGTGACCGGCCTCATCTATACATTATACAAGAGGATCACAATGAGTGTCAGAAGTGAAATGTGCGGTCTGTCAATTGGTACAGGTACTACTACTCCCATCATGTAAAAGTGTGTTCCATGCTGGGAGTAGTAGTACCACCTAAAAAAAAGTGAAAAACACACACACACTAAAATTTTATTATTGTTATAATTTTTAGTGCCCTGCGCGCCCACATAAATTGATCCCTATTTAAAAATAATAAAAATTTTGTTATAATAAAGATAAATTTCATTGAATACAAATTTTCCCATCACTACTGTATCTTTTTAAATGTTCTTTATTAATGGTACATTACACAATTTTATTAAAAAATCTCCATCACTTTTTTGGATCGCTAAAGTTCATATTTTCCCCTTTATTGCCTCCTAAACGGACCATTCTAATAACGGATGCAAAATGATGCATAGGGATACCATTTAGTGGCATCCATTTGCATCAGTTTTTCATCTGTTAGGCCCCTTTTACACTATAAAATTGCTCCGTTAAAAGACCCGTTATAAACTTCTGTTAGAAAAGCCTTAGAAACGGATGCTACCCCTTAAAGACGCAGGACGCAGGACCGCCGCTTCTAAAGTGAAAGTGAAAGTGACCCGGCTGCTCAGTCGGGCTGTTCGGGACCGCCACGGTGAAATCGCGGCATCCCGTACAGCTTGCAGGACACCAAGAGGGCCCTTACCTGCCTCCTCGGTGTCCGATCGGCGAATGACTTCTCCGTGCCTGAGATCCAGGCAGGAGCAGTCAAGCGCCGATAACACTGATCACAGGCGTGTTAATACACGCCTGTGATCTGTGTAAAAGATCAGTGTGTGCAGTGTTATAGGTCCCTATGGGACCTATAACACTGCAAAAAAAAGTAAAAAAAAAGGGTTAATAAAGGTCATTTAACCCCTTCCCTAATAAAAGTTTGAATCACCCCCCTTTTCCCATAAAAAAAAAATAAAACAGTATAAAAAAATAAATAAATAAACATATGTGGTATCGCCACATGCGTAAATGTCCGAACTATAAAAATATATCATTAATTAAACCGCACGGTCAATAGTGTACACGCAAAAAAATTCCAAAGTCAAAAAAAGCGCATTTTTGGTCACTTTTTACATCATGAAAAAATGAATAAAAAGCAATCAAAAAGTCTGATCAATACAAAACTGATACCGATAAAAACTTCAGATCACGGCGCAAAAAATGAGTCCCCATAGCGCCCTGTACGTGGAAAAATAAAAAGTTATAGGGGTCAGAAGATGACATTTTTAAACGTATAAATTATCCTGCATGTAGTTATGATTTTTTCCAGAAGTGCGCCAAAATCAAACCTATATAAGTAGGGTATCATTTTAACCGTATGGACCTACAGAATAATGATAAGGTGTAATTTTTACCGAAATATGCACTGAGTAGAAACGGAAGCCCCCAAAAGATACAAAATGGCATTTTTTCTTCGATTTTGTCGCACAATGATTTTTTTTTCCGTTTTGCCGTGCATTTTTGGGTAAAATGACTAAGTAGAATTGGTGATGCAAAAAATAAGCCATAATATGGATTTTTAGGTGGAAAATTGAAAGGGTTATGATTTTTAAAAGGTTAGGAGGAAAAAACGAAAGTGCAAAAACTGAAAAACCCTGAGTCCTTAAGGGGTTAAACGGCCGTTATAAAATTCAATTAAAGTCTATGGGATTTTTTTATTATCCGTTAAGATCCATTATAGCCCGTCATGAATAACGTATGTTATTTGTGACGGAAGAAAAATGGCACATGCACTAATAACGGAATAACAGCTGTTAAAATTTTAACAATGAAGTCTATGGCAAACAGATGAGCCTTTAATGTCACCCGTTTGCACCCAGTTTATAATATCCATTATTACTCCTGAGAATGCTCAGAAGAGGTGACATCAGCAGATTCCTGCAGTGCTGATGGACTACTACTCCCAACATGGAACATACTTGTTTCCATGATGGGAGTAGTAGTTTCCGAGCTGTGGGAGTCTGCCAGTGACTGGGGAGGCTACATTAATGTGTTTACACTACTACCCCCATCATGGAACAGAGTCTGTTCCATATTGGGGGTAGTAGTACTGGGGATAGGGATTGATAGCACCGGGTCTCACTTCTGAGACCCGATGCAATCAGAAGTTTTTAAGCAGGAGAGCAGGCGGCATGCTCCACTCCCCTGCGTATTATGTATTTTTACTTTCATTGTTAAATTCCGTACCAGACATTCAGGGCTCCCGGCGGGGTTTTTAAACTAACATTGTGGCTAATTACTGTATAATCACATTCCCCCTGACTTAAGTATGTTCATTTTATTCTCCCCATGTGTATATGTATGATTCCTCCTGTGCCTGCTGCCCGATCATCTTCTAGCTCTGTCACAACGCACAGCAGGGACATGCCATACCCTTACCTGCTGCTCATCTCCGTATCTGACAGAGAGGGGCAGCAGAGAATGGAGGGACCTGTCTCCCCTGTGTGCTGTTACAGCGCTCCATTCCCCACCGCCACCAGTACCTTACCTGTTCCCCCTGTGCGCTGCTTCATTCATTCCCCACCGCTGCCCGACATGTCCCTGCTGCTGCCCTGCTCCAAGCGCAATCAGAGCACACAGCGGGGACATGTCAGTCTATTCCCCACTGCTCATCTCCATTGGGTACGGAGAGGAGCAGGGGGGGATATACTGACATGTCCCCGCTGTGTGCTCTGATTAAGCTTGGAGCCGGGCAGCAGCGGGGACATGTCGGGAATCGGCGCCAGTGGCGGTGAATGAATGAAGCAGCGCACAGTGGGGACAGGTCAGGTACTGGCAGTGGCGGGGAATGGAAAGCTATAACAGCACACAGGGGAGACAGGTTCATCTATTCTCCGCTGCTCCTCTTTGTCAGATACGGAGATGAACAGCAGGGAATGGAATGGCATGTCCCTGCTGTGCACTGTGACAGCGCTAGAAGATAACTGGGAAGCACGCAGGGGGGGAATCATACATATACAGTGATTCCTCAACATACAATGGTAATTCGTTCCAAATGAACCTTCGTTACTTGAATCCATTGTATGTTGAGAGATCTGTGCAATAGTAAAATAGAATGTTATGCTCACGTGTCCTTGCTGCTCCGGACCATCACCTCTGCCCTGGACCGTCGCTGTCATAATGTCCCCGGGGTGTCGTCGCCAATCCGGACCGTCACCGCTGGCCAGGATCGTCGCTCTCCATCGCCATCATCACGTCGCTGCGCACGCCGCTCCTATTGGATGACAACGAAGGAGAGCAACGGCCATGCAGCGGAGCCCAAAGAGGACAATCCGGAACGTCAGGGACAGGTCAGTGACACTCACCGGACCACACAGGGCACCTTAAATGGCTATACGGCAGCACCTGAAGCAGTCTGCGCTGCCAGATAGCAGTTTATTCGATGGCCCCGACATAAAAAAGCATTGTATGTTGATGCTGCCTTCAACATGCAATGGCCTCTGCATTGTTCCATGATGGGTATAGTAGTACCTGTACTAATCTACAGCTCAACCGTGTCACTTCTGACACCCATTGCGATCTTCCTGTATAATGTATAGATGCGGCCGGCCGCTATTCTATGGTCCCCTGCACTTCCGTATATATATACACCTATTCATATTTTCAGCAGAGAGCTGTGATTGGCCAGGTGGTTCCAGCCACTTACAGCTCTCTGCAGGAAAGAGAGCTGTGAGTGAGAGCGGCCTGCTGCCCGCATATATCTATATATATATATATATATATATATATATATATATATATATATATATATATATTATACAGGACTATTGCATCGGGTGTCAGAAGTGACACTCACTGTGATCTGTCTATTACTGCGTGTACTACAGCTCCCAGCATGGAGCAGAGTTTGCTACATGTTGGGAGCAGTAGTACCTGCAGTTTGAGGACAGATCTCAGCAAGTGTCACTCCTGACACCCGCTGTGATTGTCCTATCTATTCCAGAGATGCGAGGGCAGGAGAAAGCCACTCTCATCTATTCATTTTACAGGACGATTGCAGGGACGACGCTAATGAAGAAATTTGTTATTTAGAATCAAGCCAAAGTTCGGATTTGGTCCGAATCAAATTTTTCATGAAATTCAGTGCAAATTTATCAGATTCAATTCGCTCATCTCTAATAAACGTATAAAAAATAAATACCCACATGTGACCCCATTTTGGAAACTATACCCCTCACGGAATGTAACAATGGGTATAGTGAGCCTTAACACCCCACAGGTGTTTGACAAATGTTTGTTAAAGTTGGATGGGAAAATGAAAAAAAAAAATTTTTTCACTAAAATGCTAAAGTGTTACCATAAATTTTTCATTTTCACAAGGGAAACTAGAAAAACAGCCCCCCGGAATTTGTAACCCCAAGTAAGAACATACCCCATATGTGGATGTAAAGTGTTCTGCTGGTGCACTATAATGCTCAGAAGAAAAGGAGCGCCATTGGGCTTTTGGAGAGAAAATGTTTCCGGAATTAAAGGCCACATGTGTTTACAAAGCCCCCATGGTGCCAGAAGATTGCACCCTCCCACATGTGACCCCATTTTGGAAACTACACCCCTCACATAATGTAATAAGGGGTGCAGTGAGCATTTACCCCCCACAGGTGTCTGACAGATTTTTGGAACAGTGGTCCTTGAAAATGAAAAATTAAATTTTTCATTTGCACAGCCCACTTTAACAAAGATATGTTAAACGCCATTGGGGTGTAAATGCTCAGTGCGCCCCTATTAAATTCTGTGAATGGTGTAGTTTCTAAAATGGGGTGACATGTGGGGGGTCCACTGTTCTAGCATCTTAAGTTGTAAATGCACATGGCCTTCGACTTCCACAAATTCTCTCTCCAAAAGCTCAATGGCGCTCCTTCTCTTCTGAGCATTGTAACTTGCTTGCAGAGCACTTTACATCCACTTATGGGGTATTTCCGTACTCAGAAGAAATGGTGTTAACATTTTGGGGTTTTTTTTTTCCCCTATTACCCCTTGTAAAAATTTAAAATTATGGAAAAACCAGCATTTTAGTGAAAAAGAAAATTTCATTTACACATCCGACTTACACATGGGGCATTTAAATGCTCTGAAGAAATGGGGTTACAAATTTTGGGGGGCATTTTCTCCCATTACCCTTTGTGAAAATGGTAAATTTGGGAAAAAAAGCACTTTAGTGAAAAAAAAAAAATCATTTACACATCCAAATTTAACGAAAAGTTGTCAAACACCTGTGCGATGTTCAGGCTCACTGGACCCCTTGTTACGTGCCTTGAGGGGTGTAGTTTCCAAAATATTATGCCATGTGGGGTTTTATTTTATTTTTTGCTGTTTAAGCACCACAGGGGCTTCATAAATGTGATATGCTCCCAAAAAAACATTTCAGCTAAATTCACTCTCCAAAATGCCATTGTTGCTCCTTCCTTTCTGGGCCCTCTAGTGCACTCACAGAGCACTTTACATCAACATATGAGGTATTTTCTAACTCAAGAGAAATTGGGTTACAAATGTTGTGTTTTTTTTTCCTATTATCCCTCCAAAAACCATTTCAGAAAAACATACTCTCCAAAATCCCCTTGTCGCTCCTTCCCTTCTGAGCCCTCTACTGCGCCCGCCGAACACTTTATATAGACATATGAGGTATGTGCTTACTCGAGAGAAATTGGGCTACAAAAACAAGTAAAAATGTTCTCCTTTGACCCCTTGTAAAAATTCAAAAACTGGGTCTACAAGAACATGCGAGTGTACAAAATGAAGATTTAGAATTTTCTCCTTCACTTTGCTGCTATTCCTGTGAAACACCTAAAGGGTAAGTGGTGGTTAGCTGAAACAGTTAACCTAATTTGTGGGAGGAGTCCACACAGGTGCTGTCGACAGCATGCAAGGTGTCATTCTGGCTGATTTCCTGTCTAGGCCAGTGGTCACTTCCTGTTCCTACATTCCCCCTCCATCAGGTACAGGGGTAAGGTAAGAGCGCAGCTTGCCTGCACCATGGTAACGTTTGTCACTACAGCAGATACGGATGTTCACTTCGGGGGCTCGGCAGTCCAGGCAGCCATGCAGCGGGCGGCTAGCTAGGTATTACATGTGCACGAGCCCGCTTTGTTTACTCGGCACCATGGTTACTGGCATACATGCGGCATGTAAGTGTTGCAGAGCGGCATCTGTGCACAAGATCTGCTTTAGGTACACTGCATACTAGTTATGGGCGCACACGCTGTCATATGAACATTGCGGAGCAGTGTGTAAGAAGTTGCTGAGTGCTGCCTTGCAATTTAATTCCGTGCTTATGTCTCACACAGTATACCACATTTACCTTCCACAGTGTTCCATGCTATGTCCCACAGTATACCACGCTTACCTTCTACATAGTGTTCCGGGCTTATGTCTCATACAATATACCACGCTTACCTTCCACATAGTGTTCCATGCTATGTCCCACAGAATACCATGCTAACCTTCTACATAGTGTTTCATGCTATGTCCCATAGAGTATACTATGCTTTACCTTCTACATAGTGTTCCATGCTTATGTCCACACAAGATACCACGCTTGTGTGCAACACAGCATTACTCCAGGTTCCTACTCGATGTACGTGCATATGCTTCCCTAGTGGTTTAACATGTACATCTTCCTTCAATATGACCCACATATGTTTCTTACAGTATTGTTTTCATGGCTTGTGGTCACGTTTTTCATGTTCAGCGCTGTCGTTTTACTCTTATGTTTCTTATGTTTACTCTTATGAGTCTTTTTACCCCCTAACGTTCACACTACACAAATATTCCTATAGCAGGCACATCACATAAAATTATGTATACCTTTCTGGAGCTGTCACATGGTGCATACGTGACTGACATTTACGCTAAATTAGTTCCCATGGCATGCGTTACCTGAGCTGATGCCGTGATTCACATTATTATATCGATATTCAGTACCAGGCATTGATACCATAGCATATATACTGTGCTCGTTTTGGTATTATTGATATACTGGGCTTTGTGTTAATATAATCAATACCATGTTACATTCCATAGCTGTGATGTGGTGCATTTTTGTCCCTATAGTGGTCATACAGTGCTTATGTTACTGAAGCTGATAATTTGCATTACATAACTAGTAACTACATGCTATGTGGTGTTAATAACTGATATACGGTACACCAATGTTACTTGGGGCTCATGTTACTGTAGCAAATGTACTGGGCATTTAACATTATTTTAGCTGACATATGGGCCTATGTTTCTACTACTGGTAATTTGTATTTGTTACTCTGGCTTACATATTCTGTGTCCTTGACGTGGCGAGTGGGCTTGTACTTTTTGATCAAAAATGTATACTAACAACCTGTTAGTTTTTGATATTATGCTGAGAAGCAATCAGATCATTATACAAGATTGTAGATGTGCACCATGTCTGTTTATCTACCCGAATTCACACTGTGATTTCTATCCCCTCCTTTTTTTTTTTTTTTGAACATGTGCTGCACTCTTCCCCACCCCCTCAGCTCAACCCTATATAAGTAGTAATTAGCTACACATGGGCGATTTCTTTCCTAGCAGCCTCCCAGTCTGACTGAGAGAGCATGGTAAGTGAGCTGTTATACCTTGTTCACACTGGTGTGGTGCTGGGCGGCGTCCGTTGCTGCCGTGGCGCTGTGTCTGCGGGCGGGTGCGGCCCATAGACTGGTTTGAGTGGCATTGGGGCCGCTCTGCCAGTGGGTCGTTCCCCCCCCCCCTTGTGTCGCGGCGGTGGCACTTGTGTCGCGGCGGTGGTGGTCGCCGCTCAGTGCTGCGCCATTTTATGCTAGAGACGTTAGGGACCCACTCTGAATAGGTGGCCTTGACGTGGCGAGTTGGCTTGTACTTTTTGATCAAAAATGTAGTTTTTGATATTATGCTGAGAAGCAATCAGATCATTATACAAGATTGTAGATGTGCACCATGTCTGTTTATCTACCCGAATTTACATATTATGTGTATTAGTGGTTAATTAGCTGTTATGTTGAACATTAATGTTGTTCAGGGCCTACGTCACTATAAGCTCATTTACAGCGCCTTGATGTTTCCTGAGATGTTTTACGGTGCTTACGTTACTTGTAGTGATATACCATGCTTCAACGTTAACGGTTCCCTACAGTATCATATACATACTGGTCCCTACAGGGTACTATGCATAAGGTTCCCTGCAGTGTGACATACATACCGTTCCCTACAGGGTACTATGCATAAAGTTTCTTACAGTGTGACTTTATGCTTACGTTATGTGCGCTAGTCAAGTATATTAGGCTATGGTCATAGTATTACACTCACGTTTTCATGTGCTTAAGTCAGGCATATTAGGCTGTTATAGCGTCACATTGTTCTTGTAGGCAGGTCAGGTATGGTAAACATCACTATAGATGGCAACATTCCTAGGATACCCAAGTAGGTATGACCAGATTGGTTTTACCTCTTAGCCCTATACGTTCGGTGTGGTCGGAGGCTGATTGCTGTCGTCAATCCGTAAAGCCTCATCTTTATAGTTTCCTTTTTGGTCATTGGTCCTTTTATACACCTTGTTACAGTCAGTTTGACTTCGCCATTCCAGGTAAGCTTTAAGTTGTCACTTTACATGCTTTCGTACGCCACATGCTCCCGGAAGAGAGAGGCTGCCTGACAATCCTCAAGCCTTCATATCGTTGTCATTCCTTTGTACATTGCAAACTTTCTTGTTTGTTGTCTTTTGTTTTTTGTACGTCACATAAGTCCCTGTTAGAGGCAGATTGCACTGTCAATCAACGAGCCTCATGTTGTTTCCGTTCCTGCGTTACATACGATTCTGTCTGAGGCAGATTGCACTGTCAGTCCACGAGCCTCATGTTCTTTCCGTGTCTGCGTTACATACGATTCTGTCTGAGGCGGATTGCACTGTCAGTCCACGAGCCTCATGTTGTTTCCGTTTCTGCGTTACATACGATTCTGTCTGAGGCAGATTGCACTGTCAGCCCACGAGCCTCAAGTTGCCGTCATCTCTATCTTCCTCTTATGTTTGTTACTATGCCTCTGATTGTGGTCTTAGCTGTACACGTCTTAGTGTTAAGTTCTTTGGTGTGGATGCAGCTTCTGGACCTTTTGTTGTATGTTTGTCTTGTCAAACGTGTACCTGTTGGTAGATTTGCCCATATTGGTCTTTGTAACCCGGTCATGTATATTTTCTTTTGCGATAAGCCTCAGGGCGTAGCAGTAATTATCTTTTTTACACCTGCAAGTATGAGGATACTGCCTTACTGGTACACGAAACCTCAGGTTAAGTATGTTATATTCTTTTATGTTTTGTCTATGGGGGTCTTTCTTTTGTTGTCACTTATGTATAGCATGGTTCAATAGGAATACTTCTATGTGTAGCAAGGGACACATGCAAATTATTATTATTTTTTTTTTCTTTCTCTCCACGCACTACCTATCTAAATACCTACTGACGTCTGTGTTTTGGCCACTTCTCAATCTAACCGACTCATTGTACCTTCTGTCTATCTAGCAATTCTCCAACATTTCCTATCTCTGTCACTTGGGTTACCTTTATCCATGTGCACCCTGGTAGTACCATTCTGGGAGGCGCTATGTGTCCAGTAGTGCCAAGTGGTATATCCAGAATTCCTTCTTGGTTTCGGCTCCATAACAGCTGAGCCAGCTTCTGGGTAAGGGCTTCTCTTTGTCAGTTATCACTTAGATGTTAAGTAAGTTAGGGCACTTTTATCGCTCTGTTCCATTGACACGTTCCAACCAACTGCTGTTAACTGGAGCATGTTGTCTATTTCGGGTTCATATGAAGTAGGTTATACTTAGCCATTAATTCATGCATTACCTAACTGATGTATTTTTGCCCCTTTCTATAGGATACCCTTCACTGCCAGCCAGGCACACCCCAGGCCGAATTATCCATGCAAATGGTACCCTACTTACGGTACATATAAGAATCCGACCACAAGTGGTGGTTAGCTGAAACAGTTAACCTAATTTATGGGAGGAGTCTGGTCCTTAAATACCCACCTCATCCACACAGGTGCTGTCGACAGCATGCAAGGTGTCCCCACCCTCCCTCCCCTTTTTTCCTACAGTTAAACTCAGGATATCCCCCTTTCTATAGGATACCCTTCACGGCCAGCCAGGCACACCCCAGGCCGAATTATCCATGCAAATGGTACCCTACTTACGGTACATATAAGAATCCGACCACAAACAAACTTTCTGAATGTCATTTTGAATACTTTGAGGGGTGCAGTTTCTATGATGGGGTCATTTATGAGGTATTTCTAATATGAAGGCCCTTCAAATCCACTTTAAAGGTGAACTGGTCCCTGAAAAATTCAGATTTTGAAAATTTCATGAAAATTTTCAAAATTGTTGCTGAACTTTGAAGCCCTCTGATGTCTTTCAAAAGTAAAAAACATGTCAACTTTATGATGCCAAAATAAATTAGAAATATTGGGGGAGATTTATCAAAGGATTTAGACAGTTTTTTTCCTGTCTAAATTTGTTGCAGAGAAAGTCGCAGTCTAAATATGTGCGACTTTTTAGCGACTTTTGCTTTAGAGGATTTTTAGAACATGATGCATTCTAGTCTATTTTAGACTGAAAAATGCATTGGTGCTGAATTTATCAAAAGCGACTTTTCAGCGACAAGTCGCATTGGCTAAAAGTACGCTGAAATGTCAGACCATGCCGGAGCAGGTTTAAATATAGTCTAAAGCATAGATCCTGAAGTCTGTGTGCAGAATTTATCAAGAGCCGTGCTCCTTTTGACAAATTAGGCGCACAATAGACCAGCCTAACTCTCTGTAGTTTGGTCTATATTGATGCAGGACATAGACAACTTTGATAAATCTCCCCCATTGTGTATGTGAATCAATGTAAAATTTATTTGGAATGTCTATTTTCCTTACAAGCAGAGAGCTTCAAAGTTAGAAAAATGCTAAATTTAAAAAATTGTCAAGAAATTTTACAAATTTTCACCAAGAAATGATGCAAGTATTGACGAAAATTTACCACTAACATAAAGTAGAATTAAAAAGCTGAGTTGGAGGTACTCAATCTGCTTAGTATGTATTGTCCGAGATCTCTATCCTGGTGGAATCCTCAGACCACCTTGAAATTGAAGAAAAAGTAGTGATAGTAGTGGATGAGATCTCAAGGACTGGGGAATAAAGGGTGTGAAGTGGCTGGAATGAAAAAAGATGCAAGGAGTTAAATGGATGAATAGATACAAAGTAATGGATGAGGATATAGATAGTATAGCTTAGAGAATGGCTCAAAGGATGTGTGGTGCTTATTGAATGCAAGGTTGGTGATCAAGTATGGAAAGATAGAGAGGTAGATGTATAGTGTATATGCAAATGAATGGTGACTGTTGTGTGTATGTCTACTATGTTGCAAAATGTATCAGGTGTTGCTGAAATAACTACTGCAATAGGTGTGTAAATAAAATTGATGTACTAAATGTCCAGGGTACAACACATTTATTAATCAAATAAAAACAAAATAATTGTTAAGTCAATTTAAACAGTTAGGTAGAAATGTGGAGTAAGAGTGCAGGGCCCTTGCACTCTTTCCCACCTGTTATATTTAAAAGGTACAGATGAATATATAAAAAGATGTGAAATAAAACACACAGTATATGTGATTAGATGACAACACACTCTCAGTTTGAAAGTTCAGTGGTGGTTAGAGGCAGATCCACTTATGTGTACTTGCAACCTCTGGAGACCCCCAGTCTGGGGCCCACCGTTGCAGGAAAAACAGAGGTACGGCTCGGCCGTTTTTAAATAAAGTACAGTGGTGGGGATAAATAACAAGTCACTTAATCCATAGGTTCAGGGGTATAGATAACAATGTCTCTACTGAAGGTATAGTTAGATGGTTCCTGCATACACAGCGCGGCAGCTGTGCAATAGTGCAAATGAATTGGCGGCTTGGCAGCCGTAAAAATAAAGTCTCCGGTACTGTGTACCGCTTACCCGTACTGTGGGTAGGTGGAGCGAGGCTCTGCGAGATGGGGTCCCGATGTCTGTGGCGCTGCGATGTCCTGGCGGTGCGGTCTGTCTGTCGATAGGCCGGTCGCCTAGTCCGTGCGCTGGATTTGTTGGTCTCTGTCTCTGAAGGGGTCTCGGTCTTGTGGTAATGCTGGTAATGCTGGTAATGCTCGGTGCTCCTTGGTGATAGCCGTGGAGCGCTCTGCGATAGCTATAGGTGGTGACTTGAGATTGTGAACGTGGGGTATCTGGTGGTGGTCTCTAGAGAGGTGTGTCAGGCAGTGTGAGAGTGATCAGACGCGTTTCGGACTATCGTAGTCCTTCCTCAGTGATGTGGATTGCAGCTCTGATGCCATGTTATATAGTGTTCAAATTTGGCGGCAAAACTGGGAAACATATAATTTTTGGTGTAGTACCCTGGACATGGACTGTGGTGTGGGAAAATGGAAAAACCCGGATTGGATCTCCTGGATTGACTGAGGTTGATAATTCTACTAATAGATAGTCTGGTTAAAATGTATTAATTTGAGTGAAGCAAATTAAGTAGAATTAGTACTTATGAGTTTCTGAAGTTAAGGTTGTTCTTTTCTGTCTAAGTCCACTCTGATGACACCTGTCTCGGGAAACGCCCAGTTTAGAAGCAAATCCTCATAACAAACCTCTTCTAAACTGGGCGTTTCCCGAGACAGGTGTCATCAGAGAGGATTTAGACAGAAAAGAACAACGTTAACTTCAGAAGCTCAGAAGTACTGAAAGGATTAAGATTTTTTAATAGAAGTAATTTGCAAATCTGTTTAACTTTCTGGAGCCAGATGATGTATATAAAAAAGTTTATTCCTGGAATACCCCTTTAAGGGGTTGAAAAAGTTTGACACAGTATCTAGAGGAACATATTTGATTTCTTAGTGCCTTGTAGTTTGTCCTTACCTAACTTTTTATAATAATCTCCTTTACTGTATTCCCTTTGCATTGATATATGCATGATAGTTTGTATTTTAACTTGTGTAAGGAGATGTACTTTTCTACTTTTGTTGTATTTTCTTCCCCCTATAATTTTCTTAACCTCATTTATTGCATTTTTACTTTAAAACAGTAAAAAGTTTTATTAAGAAAAACAAAGTTTGTAAAATAAAAGTAGTAAAATAAATAAGAGGGATGTAAATATGGGTATTGATGTAATTGTATTGATCTGAAATTTTTCCATATAGTGCACTGTTTGAACTGTGTAAAAAAAAATGTTACTGCATTTTGTTTTATTTCCACCCACATTTTTTTTTTTAATCCGCACTTGTTATGGAAAAACTGAAAGGTTATCAAGTACAATTGGTCCCAGAAAAAAAGTCCCCAACTATTGCCCTTTAGATGGAAATTTAAAAGAGTTATGGGTCTCAGAAGGCAAGAAGTAAAAAAGTTAGTTATTAAAAGTTAGTTAGTGAATGTCTATTCCTATAGCAAAGGCATTGGATCCTATTCAATGTACATAAAGGGGTTCTCCACCATAAGGTTATTTTAGTACGTACCTGGCAGACAGTAATGGACATGCTTAGGAAGGATTTGTGCATGTCTTGGGGCTAAATGGCTATGTTGTGAGTCCACCATAACACTGTGGCTAGCTTTTTGTGAACTGTTATTTCCTGTTTGAGTTTTCTTTTTTGCCTACAAATCCCATAATTCCATTTTCCTCCCTCCCATACATCAGCCACCCCACGCATTGAAACTTAAATGAGCTGCATCCATTCAAAATATGTGTGGTTTTCAATCAGGGTGCCTACAGCTGTTGCATTAGTTGCAGATTGATCTCTTTCCCACCAAGCAATCGCTCTACCCATTGAAGCAGACAGGCTCCCTGTCATCAGCTGACTAGTGAGTCAGGTCTCAGCCACATTGCAAATTGGGAAAAATCTGAGACAACAGCCATTTTGTATGCTGTTAAAAATAAATATTGGGGTGAAAATCACAGAATTGTGAGAAAACCATCACACACAGGTACAGACACTATATTATGAACTACAATTACTTTACAGCCCCTGTAGCATAGTCAAATAAAAAAAAAAAATCCTGGAATGACCCTTTAAAGGAAATATTCACCGGGCACCTACAAATGTATTAGCTAATTAGTTGTGCAAACCAATGAAAAGGCAGAGACTTCTGTAAAAATCGTACACAGTGTCCAACCTACCATCCGAACAGCACGTTTGCCTGGATTTTATGGCAGACAGGAGGCTCATATCAATTGCATTTTCTTCTTAATTATGCCCAATAGCAAAAAGAAAGAATGTAGAATACATGCAAATATGGAAGAAAAAAGATGCTGGTCACCTAGCAACATGGCCACACCCCTTCCAATATTCCAACCAATCATAACGGAACTTGCTCCGTAAAAACCCTGTGCAGCTCCACCTCCTCATCTTTCTTTCTGCTCAGTAGCAGTGCAGATAAGTACCTATTACATTGTGTGAAGCATTCTTATTTAAAGTTTGGGATTTCTCCTAGACAGTGATGTTACCCGGTCACTGTCTAGATATATCTGCAGAGTTTATTCCTCCCCGGAGTTCATATATTTCTTAGTTTTTCCTACCTTTTTCTGCTCTCAGTCCTGGGGCTGGCGTAGATACTGTATACTCCGGCCCCTCATCTGTGCTATACCTATTTCTATACTGTCCGACTTCTCTCTGTGTCGGTCCTTTCCCTCTGTCCCCCGTGCCTCCCCTAATTCCCTCTGTACCTGTTTCTCCTTTTTTCTTCATCACCGGCGGGCTCTCCGCCATTGTTGGTGACGTCAGGTTTCCTCCCTGCTTCTTCTTCGCTCTGGGATGCGCTTGTGCGCAGGCGCTCTCGCGCCTAGCTCTCGTGAGTTTGCAGCCGGGGCACGGACATGCCCCTTGTGACCTTCCCCCGGCCTGTATTGTCATACTAACTCCCTCCTGTTCGGCAACTTGTGGGTCCGGTTTTCACTTGCCAACACTTGCGAGGTGTCGGCGGAGGGTCAGGACTGCCTGATTCAGGAGCATGTTAGTTTTCTCTGGCACTTGTATCATTCACAGTGTGGGGTCTATCTCCAGGCCTTACTGTTGAAGTTCTCCTCGGTCTATTTACATGTGTGTGTGTGTGTGTATATATATATATATATATATATATATATATATATATATGCAGTGCATTATATTTATTGGTTGTTCTTTCTTCTTCCACAGCCCCGTGTGTTGTGTTGCTGTATTCATTCCTACACATACCCAATTATTCCATCATGTCGGTGGACAAGGTTGAATTCACCTTGGGGGATTGCCCCAGTACTGCTCATGACCCAGGCTATATGTCTGCAGATCAGATTCACCATTTAGTCAATGTTTCAGTCCAGTCAGCTATAGCTTCAGCTATGGCTTCATTGAACGAGTCCATTACCGAAACGGTATCTCTGGCCATTGGTAATTCCCGACCGCACTCAGTTGCCTCCCAGACGGTTCCCGCAGTGGTTCCACTGGCTCTAACCGACCCGGCAAATCGGACGGGAAGCGGCATCGCTGCTCTGATGTTTTGAGCTCTCCTGCAACTCAACTGACAACAGGAGATTGCCAAAATATCACTGCTGGCCCTATGACTAAGGACAGCACCCGGGAGGAAGACGTTGTTAACCGGGCTACCCGCTCTGCTAAGCGGTGTAAACCAGCCTCGTATGTGGACGAGTCTGAGGGAGATTCGGACTTTGTGCCTGACTATTCGGCCTCCTCTCCCCTCAGCAGTGAGGGTGAGAATGATTGTGGATAGATGGACGCTCCTTTGGGTTCTGGTGCCACTGACGGTGCCTGCCCCAATGCTATCCTGGATTCCAAAGGCATCCCCTTTTTTGACCCGGAGTGCATAAAACATCTGCGGTCAGGGGAATAGACTCCCATTCCAAAAGGTGGCCAGTTACATTGAGGCGTGGCTAAGGAAACCATTAGACAGAGCCAATAGGAGCAAATTGAGCTCAGAATGCCCTAGACCCTCCGTGGCTCATAAGGTGGCTGAGACGCCTGAACTTGACCCCATTTTAGTCAAGTATATGATCAAATTGGGAAAAAAAACAAAAAAGGGTATAGACCCGTTCATTCAAGCGGTTCAAGACAAGTTGTTGGACCTCTTAGGTCCTCTAATGAAAATTTTGAATTTGGCCGAGCAAGCGGTGGCTTCGGAAGAGCCGATTAATGCCGAGACACTAAGGGGCTGGACTCTACGTGCTACCTGCCATCTGGGCAATGCCAATACGGTGATTTCAGTGGAACGTAGGCATTCAATTTTGGTGCAGCTGGATCCGCAGCTGACGCACTTGGCCACAGAGGAGCCGGGACCCTCTGCGGATGGCCTCTTTTCCAGCTTGGATAAAGACCAAACGTCTTTGAAGAAAAACCTCAACAAAGTTTTCGGTAAGGCAGGAAGGGGCAAGGGTAGCCCTTCCAGCCGTGGTCAATATTTCAGACCCTTCAACAGACCAGTTCAATATGTACAGGATAGAACACAAGTACAACCGGTCACCACACCTGTTGTCGCCACCCCTTTCTTCCTGACCAGAAGCTGGCCCTGGAGGGCCAGAGGCGGTTCCCGTGGCTTCTCTAGAAGCAGAGGGACAGGTAGGTCACTTATATCTGAACCATCAGACTGCATCGGTTGGGGGCAGACTGAAGTTTTTTACCCACGTCTGGTCCCGGATTACGGCAGATCCCTGGATATTACAGGCGGTGGAGGGTTATGTGATAGAATTTATGACGCCACCAGTACAACTGCAGTGGACGAAGAAAATCCATTTATCAATCTCAGATGCAGAGTTGATTCAGGCAGAAGTCACGGATCTATATGCAAAACGCGCAATAGTTCCGATACCCCTGGACAAGCCGGGTTTCCTCAGCAATCTCTTCTTAGTAAAGAAAAAGGATGGTGGGCACAGACCGGTCATAAATTATAAACAAATGCGTTTGCTATCGCCATTTCAAAATGGAGGGCATTCATCTTCTCAGGGACTTGTTACTCCCGAGAGACTGGCTGGCCAAAATAGATTTGAAGGATGCGTACCTGATGGTACCGATTCACCCTTCTTCCCGTCCATTTCTCCAATTTCTGTGGGAAAACCAAAAGTGGGAGTTTTCATGTCTCCCGTTGGGACTATCATCCGCAGCGTGGTGTTTCCCCAAACTCCTAAAGCTAGTCATGGCAGTCTTACGGAGTCAGGGAGTTCCGTTGATCATATATCTCAACGACATATTGATCATGGCCCGTACAAGGCAACAGGCATTACTCCACATGAAGTGGACGGTTACTCTGTTAGTGGAATTGGGCTTTCTGGTCAATGAAAATAAATTTGTCTTGAGACTGGCCCAAAACATGGAGTTTTTGGGGTTCGTCGTGGACACCCTTTCGGCAACATTGAGTCTACCAAGCAAAAAACTCTGCCATCAACGGGTATCTCTGCGAGAAGTGGCTCGAATTGTGGGACTGTTATCGGCCTCAGTACATGCAATTTTCCCAGCGCCCTTGCATTTTAGTGCATTGCAGAGATTGAAGATCAGACATGTAGCGGAGGGTCTGACATATGCACATCGGGTTCCGTTGTCACAGGAAGTTTGCGACGAGCTGTTATGGAGTTATGGAGCTGTTCAGGAGTGGGACGGAAGAACAATCTTCAATTCCAAACCAGATCTAATTGTAGAGTCGGACGCCAGCCTAAGCGATTGGGGGGCCAATTGCGGCTCATCTACCACAGGAGGGAAGTGGTCTCTAGCAGAATCGCAGTTGCACATCAACTGCCTGGAGCTTCTGACAGGCTCGTTTGCACTGAAGAGCTTTGCGTCACACAGGATGGATTGTTGCATACTGCTGCAGATGGACAATATCACGGCAGTGCAATATATAATTCGCCTGGGAGGCACAAAATCACAGATGCTAGCAGACATTGCAAAGACATTTTGGCTCTTTTGCCTGTAAAAGAACATTGTTCTGCAGGCGGAGTATCTGTCGGGAGTGTCCAATTCGGTAGCCTATTGGAACTCCAGACACCTCATGGACGGCAGCAATTGGCAGTTACACACTGCGGTTTTTCGAGCCATTAAGCATCTCTGGGGGCCCATGGAGATGGATTTATTCGCATCAAGGCTCAATCGCCAACTACCCCGGTTATTCAGTTGGAGACCAGATCCAGAGACGGAGGCGATGGATGCATTCAAACAAGTATGGCCTCAGGGGATGTTATACGCGTTTCCCCAATTCATCATGATACCCAGAGTGTTATGGCACACGGAAGCTCAGAGGTTGACGCTGGTGTTAATCATCCCGTGGTGGCCAACCCAGTCTAGGTTTCTGCAAGTCTTGGGAATGACCATAGATTATCCAAGAATCTGTCCCATGTTCCCCTCAATACTTCAGGGGCCAACGGGGGAATATCTTCCTTTGATTCTGTCACAACAATTACCTTTGGTGGCATGGCTGATCTCAGGTCATCCGGCCTTGAAAGAGACATTTCACAGTCAACTAGAGACCTCATGTGTGAGGCATGGGCTCCAGGTACCAGATCGGCTTACCGATCAGCCTGAGGATTATGGGTTCATTGGTGCTCACAATGGCAAATGGATCCTGTTCGCGCCCCTATGTCTGGAATCCTAAATTTCTTGTCGGCAACATTTAAGAATGGAAAGGCTTATAGAACTCTTAATGTTTATAGGTCTGCCATTTTGGCCAATCACGTTCCGGTGGACGGTGTGGCGATAGGACGACATCCATTTATTTGTAGTCTCCAAAAAGGTATAAGGTTTAAACGGCCGCCGGGTCCACGTTATACAGGAACCTGGGACGTTTCGTTAGTTTTGGACATGTTTTCCTCGTGGGAGGACAACAATGTTTTATCGTTAAAAATTTTATCATATAAATTAACTATGTTGTTGCGTTTAGTATCTATCAAACACGTCTCTGATGTACGGGGTTTAGACATTTCTTGACGTGAGTTTTCTCCTCAAGGTGTTTTGTTTTCTAGACTGACCAAGACTAATCTTCGTATGGTGTTTTATCCTAATTTTCCATCTCATCCAAAACTTTGTGTTGTACGATGTCTGAAAACGTACGAAAGTGGGACTGCTGAGATTCGGTCATTGCGGTTTTTGCAACTTTTGATATTGTTCTGCGCCCTGTATTTGCCGGTCTCACCTCCGACTTTATCTCGGTGGGTTAGACAGGTTATGGCATTGGCGGGGGTGGATTTTTCTCTTTTTTCTTCACACTCTTCCAGAGGTGCTATAGCTACGAAGGTGGCTCAGTCTGGAGGTTCGCTTTCCGATATTTTGAAAGCGGCGTATTGGTCTTCATAACATGCTTTTTGGACTTTTTATTTTCATCCGGAGAGGAAAGCGGCAGATTGGTCTTTGTAACATACTTTTCGGACTTTTTATTTTCGTCCGGAGAGTCATGTGTCTATGTCTGTCTTATGAATTGTGTAAGTAATGCTTTGAAATTGCAATTGATATGAGCCTCCTGTCTGCCATAAAATTTAAGATTTTCCTAGTGTAGTGATGGAAAATATAGATTTTATAAAGACAGGAGGCGAGTATCATCCCTCCCTTATTCCCATCCCTGTTATTGTGTCTTGTGTTTATTCCTTCTAGGATATTGAGGCAACGGCTTGTCGTGTGGGAGATGGATGATCTACACTTCGTTGGTTGCGTTGTGACTTGCGAGTTCCGGTGAAGGTCGATAGCGGTTCAGTTCCTGTACACTCCAGATCGGTGCCGTGTTTGGAAGAGTCGGACGGCCTGAGAATTGACGTGTTGTGGTTCTGATGGAGCAGAGACAGCAAGAAAGAGAAGGAGGTGGAGCTGCACAGGGTTTTTATGTAGCAATTCCGTTATGATTGGTTGGAATATTGGAAGGGGATCAGTCATGTTGCTAGGTGACCTGCATCTTTTTTCTTCCATATTTGAATGTATTCTACATTCTTTCTTTCTGCTATTGGGCACAATAAAGAAAGAAATGCAATTGATACTCACCTCCTGTCTTTATAAAATCTATGCAGTTCTCACCTTTCCTGTGATGTGTTTGATACACTAATAAAAATAAGCATTTCTGCCATGAGTGTTGCACTGAACATCCAACTCCTTTCTTCCCTTTTATTATGAGTTTTGAAAATTTGTAGACACTTTTCCACTGGATCTGACAATAAGGGGTATCGATAAATCAGGGTGTGGCTTTGAATAAAGAGATGTAGCCTTGATGTATCAAAATATACACCAGAACTTTTCCTTGACATAAGCCAACTTATAGTTAATATGAACTAGAGAGTCTTCAGGAATGTGAGATTTATCAATTATCCCGATAAATCCAGAACATTTGAAGACTGTCCTCTAAGGCTCCTTTCCCACAACATGATGCTCCATTTTACAGACCCATTGTAATGTCCCATTATGAAAACCCTTAAAAACGGCTGTTAAACGGTCGTTACAAAATCCCATACATGTCTATGGGATTTTTTGATTATCCGTTATAACCCGTTATAGCCCCTTGTGATGGAGAAAAAACATAACATGCACTAATTTTTCTACCGTCACAAATAATGTCCATTATGGGAATGGGATTTTGTTTAACGGCCGATTAACGGACGTTTTTAAGGGTTTTCATAACGGAACATTTTAACGAGTCTTTAAAACGGAGCAACATATAGGGAATCATTTACTAACCTGAAACCGGACAGTTTTTGTCTGACACAGCTTGGATGTGGCTAAAGCATGAGGAGACCATATAGTGGCTGAATGACACAGTGTGGAAGTGTTGGCAGCATGAGGAGACCATATAGTGGCTAAATGACACAGCGTGGAGGTGTTGGCAGCATGAGGAGTAGAGATGAGCGAACTTTTGAAAAATTTGATTCGGCCGATATGCCCAATTTTACGGAAAAAACTGTTTTGATCATAATTTATTTGTGGCTAATCTATATTAAGAGTGGATATTTCTGGACTACAGAGAGCCTCAATTGGGGTGTAGAATACTTTGCTTTGTTCTAACACACATATGGAGTGTGCTGGGGTAGTGAAATAATACCGTTATTCAGAAAGACATCCAGATTACAGGCATCGCTTTTAGAATCACTGCCGCAAAGCAACACAATGATAGAGCCTGGAGGTGGCATCAATATGAGGAGATCATACAATGGCTAAATGACACAGCGCGGAGGTATTGGAAGCATGAGTAGACCATAGAGAGGCTGAATGACACAGCTAGGATGTGGCTGAAGCATGAGGAGACCATATAGTGGTTGAATGACACAGCGTGGAGGTGCTGGCAGCATGAGGAGACCGCATATTGGCTGAAAGACACAGCGTGGAGTTGGCTGAAGCATGAGAAGACCATATAGGGTCTGAATGGCACAGCCTGGAGATGGCAGCAGCATGAGTAGACACTAGGGCTTCACAATCCCTTAGATTAACTCCTTCAGGACGAAGGGCGTACCTGTACACCCCTCGCCCGGTCCCGGTGTTTAAAACTGGGTCACACTGGGTCGGTCCCGGCTGCTAACGATAGCCGGGACCCTGGGCTAATAGCGTGCGGCACCGAGTGTGCGATTTTATCACAATGTCCCGATCAGCCCAACTGAGCTGCCGGGAAGCGTTTACTTTCATGTTTAGACGCGGCGATCAACTTGGAGCAATCAAACGCCGATCGGACACGACGGAGCAAGGTAAGGGGGTCTCTGCTCGCGACCTAGCTGATTGGGACATCGCCGCGTCTAAAATGAAAGTAAACGCTTCCCGGAAGCTCAGTCGGGCTGATCGGTACATCACGATAAAATCGCTATGTCCCAATCAGCTAGAACGGGAGCGGAGACCCCCTTACCTCGCTCCGTTGTGTCCGATCGGCGTTTGATTGCTCCAAGCCTGAGCTACAGGCTTGAGCAATTGAGCCCCTATCTCGCTGATCCATGCAAAGCTATGGCTTTACAGGGATCAGGGTAAAAGATCAGTGTGTGCAGTGCTATAGCCCCCTATGGGAGCTATAACACTGCAAAAAAAAAGTGGAAAAAAAAGTTAACAAAGGTCATTTAACTCCTTCCCTAATGAAAGTTTGAATCACCCCCCTTTTCCCATAAAAAAAATTTAAAGTAAACATATGCGGTAAAATATCCGAACTATAAAAATGCATTGTTAATTAAACCGCTCAGTCAATGGCGTACGAGCAAAAAAATCTGCGTATTTTTGGTCACTTTTTATATCATGAAAAAATGTATAAAAAGCGATCAAAAAGTCCGATCAATACAAAAATTGTACAGTTAAAAACTTCAGAACAAAAAAGTTATAGGGGTTAGAAGATGAGAATTTTTAACGTATGCATTTTCCTGCATGTAGTTATGATTTTTTCCCCCAAGTATGACAATATCCAACCTATATAAGTAGGGTATCATGTTAACCATATGGACCTACAGAATAAAGATAAGGTGTTTTTTTTTGCCGAAAAGGGCACTGCGTAGAAAGGGAAGCCCCCAAAACTGGAGTGGCAGCAGCATGAGTAGACACTAGGGCTTCACAATCCCTAAGATTAACTCCTTCAGGACGAATTCTGAAATTTAAATTGAAGATTTTTGGTCGCTAGTACTACCATAACAAAATTTTCATTCCCAGACCCAGGCCCAGCAGCATCAGTAAACCATATATTGCGTGAATGACACAGGCTGGAGTTGGCTGAAGCATGAGAAGAGACCATATAGTGGCTGAATGAGACAGCCTGGAGGTGGCATCAGTATGAGAATACCATATATTGGCTGAATGACTGCCTGGAGTTTGTGGCAGCATGGGCAGACCGCATAGTGTCTGAATGGCACAATCTGGATTTGGCTGAAGCATGAGAAGACCATATAGTGGCTGAATGGCACAGCCTGGAGGTGGCTGAAGCATGAGGAGACATATAGTGGCTTAATGGCACAGCATGGTGTTTGTGGCAGCATGAAGAGACCATATAGAGGCTGAATGGCACAACCTCGAGGTGGCTGACGCATGAAGAGACCATATAGTGGCTGGATGAAACAGTCTGGAGGGGGCATCAGTGTGAGGAGACCATATATTGGCTGAATGACTGCCTGGAGTTTGTGGCAGCATGGGGAGACAGTATAGTGGCTAAATGGCACTATCTGGATTTGGCTGAAGCATTAGAAGACAATATAGTGGCTGAATGGCACAGCTTGGAGTTGGCTGAAGCATGAGGAGACCATATAGTGGCTGAATGGCACAATCTGGAGTTTGAGGCAGCATGAAGAGACCATATAGTGGCTGATTGGCACAGCCTGGAGTTGGCAGAAGCATGAGAAGAGACCATATATTGGCTGAATGAGACAGCCCGGAGGTGGCAGCAGCAGCATCAGAAGTCCTGAAAGTGACCCAGTGACAGAGTTGTGCGGTGGGTGGCAATACCAGTACCCGGTGACGAAGATGGGTGAAAAAAAGGTTTGATGTGGAGGAATGTTTGTAACTGGGGGCAGCGCCTTAAATCTGTTTGGCACTATCCATATTTTTGAAGTGTTGATGTGGCACCATGGTCAATCTACTCTGATGATTCAGGCATTGGTGGTTGGCAATCTGGGCTGATCCATCCCTTATTCATCTTCACAATAGTCAGTCTCTCCACATTTTTCTTGGACAGATGAATTCTCCTTGGGGCGACTATGGCCCACGCCGCACTAAACAGCTGCTCTGATGGCACACTACTGGCTGGGCAGGGCAGCTTTTCCAGGGCAAACTCTGCTAGTTGCAGCCACAAATCAGGTTTGGCTGCCCAGAAGTCCAGCAGATCTTCAAGGTGTGTTGGCATGGGCATGTCAAGGTATGCCACCACCTGCTGGTTCAGGTCCCTGCTGCAGATGAGTTGCTTCACTATACGGATGAAAAAAGCTTCTCATCAGCGACTGTAGACTAAGGCTGCTGCTGATGGAGCTGGTTCTGCTCCTGCCACCCCATCCATACCCAGCAGGAATGGCAAAGGAAGGTGAGCACAGGGGGCCCCATTCAGAACTGCGAGAGGATGGCGCCGATATGCATTGGCCAACTGACTACATAGGATGCCTCTGTAGTAGGTCACTTTGTCCTCCCTATCAGTGGGTGTAAAAAGGCCCCTATTTTATGGCAGTAGCGAGGGTCAAATAAGGTGGAGATCCAGAAGTCACCCCTCTGCCAAATGGTGACAATTCGGCTGTCACTACGCAAGCAAGTGAGCATACATAGTTCAATTTGTGCAAGTGACTTGGAGGGACTCCCTGCCTCCATCTCCACTTTATACTGCCACGGTGTATCTGGGTCCTTTGTCTCGCCTTCCTCATAACCCTCTAGCTCCTCTGGCTGCTCCTGCTCCTCCTCTCCTGTCAGATTACTAGAAAAACCACCCATTTGGTGAAACCTAAACTGTGCTCCACTGTGCCCTTCCCCCTCCTCCTCTTCCTCCAGTTCAGCCCCCAAACTGCTCATGTGGCCATGAGATGTAGGCGCCATGTCTCCAGTGCCCTGACCAGCCAATTACTAATAATTTGGCTTACTCAAAGGGCCTGAGCAAATGGCAGGTGTCACGTATGAGCTGCCACTGATTCACATTGAAGTTACACAGGGGAGTACCCCTATCTGCTTGGATCGTCAAGAAATCGATGATGGCTTTTCTCTGTTCGTACAGTCGGTCCAACATATGGAGGGTGGAATTCCAACGTGCGGCAACATCACAAATCAGACTGTGTTGTGGGATACCGTTCTGATGCTGCTGCTCAAGGAGGGTGTGCTTTGCGGTGTACGAGTGGCTGAAGTGCTTGCCAAGTTTCCTTCCCATTGTTAGGATGTATTGCAAATGGGAGGAACACTTCAGGAACTGCTCCACAACCAGATTGCTCATGGTCCAGCCTTCCCAGTTGCAGCGCATGCAAGAAGTTCTTCCCGTTCTCAGTCAACATGGTTCCCATTTCCAGTTTTCGTGGAGTAAGCCATGTTACAATTTTTTTACGAATGACTTTTAGCAGTTCCTCCCCTGTGTGACTCCATTCGCCAAGGCAAACCATGTGAAGAACTGAAGGGCCAATGAGACTTGTCTGGGAAGTGGAGGCTGAGGACAGGGTGGATGATGAGGAGGCGGAGTTGTACACTGTCACAGGACCAATGGCCAGAGAGCGTGGTCAGAGAGCAAGTTGGTGTTGTGGCTGTGCAGGAACCACATTCATCCAGTGAGCCGTAAAGGACATGTATTGTCCGTGACTGTAGTTACAGCTCGAGACGTCGGCGCTGTCGTGCACTTTGGTACACTCTGACAGGCTCAAGGACTCTCCCATCTTCTCTTCCACAAAATTGTGCAGAGCTGGTACTGCCTTCTTCCCAAATAAATGACGGCTTGGCACTCTCCACCTCGGCCACAAGCCATTAGTTCTCTGAAAGGTGCAGAGTCCACCACTAGAAAATAGAGGAACTGCAGCACGAGCAACTTGGACAGGAGCACATTCAGCTACTGAACCATTGGATGCATTGGAGTGGGTGCATTCTGTTGTCTCATGGATATGGTATCGCCGATGGATTTTTGGTGGAATGGCTTACTAAAAGTAGGAGGAGCAGGAGCATCTGGAGCAACAGAAGGAGGGTATGACACACAGCTCCCTTCGGCTGAGGTGGTGGAGCCTTGGTTGGCTGCAAGAGAGAGCGGTGTGCCACTGGGTGATGCAGCAGGCTGGATCACTACATCGGAGCCACGGTTCTCCCAGGACACTTTAAGGTGGCAGAGCATAAGTTGACACAGGGCCTTGGTGCCAACATTGGGACTCTGGCCATGCTTCACCTTCTGCCGACATATCTTGGATGTGGCTATGTGAACCTCCTCCGGATGCTTGATGAAAAACTGCCACACCTTCGAGTAGCAGATTTTACCATCAACAGTCCTCACTAATTGACTGCTACTGCCGCCGTCTCCAGGAATCCCTGTTCCACTCCTTCCCAGGAAGGTAGGCTGCCGTGAAGTAGGTGGTCTCCCCCGGGCACGTTTAACTCCAGAATTTCTACTTCTGCCACCATGCTGACTGCCAATCATGCCACCACCTTGCTGGCTCAGCTGCTGCCTCGTGGGCAACCTGCAACTCTCTTCTCCTGATAATGATGAAGCCCCTTCTGCACCCGGCTCCAAATTACGATCGGCTTCATCATCATCGACAAGTTTCTGCACGTCACTGATGTCCTCCTAAGGTTCCTAAACAGTGTCTGCTTCAAGACCTTGAACCCTGGCAACACCGCCTCCCACGTCACTCTCCTCATCACTACTTGCCCGCCTAGTGGGGGAAGCGGCAGATGTCTCCTCCATTTGTTGGCTGGGCAGTAGCTGCTGACTGTCATCAGTGAATACTGTAGCTGAACCCAAAGCATAAGATACTTCTTTAGGGGAGGGAACAGCATAGGACAGAGGCAATGGGAGAACTGGGGCAGCTCCCGGGCCATGCCAACTGAGGATTGTGTCTGACTGGGGGTATCAGATGTCACTTGTGATGAAGTGGATGACCGTGTTAACCAATTGATGACGGCAGATGGGTTGCTGGTCGAGACACGACAGCTAGCTGATACTGGGAGCTCAGGCCTCTCACTGCGACTCCTGCTTCCACTCGCCCCTAGTCTGCTGCGACCTCTGACTGATGAATTTAGGCCTCTGCCACTCCTCTGTGCATGTCCAGGCACTTTTCTGCCTGACATACATGTCATATATACCAACGTATATGAGAGGAGTACAATATGCATCTCTATGCTTAAAACAGTATTTGTCTAGAACAGAAGCAGGTGTGTGCTTTTGACTGTCCTTTCACAGTATCTAGACCCTTGACAGATTAACAGGTACAAAATAGTACAATACTTAGATGTAGGTATGTGGTATGAACTTATGAGGGCAGAAAAATGCGCTACAGTACACTTAAAAAAGTATATGAGTAAAACACCAGCCCTTGATTACTTTTGCCTGAACTTTCACAATATCTAGACCCTTGACAGATTACAAGGTACAAAATAGTACACTGCTTTGATGTACGTGTGTGTGGTATAAACTTATGAGGACAGAAAAATGCGGTACAGTACACTTAAAAAACATATTTTTAGTAAAACACCAGCTAGTGATTACTTTTGCCTGGACTTTCACAGTATATATACCCTTGACAGATTAACATGTGTAAAATAGTACACTACTTGTACTATTGGTACGTATGTGGTATGCACTTATGAGGGCAGAAAAATGCGGTACAGTACACTTAAAAAAGTATCTGAGTAAAAACACCAGCCAGTGAATAGTTTTGCCTGGACTTTCACAGTATCTAGGCCATTGACAGATTAACAGGTTTAAAATAGTACACTACTTAGATGTAGGTATGTGGTATGCACTTATGAGGGCAGAAAAATACTCTACAGTACACTTAATTTATTTATTTATTTATATAGCGCCTACAGATTCTGCAGCGCACTTAATAACAGTATTGGAGTAAAACATCAGCTGGTGATTACTTTTGGCTGTCCTTTCACAATATGTAGGCCCTTGACAGATCAACAGGTACAAAATAGTACACTATTTAGATGTTGGTATGTGGTATGCACTTATGAGGGCATAAAAATGCGGTACAGTACGCTTATAAAAAAGTATTTAAGTAAAACACCTGCCATTGATTAATTTTGCCTGGACTTTCACAGTATCTAGACCCTTGACAGATTACAAGGTACAAAATAGTACACTACTTAGATGAAAGTATGAGGTATGCACTTATGAGGAGAGGAAATTGCGGTAGAGTACGCTTAAAAAAACCATATTTTAGTAAAACACCAGCCAGTGATTACTTTTTCCTGGACTTTCACAGTATGTAAGCCCTTGACAGATTACAAGCTAAAAAAAGAATACACCGCTTAGGTATGTGGTATGCTCTTATAAAGGCAGAAAAATGCGCTAAAATACGCTTAATAAACGTATTGGAGTAAAACACCAGCCATTGATTACTTTTGGCTGCCATTTTACAGTATGTAGGCCTTTGACAGATTAACAGGTACAAAAAAGTACACTACTTAGATGTAGTATGTGGCATGCACTTTTGAGGGTAGAAAAATGCCGTAAGCTTAAAAATTTATTTTGCACAACACCAGCAGTACACAACAGTGCTGCAGCACACAGTCGCTGTGTACTAAACATAAAATTGCACTCTTTCACAGAATATCAGGAATGAACTGCTGGGTATGTATTATACCGTCTACAGACTAGTATAACCAGCAGACCATTTGTGGTGGAACAAACGGAAGAAAAATGCACTACAGTACGCTTAAAAAAAATGTATTGGAGCCTGAACTTTCACAATATCTAGACCCTTGACAGATTACAAGGTACAAAATAGTACACTGCTTTGATGTACGCGTGTGTGGTATAAACTTATGAGGACAGAAAAATGCGGTACAGTACACTTAAAAAACATATTTTTAGTAAAACACCAGCTAGTGATTACTTTTGCCTGGACTTTCACAGTATATAGACCCTTGACAGATTAACATGTGTAAAATAGTACACTACTTGTACTATTGGTACGTATGTGGTATGCACTTATGAGGGCAGAAAAATGCGGTACAGTACACTTAAAAAAGTATCTGAGTAAAAACACCAGCCAGTGAATAGTTTTGCCTGGACTTTCACAGTATCTAGGCCATTGACAGATTAACAGGTTTAAAATAGTACACTACTTAGATGTAGGTATGTGGTATGCACTTATGAGGGCAGAAAAATACTCTACAGTACACTTAATTTATTTATTTATTTATATAGCGCCTACAGATTCTGCAGCGCACTTAATAACAGTATTGGAGTAAAACACCAGCCGTTGATTACTTCTGGCTGTCCTTTCACAGTATGTAGGCCCTTGACAGATTAACAAGCACAAAATAGTACATTACTTAGATGTATGTACGTGGCATGCACTTATGAGGGCAGAAAAATGCGCTACTGTGCGCTTCAAAAATGTTTTGAGTAAAACACCAGCCGGTGATTACTCTTGGTTATCCTTTCACAATATGTAAGCCCTTGACAGATTAACAGCCAAAAAATAGTACACCACTTAGATGAAGGTATGTGGTATGCACTTATGAGGGCAGAAAAATGCAGTACAGTACACTTAAAAAAGTATGAGTAAAAACACCAGCCGGTGATTACTCTTTGCTGTCCTTTGACAGTATGTAGGCCCTTGACAGATTAACAGCCAAAAAAAAAAGCACACTACTTAGATGTTGGGATGTGGCATGCACTTATGAGGACAGAAAAATGCGTTACAGTACGCCCAAAAAAAAAATTGCCCACAGCACGGCGGTACACAACAATGCTGGAGCACACAGTCACTGTGTACTAAACCCAAAATTACAAATAGACTCTCTCTCAAATACTACTAGGAATAGACTGCTGGGTATGGATTACACCGTCTACAGACTAGTATAACCAGCAGACTAGTGATGAGCGGCATTGGACATATTCGAATTCGCTAAATTTCGTGAATATATAGACGAATATTCGTCCTATATTCTGGAATTTTGCGTATTCGTTATATTCGCATAGTCGCACATTCACGTATTCGAGGAAGAAAATAATGAGGGGGTGGGCAACTTTACTATTGGTTGCTAGGGATGTTGTTGATAACCCCTGACAAGTGTATTTGCAAATTGGCCCACAAGTTAAAAGAAGGAATATGCGCATATGCGGGAAAAAAAGCTAATATTCGTAATTTTGAATATATAGCAAATATATCTGCAATATTCACAAATTTGCGATATTTGCAATAAAAATTGAAAATGTGAATATTCACGCCCAACACTACAGCAGACCAGTTGTTGTTGAGCAAAGACATAGATTTGCCCTAAAAAATTATTCCTCCCTCCTGTGAAAATGTTTCTGCAGCTGAGGCAACACACAGCTCTCTGACCCTCTCTGTAATACAATGCTGTTTACAGTGACTGAGGGGTTAATATCTGCAATAAGAATACATTTCTGTGCTAAAACACTGTGCTCTGTGTCCTACAGAAGGCTGAGGTGACTAAGAGGTGAAACGCTGCTGCAACAAGCTTTTCTGTGTAACACACACACAGCATGTCCGTCCTATCTCTCTGCAGTCTAATGAATGATATGACAAGCCACAAAATGGCTGACGAATATATAGGGCTTTGACATCACAGGGGTGACTGGCCGCTGATAGGATGCATTCTGCATGTGATTCAGGGTCACCCCGCCTACTTCCTTTCCCGCCTTAAATTCCCGCCTTCCCAGCATTCCATGTCCCATGTACTGACATGTGGATCCACCATTTTAGATGCCCCGGAGCCTGGAGCGCAGTAAATGGAGTTTAATGAATCATTTCGCGTGAAAGAATCGCCTCAATATTTGCATTAGTTGCGAATCGAATATTTTTTTTCAATAGTAAAATTTATTAAAGATTTTAAACATACAAAGTAGTAAATGTGCAAGTGACCAAGGGGCCAAAATATGTGGTGCACATGCGCCCAAAAGAAATAGACAGGTAGTATGGCAAACAAGTCATATTAGGAGCAGTAACACTAGTCTTTTAGGACTCCAACATGACAACAATAAACACTTAGGCATACATGGCAGACAATAAAATATCAGCACCTAGTCTGGCACAAGTGTTCCTACAAGAAAAAGAGAAGAGCAAGAATAAATGAGAAAGGGAGAAGGCTCCCAGGTAGACTGGAAGGAAGACAGGAGGAGTTGGAAGGAGACAGAAAAACACAGGCAGAGAGAGAGAGAGACAATAAAGAGGACTACCCTTTCAGCACGGTGCACTGGCAAGAACCCCATCGGACAGACTGAAATCATATGTAAGGGCACACGCTCAAGGCATCAGTCAGTAGACATTTCTTGAGAGTTCAAGTGGAGAGTTCTGTATGTGTCAGAGGAGAGAAAGGATATCCACGGTCCCCATATGAGATAGTGTCTCCCCACTTGCCCTCTGGAGTCTGCCAGCAACTCCTCCATCCTATGTAGATGGGAGAGTTCCTGGAGCCAAGAAGTGAATGTGGGAGCAGAGGAAGATTTCCACAATCGGGGGATGACCGTACGAGCCGCCAGAGGCATAAAGCTAACTAGTCGGGCGGACCACTTTGGCAAAGAGAGTGGGAGCATGTAGAGAAGAAGGGGGCCTGGGGACACAGGTAAACGGATAGACGTCAATTGGTGAATCACATCCAGTACTTAGGACCAAAAAGGAGTCAGTTTCGGGCATAGTAACCACATATGGGACATTGACCCTCCTGGCTCACCACATCTCCAACAGGCATCAGAAACACCTGGGTAAAATTTGGATAAAAGGGTTGGTACCCGGTACCATCTTGTTAGAATTTTGTAATTAGTTTCCTGTGCCCTGCAGGAAGTCGACAACTTATAGCAAAGTCGGAATGCTTTCTCCCACTCTTCATCATCGAATGCTGTGGCTAATTCCCTCTCCCAACCGATCCGAAAAGGTAGTGGATCAGTCCGAAGCGTATCAAGAAGAAGGTCATAGATGGAGCTAATTGGACGGAGCATCTGAGAATTTGAAATACACAATTTCTCGAAGGTGGAAAGGGGGCGGTGTAATTTAAGTATGTCCCTGGCCTGTACATAAAAGTGACTAAGCTGAGAATATTGAAAGACATTTAGGAAGGAAGCTGGAGCCCCTCCCAAGATGTTGTGAAGTGGTCTCAAAGATGTTGATGCAAGGAGACTAGAGAAAGTGGGGGACTCTGATTCAGAAAGCCCAAAAAAGAGGGAGGTGGAAAGGGTGGGCGGAAAGGATGAGTTGCCAAATATAGGGGTAAGTGGGCCATCGGGAGTGAAAAGGGCCATGGAGGCCAGGAAAACACTACGGACATGAGCCATACTCGCTAGGACCGGTGGCAAAGCAGTGAGAGACCGTGTTGTGAGCTTACCATCAGGTAGCCACATAAGTGTTTTGGGGTCTAATTCGGAGGCATCACGTTCAAGACCTATCCATAGTTTGGCAGGGGAGGGTGAGTAACAGTCCAGGGTCCTGGCCAGAACCGCAGAAATGTGATAAAAGAGACAGTCAGGCATGCCCAGGCCTCCATCCAATCTACGTCTGACCAGAATCCTGCGTGCCAGTCTCGGGTGTCTATTTGCCCAAACAAAGCCAGAAAGGAGCGCAGAGAGCTCCCTGAAAAATGATCGGGGGAGGACAACTGGGATTGTGGAGAATAAATACAGGAGACGAGGTAGGATATTCATCTTCAGTATATTGATCCTCCCTATCCATGAAAAGTCCCTGCGCTCCCATCTGGCCAAGTCTGTCCTCAGTAGGTGTAAGAGAGGGGGATAATTGAGGGTAAACGTGTCTGAGAGGGTAGCAGGGACCTGAATCCCTAGATATGTGATCGATTTGCTACACCATTTGAATGGAAAGGAGTCACGCAGGTGTTGAATAATGGAAGGAGAGAGTGTGACATTGAGGGCCTCGCTCATTGATGGGTTTAGTTTGTAGTTACTGTGGTGGGAAAAGGTGTGGATGGTAGAAAGAAGAGATGGTAAAGTAGTGAGGGGGCGGATAGAAAAAGGAGAAGGTCATCAGCGAAGGCGGAACATTTGCAATGGCACGAGGGAGTCTGGAGCCCCTTAATATTCGGATTTTGCCGTATTGCATTGAGCAAGTGCTCCATACATAGAACGTAGAGGAGTGGGGACAGGGGACAGCCTTGCCTCGTGCCATTGCGAATGTCAAATGGGGTGGAGAGTTGACCATTGATGCAAACCTGTGCTTGAGGGTTGGAATAAAGGGCCAGAATGCGTGCTCTCATCAGGGCACCCAAGCCAATTTGAGATAGAGTGGCGTCTAGGAAAGCCCAATCCACGCGGTCAAAGGCCTTCTCCGCATCTAGAGACAATAAAAAAAGAGGGTGATTGTGCTTACGAACACAGTGTATAGCTGAGAAGGCACGAAGGGTATTATCCCTGGCTTCTCTGCCACGGATGAAGCCCACTTGATCCTGATGGATCAGGGCATCCATGTGTGTTGCTAATCTATTGGCAATCAGCTTAGCGAATAGTTTGGTATCGGTGTTTAAGAGCGAGATTGGCCGGTAATTCTGGCATTGAGTAGGATCTTTGCCTTCTTTAGGGATTACCGTGATGAAAGCACGCAAAAAGGATTATGGTAGAGGAGAAGACCCAGGGACATAGTTAAAGGCAGTGAGAAGGGGAGGGGACAGTTCTGTCCGGAGGGATTTGTAAAACTTGGCCGAGTAACCGCCAGGTCCAGGGCATTTTCCAGCTGGGAGGGCTGATATTGCCAAGTCTAATTCCTCCGAAGAGAACGGTGATTCAAGAGAGGATATGACATCAGTAGGTAAGGTCGGGAGAGCAGTAGAGGACATATATTCACTCAGGGAGGGTTGTGTTGAAGGGGAAAGAGATAAAGGCTTTGGCAAGTTATATAGGGAGGAATAATATTGTGTGAAGGCTGATAGAATATCAGGCGTCAGGTGGGAGAGGGTATTAGAGGGGGTAGTAATAGAGGGTACAAAGAGCGAGGACCTCTTCTCTCTAAGTGCTCTGGCCAAGAGCTTACCAGATTTGTTGCCCCATTCATAGAAGAAGCGGCCTGTTAACTGTTTGTAATATCGATGTTTGGAGTTCAGTAGCGTTAATAGGTCATGACGTACACGTAGAACGTCTCTGAGAGTCTGCTCATGTAAGGTTTGTTTATGAAGGGATTCTAATGCATGAAGTTCAGAGTGTAATGAGGACAATTTGGCCGAGTTCTCCCTCTTCAGTCTAGCCCCATGTCGAATGAAGACTCCTCGTAGGACACATTTTAGAGCCTCCCACTTAATGAGTGGTGACGAATCATCATTTTCATGATCAGTCTGAAAAGTAGAGATGGTACTCTTGAGTTCCTGTAGGCATAGGGGGTCCAACAGGAGCGTGTCATTGAGTCTCCAGGTAGCATGTGGCCTGGCAAAAGAAGGTAGCCTGGAGGAGAAATGAACAGGGGCATGGTCAGAAAAGGTAATGTTACCTATGGAAGCTGAGGTGACTGAGGGAAGAAGGTGGTGTGGACAGAATGTGTAGTCAATGCGACTATAGGTTCGTCTAGGATGAGAGAAAAGGGTGAAATTGCGGCCTTGGGGGTGTAATGTGCGCCAAACGTCACCTAACTGGAGGGAATGCAATTTTAGGCGGAGGACACGGAGCTGGCGGTAGGAGATATGTGAATGACCCGAGGAAACATCGGACAGAGGGGATAACGGAATATTAATGTTGCCACACAAAATGATTTGGCCAGTTGCGAATGGGTAGTGATTTGTGAAAGGCCAGGGACACACCCTTTGTTTTTGCATCCGGATTAGTGCTATGGAGCCAAGTGGTAAAGTAATGGCTATGAAACTTTGGTACGTGGCCCTCCTTAAAGTGCGTTTCCTGCAGGGCAAGGATGTGTGTACGTTTTTTATGGAAGGAGTATAAAATCTGTGCACGTTTCTCAGGCGTGTTAAAACCCTTTACATTAAAGGAGGTAACATTGATGTCAGCTGTCATGGGAATGGTGGGGATAATAATCGGACTCACCAATCGTCGGGTGTCTCACCAGTGCAGTCGCGCATCGGGTCAGTATTGGGAGGATATAGGAACGCCTGTGGGAAGGAAAAAAGAAAGTGAGCAATAGAATCAGCATAAAAGACATAGCAATTAGAAAGAAGAGTAGCCGTAAGAGAACAGATACAAGAAGACTAGCGGCAAAGGCCTTAGGGGCCAAACAATACACCGGAACCAGTCCGAGTGTCATGCCAGTGGGGTAGCGTGAAAGGACCACTGAAAGAAAGCACAATAACAACAGCATTGCAATTAAAGAACAATAACCATGGGCCTAGTTAACAACATGGAACACCCCTTTTATCCCGAGGGGGGGGGGGGGTTGTGCAGGAACTGAGAGGGGGGATGAAAAGTCTGTACGGTCAAAAGACCGCATGACACAGTTGAATAGAGAGGCAAGTCATATGAATATGTGTGAGAGAAGTACAATGTGAGGGGGTTTTATAAACTTGAAGAAGGGAAGGGGGGTGGGATGGGAGAAAAGGAAAGGGGGAGGGGAGATACAAGAGTAGGACAGTAGATTAGGCCTGTCAGGGCCAGGGTCAGGCAGAAGGGCCAAGGGCCCAATAAATAGCCTTAAGGCTACTCAAAGGCAAGTACAAACCCATCAGGGTAGCAAAAAGTAGACATTTAGCAAGACAGTAGAATACAAATCACATATCAGGTCTTGCTTCTAGTGCGTTGTGGCAGCGGGTCATGAGTAGCATCCATCTTCTGGCGTCTCCTAGTGAGTTGGGCGCCACTTCGGTCAGGCGGTGGTAGAGGTAGGGGTGAGAACAATTGTTCCCAGTCCACAAGTGAGACTGGAGGCAGTTTGAAGGTTGTCAAAAAGTTCTGAAGATCTTCCGGTCTCCGTAGGGTGGCATTTGTGGAGCCGTGTCTCGCAGTCAGTGAGAATGGATATCCCCACCTATATGTTATTTTGGCATTGTTGAGTAAATGGAGGAGAGGTTTCAGAGAGCCACACAACTTGAGTGTGCGCAGGGACAAGTCTGGGAAGAGATGGATCGAGTGTCCTTGGAACAGTATTGATTTCTTTAGACGCGCTTTGCGCATAATTTCATCTTTCTGGGTAAAGTGGTGTACCCGACATATAACATCTCTAGGCTTAGCCGGATCTGGGTTCCTCGCCTTGAGGGCTCTATGCGCGTGGTCAAGTTCCAGAGGGGAGTCAGCAGGTTTCTGAAGAATGTCATTAAAGATTTTCTGCAGAGTGGGAGTTATTTCCTGGGGAGGAACAGACTCAGGCAGTCCTTTTATCCGAAAATTATTTCTCCTGTTCCTATTATCGATATCATCCAGGTGATCGATCAATTGGGAATGCTGAGTAAGCACAGTAGATGTAGCAGTACGGATTTGTTGTACTTCTGAAGTAACAGAGGACCGGAAAGTCTCTAATTCAAGGACTCTCTCATTAAGTTGTGAGACCTCCGCTCAGACTGGTGCTAAGTCTCTTTGCCATGCATTTTTCAGGTCATTTGCCAAGGAGACCATATCCATTTTAGTTGGAAGCAAGGAAGAAGAGCCTGGAGTTCAGGATGGTCTTTTAAAGTGTTTGCAGCAACTTCCGGGCTGGGTAAGGCAGGTAAAGCAGAGGAGTCAGCAGAATCATGGCTCATGTAGTTATATTGCATAAGTGGACGTTTATCCTGGCCAGAAGTACTCATAGGAGGATGAAAATCAGAAGTTGAGTGAGTAGTATGCATACCAGATTGTGAGCGTATTTTCAGTGGTGTTTTAAAAAGCTTTTTTTTAGCGGGGGGACTGGCCCCCCAGTAGTCAGGGACATCACTATCTGCAGATGATTCATTGCCAGAATTGGATATATCAGAGTCTCTTTTGTTAGTGTGGCCTGTGCCCAGCTGAGGAGTGGGGTACTTGGGGAGTCCATATGGAACAGGCTGCAGGGGGACTGATGGTGAAGGTACATTGGTAAATAGTACTGGAGTGGCAGGTATTGTGGAGGAGGAATGTTCTGTCCCAGGCATCTGAGGATTAATAGCAGGGGAAGGAGCTGTACAGGCACTCAGTTCACAAGGTTCAGAGCCTTTGACAGGGGAGATTGATGAGGCAGCAGCACGTGCTGAGGAGATAAGAGCTCCTGGAGTCTGAGCAGGTTCAGCAGTGTGTGCAGGGGACCAGGAAGTTGATGGCAGTGAGGGCTTCTTTGCTGCTGCATATGGAGATTGAGGACGTAGTGAGGGAAAGTTCTCCATTGTAATCTCCATCCCTGGGTCCCCAGACATGGAGGAGCTGGCTTGCAGTGAGGAGGTAGGGGGCTGAGGGGGAGGGTTGTCCAGTACCTGTGTGGAGCTGTGACTGTTGACAGCATAAGCTGCAGCATGAGTCTCTCTGTCTGCCATTGCTGGGAGTGAGGAGGAGAGGGTACTGTCCTTCAGTGGTTTGGAAGCACTCATCCGGGGCTGGAAAAAGGCTGTAATAGGCTGCAGATGGTCCAGAGGATCAGTAGAGGGTCTCTCCAGCAGTTTAGTTTTGTTTTTGCCTCCCATTTAAGCCTGAAAGTCCCCTTTAGATGCAGCCCTGGCAGGAGCTCTCACTCAGCACATCTGCTCACCAGCGTGCCCAAGCCACGCCCCCCGCGAATCGAATATTTTATGAAGTTTGTAACAAATTTGGGTTTGTCAGCTTCAATTCGCTCATCTCTAGTTGTGATGTGTACTGGGAAGAAAAAAATTGAATATTCGTCATTTCCAATATATAGAGCTATATTCTAAATATTTGCAAAATTGCTAAGTGCCGATATTTGTGGTAAAAATTTGCATTTTGAATATTCATGCTCAACACTATATCAATAACATAGCTTTTTACATGTGTTGAGCCATAACATACCAACAAATCTGGAATTTGGTTATGAGCATCTGGTGCTTAGGAATGATCCAAGCATGGAAATGTGTAGACATCTAAATAGCACATTTTGTCACCAGGGTCACATCCATAATATTATTCCCAAAATAAAATGTTTACATCTGTAAAATATATTCATGCTGTGAAAATGCATCATCTGTACAATATGCTTATATAGATTTAGTATCAACAGACAAATCTGTAACACACTGAGAAATTGTAAGGGCATCCAGGCTTGATGTGATTCAGCTGCTAATCTCTTCCCAGTAGGGGATGGAGGGTTACAGCTCTATTGGTCTTTACTGCCAAGTCGGTCCCTAGGAATGCAGCAGAAGGTGCTTCTGTGGAATGAGGACCGATTGTTGTGCCAACTGGAGAAGGACGGTGAAAAGTGACAAGCACAATTAGATGCCATACACAAACATTATTCATGTAACAAGGCAGAGCAACATGTCTCTTTGGAAAGTTTTTGCTGCCAGTATCCAAGTGTAAGAATAATGATTGTGTATCTCAAAATATTAGTATATCAAAATGACGATCTTTGCAACGCAAAGACTTTTACTACCACAATCATTTACATTAACATATAATTTCTGCATTAAACCCCTGGGACATTTTCTACTTGTATCTGTCGATTAAATAAATCAAAAATTGCTTTTTATCAGCAGGCTCCGTATCATCACTATGAACTTTCCTCTCTTTCTTTTCACAATGTATTTCTGCTGGGTTCCTTTGAAGTGAAGTTGTTTAAGAAAATCCTGTTGAGTTAAATAGTTTCAGGAGATTATTTCTGTTGTTACAGCAGGAAATATCCTCTTGAAAAATACGCTCCCATGAATACGACAATCATTTGTTCCCTACAAGTGTCATTATATAAAGTAGATTAGCAGAAAATCTGTGATCTATTTTTTCTTTCATTAACACATTCTATGACAATGACAATCCAGCATGTGCCAAAAATATAGAACAAGAGAATCAACGGGTGAAACATGAGAAACATGTTGGAAGTGTCTTTTTGTGTGACCTGTGTTAGATTTTATTTTTTTATTTCTATTGTGACATATTCAACATATAAGTTTTAAATTAGATACATTTATTTAGAGGCAAGATATTTTTCTGGAGGTATTGAATTTTATCAGACAATAGTCGAGCCTTGTAATCAGCTCTTTAAATGAGTGCCAACATAGCATATTGGCTGCCCAATTGTTTGCACCACAGGACATGACTGTCTGCAGCACTATAAATTATTAATGGATAAACACTATGAAATATGGGGTTTCATAGCAAGTAACCTGTTACAGAAGATGAGTTACCCATTACAGAACCAAAAAACAATGAGACTTTTCCAGCTTCCATGGTTTTGTTCTCTAGACATACACAGCAAATACAGCAAATAGTTGATAAAGTTGTGAAGGAGTCACTGATCTCCTGCCATGGGTACGGTATCCATTTTATGACATCATCAGCTGCCAGCCATAACTCCGTCCCCCTTCAGGCAAAACAGCGTCCCCCCTCCTCCCTCTGGCTAATCTCTGTGAGGTTTCAGCCGCAACTCTCTCCTCTGCCATCCGAAACTCCCTCATCCGAAATTCCATCATCCATCAGTCAGTCCTGGATCTCTGCTATAATGCTGTACATGCTATCCAGTGTTGGCTCTGCTATACAGACTCTGTAGAACATGTGATGTCTGTAGTACATGTGCAAGTTTTACAGTTTCAACTCTGCTAAACATGCTGTGCAGCGTCGGCTCTGCTATGCGGCAGGAAGTTGCGTCTGAGGGAGAATCATCTGAGGGATGGCGTTTTTTTAGTCGAGGGAGTTTGGGATGAGGGAGTTGTGGCTGAAGGATGATTGTGATTGGTGTGAGGGAGGAGGCAGGACGCTGTTTCGCCTGACTGGGGACGAAGTTGCAGCTGACAACTGATGGTGATTGGTCCGAGACGGGACGCTGTTTCGCCTGACGTGGGACGGAGTTACGGCTGATGACAGACGATGTCCTAAAATGGAAGCCATACATGGGTACCTTGGAATACCATGTATTAAACACTGGCTCTTATATAGAGAAAGAAAGCCAAAGCATTATGATAAAGAAACTAAAAATAATGATTAATATGATGTAAGTAATAATCCAATTTTGTCAGATAGTTATAGAATGTTAACATATAAATAGAAACGCATTGCTTTACATAGTTTTAGTTTTGTACCAGTTAAGCCCAGCTCTCTCCAGAAGTCATTAAAATGATATCAGCAGTCACATTAAATTAGCATTTACACAACAATACAGCAAAGGATTAAAGGCAAAAAGACAAATGCAAGTTCTCAGAAAACATGTATCAAAGGACTTCAAATAGCTGTGTGACAATGGGATTCAAGAAAATGCAAAATGACATTATTTGTATCAGTGTAGGAGGAAGTAGATTACTGAAGTCCCTCAGTGGAGCTTGTTTATGGAGTCTACCCTCTAACCATGTGAGTTTAAGGACCACTGTAATCTCATGCAGATGTCCTTGATAAAACTTCCAAAGAAGGATTACTTAAGAGCTTTACTGCACAGTATGAAGTTTTAACTTTGAAACGCTGTTCATGAGTCTCTTGCCTGTTAATAGATGACAAGCTTTTTAGAGGATCTTACGTCAAGAATTCAACAAGAATATATTAGCAATGTTTAATTTCTTCATACATGCCTTCACAGAAATATTGTTTTGTTTTGTTATTTTAGAGATATTTTTCATAATCCCTTAATTGTTAATTTTAGTGTAAGCCAGGTGCACTGTAAGGCTATGTTCACACACTGTTTTTGAATCTCATTTTAAGGCTTATTTTTGACAAGTTTTATGTTCACAGATAGCTTTTTTTTTTCTTTGGCTGTTTATTGCTCTTTGTCAATTTTTTGTCCATTTATTGTTCAAAAAGCTTTAAAGGGGGTACTCCACTGGAAAATATTTTTTTTTAATCAATTGGTGCCAGAAAGTTAAACAGATTTGTAAATTACAGATTGAAAATTACAGATTTTTCAATAACTTTTTTGCCAATTACTTATTTTTTCCAGTACTTGTCAGCTGCTGTTATGATCCACAGGAAGTTCTTTTCTTTTTAAATTTCCTTTCTGTCTGACCACAGTGCTCTCTGCTGACACCTCTTTCCATTTTAGGAACTGTCCAGAGTAGGAGCAAATCCCCATAGAAAACCTATCCTGCTCTGTACAGTTCCTGACATGAACAGAGGTGTCAGTAGAGAGCACTGTGGTCAGGCAGAAAGGAAATTCAAATAGAAAAAAAAAAAACATCCTGTGGATCATAACAGCAGCTGATAAGTACTGAAAGGGTTAAGATTTTTTTAATAGAAGTCATTTACAAATCTGTGAACTTTCTGGCACCAGTTGATTAAAAACATTTTAAAAAAATTTCCATTGGAGTCCCCCTTTAAAAATATTGTGTGAACATAGCCTAAAGTTGGGTTCACACTGGCACAGATTTGCCAAAACACTTTTCAAATTTATCACAGTTTATCATGCTGGTTGATAAATCTGGCACAGCGGAAGGCTATCTAATTAAATTTAGATCACTTGAATTTAGATCACTTAAATTTAGTTGACTTGAATTTGCACCAGATTTTGCAAAGTCATGCCCCCTTTTACAGAAGCTACATATCCCTTTTACAGAGGCAATACCCCCTTTTCAGACTTAACAAAGTGTCTTAAACTCAAACTTAATGTGTCACAAGACACATATGCCAGGTCTTGGTGCAAACCATGTGCCATGCCACAATTGTTGCACATTTGTTATAGTAAATCTGTGCCACTGTATTTATTCTCATGTTGGCCCTTATTTGTAACTGTATTTTACCAAAAACAAGAAATGGATTACAACACAGAAAATGATGTAAATATTTCCAGAATAGCTTTTATCTGACAGTTCCATTTGGTTTCAGTAAAAATACTGACTAAAATAAGGCTGAAAATACTGTCCCAGATTTTTCCATAACAACCAATCCCAGCTCATGTTTCATATCTTAAACAGCTCTGGTAAAATAAAATCTGAGCAGTGAATTGTTGCTAGGGGCAAAACCAGACAGTTTTTGTCTGGGCCTCTGTGCTTGAATCCAATCTAAATGTAAAGAAGCATTCAAGAAATATAGAGGCACTCTGCATGCATTTTATTAGAGAATAGCTTGGAAGTTGAAGTGTTAGCTGAAAGGGACAGGCTGTTCACCCACACTAACTAATGTACCGAGTTATAGAGCGATGAACAGCATTAACCCCTTAGGGACTCATCCCATTTTCACCTGAAGGACTCAGGCCTTTTTTTGCAATTCTGACCACTCTCACTCTTTGCATTACTAACTCTGAGATGCTTTTACCTTCTATTCTGTTTCTAAGATTTATTTTTCGTGACATATTCTACATTAACATACTGGTAAATTTTTATCCTTTCTTTGGTGAAAAATCCCAAAATGTCATGAAAATTTTGAAAATGTTGCATTTTTGAAACTTTCTGCTTGTAAGGAAAATGGACATTCTAAATAAATTATATATTGATTCACAAATACAAAATGGCTACTTTATGTTGTCATCAAAGTTGACATGTTATTACTTTTTGAAAACATTAGAGGGCTTCAAAGTACAGCAGCAATTTTCAGGGACCAGTTAAGTTTGAAGTGGATTTGAAGGGCTTTTCTGTGAGAAATGCCCCATAAATTACCCATTATCGAAACTACACCCCTCAACGCATTAAAAATGACATTCAGAAAGTGTGTTAACCCTTTCCGTGTTTCACAGGAATAGCAGCAAAATTAAGAAGAAAATTCAAAATCTTAAGTTTTTACACTCGCATGTTCTTGTAGAACCATTTTTTAAATTCTTACAAGGGGTAAAAGGAGAGAAATCCCCCCCCCCCAAAAAAAAAAAAAAAATTTGTAACGCAATTCCTTTCGAGTAAGGAAATACCTCATATGTAGATGTTAAGTACTCTGTGGGTGCACTAGAGGGCTCAGAAGGGAAGGAGCGACAATGGGATTTTGGAGAGTGAATTTTGCTGAAATGTTTTTTTGGGGGCATGTCACATTTGGGAAGCCCCGATGGTGCAAGAAAAGCAAAAAAATAACACATGGCATACTATTTTGGAAAAAAAATATTTCACTAAAATACTGGTTTTCCCCCAAATTTTACATTTTTACAAAGGGTAATAGGAGAAGATGCCCCCAAAATAGGCAACCCCATTTCTTCTGAGTATGGAAATACCCCATGTGTGGACGTCAAGTGCTCTGCTGGCGCACTACAATGCTCAGAAGACAAGTAGTCGCATTTGTCTTTTGGGAAGCAAATTTGGCTGAAATGGTTTTTGGTGGGCATGTCGCATTTGGGAAACCCCAATGGTGCCAGGATGGCAAAAAACAAAAACACATGGCATACTATTTTGGAAACTATACCCCTCAATGAACGTAACAAGGGGTACAGTGAGGCTTAACACCCCACAGGTGTTTGACGACTTTTCGTTAGTCAGATGTGTAAATGAAAAAAAAGAAAAAAAGTTTTTCATTAAAATGCTGTTTTTCCCCAAAAATTTTACATTTTTACAAGGGGTGATAGGAGAAAATGCCCCCCAAAATTTGTAACCCCATTTTTTCTGACCATGGAAATACCCCATGTGTGGACATAAAGCGCTCTGCGGGCACACTACAATGCTCAGAAGAGAAGGAGTCACATTTGGCTTTTGGAAAGCAAATTTTGCTGAAATGGTTTTTGAGGGGCATGTCGCATTTAGGAAGCCCCTATGGTGCCAGAACAGCAGGAAAAAAAATACCCACATGGCATACTATTTTGGAAACTACACAGCTCAAGGAAAGTAACAAGGGGTACAGTGAGCCTAACACCCCACAGGTGTTTGACAACTTTTCGTTAAAGTCGGATGTGTAGATAATTGATATTTTTTCTCACTAAAATGCTGTTTTTCCCCCCAAAATTTTACATTTTTTTTTACAAGGGGTAATCGGAGAAAATGCCCCCCAAAATTTGTAACACCATTTCTACTGAGTATGGAAATAACCCATATGTGGATGTAAAGTGCTCTGCGGGTGAACTACAATACTCAGAAGAGGAGCGCCATAGAGCTTTTTGAGAGAGAATTAGTTTGGAATGGAAGTCGGGGGCCATGTGCATTTACAAAGCCCCATGGTGCCACAGCAGTGACCCCACATGTGACCCCATTTTGGAAACTACATCCCTAACAGAATTTGATAAGGGGTGCAGTGAGCATTTACACCCAAAATGTGTTTGACAAATCTTTGAAACAGAAGGCTTTGCAAATGAAAAATTAAATTTTTTATTTTCATGGACCACTGTTCCAAAAATCTGTGGTGCGTGAATGCTCACTGCACCCCTTATTAAATTATGTGAGTGGTGAAGTTTCCAAAATGGGATCACATGTGGGAGAAGTCCATTGTTCCGGCACCATGGGGGCTTAGTAAACACATGTGGCCTTCAATTCCGGACAAATTTTCTCTCCAAAAGTCCAATGCCACTCCTTTTCCTCTGAGTATTGTAGTGCGCCCCCAGAGCACTTTACATCCACATATGGGGTATGCTCTTACTCAAAAGAAATGGGGTTACACATTTTGGGGGGCTTTTTTCCTATTTTCCCTTGTGAAACTGAAAAATTTAGGGTAAAACCAGCATTTTAGTGAATTAAATTTTCTTTACCTTTCCCATCCAACTTTAACGAAAATCGTCAAACACCTGTGGGATATTAAGGCTTCCTATACCCCTTGTTACGTTCCGTAAGGGGTAAAGTTTCCAAAATGGGGTCACATGTTTATGTCAGAAATAGAGATGAGCGAATCGAAGTTGACGAACCAGAATTCGTTACGAATTTCATGAAAAATTTGATTCGCAACGAATGCGAATATCGCCGTGATTCGATCGCATGAATCGCTTCATTAAACTCCATTTTACAGCATTCCAGGCTATTGGAGACCTAAGATGGTGGATCCACATGTGAGTACATGGGGCAGGGGATTATGGGAGGACGGGAAACAGCGGCGGGAATGAAGGTAGGTGGGCTGACCCTGAATCACATGTGAGATGCAGCCTATCAGTGTTCACTGACCCCTGTAATGTCACAGCCGCCTATATAATCGGCGGCCATCTTGCCTCTCTTCATTTCATCTATGCACTCAGATGGAGAGGACAGGACTGTGTGTGTGTGTGAATAGCTCATACCACAGCGTTACACTGCAACTGCTAGTCACATCAGCATTAGGGAAAGACAGGAGTGCAGAGTGCTTTGCTGTTACACTGAGAAGGATCATTGATAGCTAAACCTCCTATTCACGTTATTGAGCATTGCAGCAGAGAGAGTCAGCTGCCTCATACAGATCTCCAAGCTGCCTGAACTTTCTGAAGCATCTTATCTCCTCATATTTCAGCCCAATTGAGATTATTTTTTTTTGCTCCACGAATTGTGTGACAGAGTGCAATTTAGGGTTTAATCCCTGGACTTTTTTTTTTTTTTGTGTAGCTGCACTGTTGGGTCCTGCTGCTGTTCAGAAATACGTGATTTTTCAGTGGACTGTAGTGCATTTGTACCATTTTGTACTTGTTAATCTGTCAAGGGGCTACATACTGTGCAAGTCCAAACAATAGTATTCACCGGCTGTTTTTTTTTTTTTTTTAAATAGTTTTTTTCTGCATATAGTTATGCATATATAACTGCGCTCATCAGTGCATACCGCATACATACATCTAAGTATTGTACCATTTAGTACCTGTTAATCTGTCAAGGTGCTCCAAACCGTCAAAGTCCAAACAATAGTATCCACCGGCTGGTGTTTTACAAACATACAGATTTTTTTCTGCTAATAGTTAGGCATATTACTGCCCTCCTCAGTGCATACCGCTAACGACATCCAAGTATTGTACCATTTATTACCTGTTAATCTGTAAAGGTGCTCCGTCAAAGTCCAAACATTAGTATCCACCGGCTGGTGTTTTGCAAAAATACAGAGTTTTTTCTGTGTACAGTTACGCATATTAATGCTTTCATCAGTGCATAATGCATAGGTACATCCAATTATTGTACCATTTAGTACCTGTTAAGCTGTCAAGGTGCTCCATACCGTCAAAGTCCAAACAATAGCATTCACAGTATGTCAAGGGCCTACATACTGTGAAAGGACAGCCGTAAGTAATCACCTGCTGCTGTTCTAGACAAATACTGTTTAAAGAGTAGTGTAGCGTATTGTAATACCCTCATAAACACACTAAGTAAGTCAGGCAGAGAAGTGACAGGATGTGCACAGAGGAGTGGGAGAGGCCTAGATACTTCAGGCAGAGTTGGCAGCAGACTTGGGGCGAGTGGCAGCAGGAGTCGCAGCAAGAGGCCTGAGCTCCCGTTATCAGCCAGCGGTCGTGTCTCCAGCAGCAACCCATCTGCCGTCGTCGATTGGTTAACACGCTCATCCACATCATCACAAGTGACATCTGACAGCCCCAGTCAACAGTCGGTGGGTTCCTCAGACACAACCCTCAGTTGGCATGGCCCGGGAGCAATCCCTGTGCTCCCATTGCCTTTGTTATATGCTGTTCCCTCTCCTAGAGAAGTATCTTATGCTGTGGGTTCAGCTTCACTATTTACTGAGGACGATCTAATAGAGGACAGTCAGCAGCTACTGGACAGCCAAGAAGGGGAGGAGACATGCGCCGCATGCTCCGCTTGGCGGACAAATAGTGATGCGGAGAGTGACATGGGAGGCGGTGTTGCAAGTGTTCAGGGTCCTGAAGCAAACACTGTTGGGGAACCTGAGGAGGACATCAGTGACGTGCACACAACTGTTGATGATGATGAAACCAATCGCAATTGGGAGCTGGGTGCAGAAGGAGCTTCATCATCATCAGGAGAAGAGAGTTGAAGGTTGCCCTTGAGGCAGCAAGGCGGTAGCACGGTTGGCAGTCAGCCTGGTGGCAGTAGTGGAAATTCAGGAGCCAAACGTGCCCGGGGGAGACCACCTGCTTCGTGGCAGCCTACCTTTCCGGGAGGTAGTGGAACAGGGGTACCTGGAGACGGCGCCAGTAGCAGTCAATTAGTGCGGACTGCGGGTGGGAAAATCAGCTACTCGGTGGTGTAGCAGTTTTTCATAAGGCAGGAGGTTCACGTATACACATGCAAGATCTGTCGGCAAAAGGTGAAGCGTGGCCAGGGTCCCAAAGTCGGCACCACGGCCCTGCGTCAACACATGCTTCGCCACCATAAAGCGGCCTGGGAGAACCATGGCTCCGATATAGTGGTCCAGCCTGCTGCATCACCCAGTGGCCATCCGCTCCCTCCTTCATCCAGCCAATGCTCCACCACCTCAGCCGGAGGGAGCTGTGTGTCAAACCCTCCTTGTGTCGCTCCTGCTTCTCCCGCTTTTAGTCAGCCATTCCATCAACAATCCATCGATGAAGCCATGTCCAAGAGACAACAGTATGCGCCCACTCATCCAACGGCGCAGAAGTTGAATGTGCTCCTGTCCAAGTTGCTGGTGTTGCAGTCCCTCCCTTTTAAAGTGGTGGACTCTGCACATTTCAGAGAATTGATGGCTTCTGCCGAGCGGAGGTGGAGAGTCCCAAGCCGTCATTTCTTTGCGAAGAATGCAGTACCAGCCCTGCATAAGTTTGTACAAGAGAAGGTGGCTCAGTCCTTGAGCCTGTCGGTGTGTTCAAAAGTGCACGGCAGCGCTGACGTGTGGACAGGGACAATACTTGTCTTTTACGGCCCACTGGGTAAATGTGGCTCCTGCACAGCCACTACAGCAACTTGGACAGGTCACACCCCTTCCTCCTCCACGCTCTCGCTCCCAGGCAGTTGGTCCTGTTACAGTGTGCGACGACGCCTCCTTATCCTCCCCCATGTCCTCGGCCTCCACTGCACGTCCAAATCTCGGTGGCCCTTCATCGTACCACGTGTGTAGGGCACAGCGGTGTCAAGCCGTCCTTCACATGGTTTGCCTTGGCGAACTGAGTCACACAGGGGAGGAACTGCTAAAGTTCAGTCGTAAAGAAATCTGAGTATGGATTACTCCAAATCTGTCAATGGGAACCATGGTGACCGACAACGGGAAGAACATTGTGTCCGCGCTGCGACAAGGAAGTGTGAAACATGCACCCTGCATTGCACACGTGTGGAATCTGGTTGTCAAGCAATTCCTCAAGTCTTCACCCCATTTGCAAAACATCCTGAAAATGGCAAGGAAACTGTGCATGCACTTCAGCCACTGAGCTGCAGCGTCAGAACGATATCCCACAACATAGTCTTATTTGTGACGTTGCCACACGTTGGAATTTCACCCTCCATATGTTGGACAGACTATACGAAAAAAGAAAAGCCATCACCGATTTCTTGATGATCCAAGCAGATAGGAGTACTCCCCTGTGTAACTTCAATGTGAACCAGTGGCAGCTCATACGTGACACCTGCCGTTTGCTGAGGCCCTTTGAGGAAGCCAAATTATTTGTGATAACACAATTCAAGCAGAAGTTGGCTGGCACTGGTACTGTGTAAATAACTCATAGGATCACAACATACAGCCGCAGCCGCGGTGTAGCACGTATCTTTAACACTGTCCCACCTAGGTGCTCTACCCGTATGAACGACAGCAATGTCCACAATGCATCCAAATAGAAAGAAACACGGGGGCACTCACGTTTTAGGTGAACAGGTATAAGCTTCTTTATACAAGGTGCATTTTCAAGCACAGCGCAGCGGGGCGTTCAGGAGACACATCCGTATGCAACGATAGCTATTTTGTGCCGCTCCCGGCACTTCTTCAGGTCAATCTATTTGGACACATTATTTGTGAGTCGCCTGGATTACGCCATGAACGACATAATTCCACTCCTACATCTCCTACAACAAATGATTGAAACCATGGCTGGTCACGGCAAAGGAGACATTGCGCCTACATCTCAAGGCTACATGAGCCCTGGTGGGGCTGAACTGGAGGAGGAGGATGATGAGGGGCAGAGCGGAGCACAGTTTAGGTTGGATGAGATGGTGTTTCTAGTCTTCGGACAGGAGAAGAGGAGCCGGAGCAGCCAGAGGAGCTGGAGGGTTATGAGGAAGTTGAGACAGAGGACCCAGACACACCGTGGCAGTATGCAGTGGAGATGGAGGCAGGTAGTCCCTCTGAGTCACTGGCGCAAATGGAACGATGCATGCTCAGTTGCTTGCGTAGTGACCCCCGAATTGTCAAAATTCGTCAGCCGGATGACTTCTGGATCTCCACATTATTAGACCCTCGCTGCAGTCCCAAAATGGGGGCCTTTTTTACACCCACTGAGAGGGAGGACAAACTGACCTACTACAGAGAGATTCTACGTAGTCAGTTGGCTGATGCCTATCAGCCACATGGTCCATCCACTCGCATGTCTGACTCGGGGGGCCCTCTGCGCTCACCTTCCACTGCCATGGCTGCTGGGGAAGGGAGGGGTGGCAGGAGCAGTACCAGCTCAATCAGCAGCAGCCTGAGTCTACAGTCGCTGATGAGTAGCTTTCTTCACCCGCATAGTGAAGCAACTCATCAGCAGCAGGTAGACATGGAGCAGGACCGGAACCAGCAGGTGGTGGCATACTTTGACATGGCCATGCCAACAACCATGAAGATCCGCTGGACTTCTGGGCAGCCAAACTTGATTTATGGCCACAACTAGCAGAGTTTGCCCTGGAAAAGCTGTCCTGCCCGGCCAGTAGTGTGCCATCAGAGCGGGTGTTTAGTGCGGCCGGGGCCATAGTCACCCCAAGGCGAACTCATCTGTCCACTAAAAATGTGGAGAGACTGACGTTTGTCAAGATGAATCAAGAATGGATCAGCCAGCATTTCAAGCCTCCAATGCCAGATGCCTCAGAGCAGATTGACCATGCTGCTACACCAACATTTCGCAATTATGGTTGGTTATGAAACACTCTTGGTTTATCAATTAGGGTTATAAAACCCTCTTTGGTCCTGCGAATGCCTGCTCCATACTCATTCTTTGTCTTTCAGGAACTACTTGCCTCCCTGCCCTCAGGCCTTGGGCCTTCAATTTTTGGATGTTTAGCAGTAGCTAAATACATGCTTAATGCAAATTTCAGTATTCATCTTTAAATGTAAGGGGTTGGTTATGAAACCCTCTTGGGTACTGCGATTGCCTACTCCTGGCTCATCCTGTGTCTTTCAGGAACTACTTGCCTCACTAATGCTTCTGGCCTTGGGCCTTTAATTTTTGGATGTTTAGCAGTAGCTAAATATATGCTTAATGCAAATGTCAACATTGATCTTTAAATGTAATTGGTTATGAAACCCTCTTGGGTACTGCAAATGCCTGCTCCCTACTCATTCTGTGACTTTCAGGAACTACTTGCCTCCCTGCCCTCAGGCCTTGGGCCTTCAATTTTTGGATGTTTAGCAGTAGCTAAATACATGCTTAATGCAAATTTCAACATTCATCTTTAAATGTAAGGGGATGTTATGAAACCCTCTTGGGTACTGCTCCTGACTGCTCCTGACTCATTCTGTGTCTTTCGGGAACTTGCCTCTCCGATGCCTCAGGCCTTGGGCCTTCAATTTTTGGATATTTTGCAGTAGCTAATTACATGCTTAATGCAAATGTCAACATTGATCTTTAAATGTAAGGGGTTGGTTATGAAACCCTCTTGGGTACTGCTCCTGACTCATTCTGTGTCTTTCAGGAAATAATTGTCTCCCTGATGCCTCAGGCCTTGGGCCTTCAATTTTTGAAAGTTTAGCAGTAACTAATACATGCTGTTACGCCGAGCGCTCCGGGTCCCCGCTCCTCCCCGGAGCGCTCGCTACACTCTCGCCACTGCAGCGCCCCGGTCAGATCCACTGACCCGGTGCGCTGCGATACCGCCTCCAGCCGGGATGCGATTCGCGATGCGGGTGGCGCCCGCTCGCGATGCGCACCCCGGCTCCCGTACCTGACTCGCTCTCCGTCGGTCCTGTCCCGGCGCGCGCGCGCCGGGTCTCTGCGATTTAAAGGGCCACTGCGCCGCTGATTGGCGCAGTGGTTCTAATCAGTGTGTTCACCTGTGCACTCCCTATGTATATCTCACTTCCCCTGCACTCCCTCGCCGGATCTTGTTGCCATTGTGCCAGTGAAAGCGTTTCCTTGTGTGTTCCTAGCCTGTGTTCCAGACCTCCTGCCGTTGCCCCTGACTACGATCCTTGCTGCCTGCCCCGACCTTCTGCTACGTCCGACCTTGCTTCTGCCTACTCCCTTGTACCGCGCCTATCTTCAGCAGTCAGAGAGGTTGAGCCGTTGCTAGTGGATACGACCTGGTCACTACCGCCGCAGCAAGACCATCCCGCTTTGCGGCGGGCTCTGGTGAACACCAGTAGTGACTTAGAACCGGTCCACTAGCACGGTCCACGCCAATCCCTCTCTGGCACAGAGGATCCACCTCCTGCCAGCCGGCATCGTGACAGTAGATCCGGCCATGGATCCCGCTGAAGTTCCTCTGCCAGTTGTCGCCGACCTCACCATGGTGGTCGCCCAGCAGTCACAACAGATAGCGCAACAAGGCCACCAGCTGTCTCAACTGACCGTGATGCTACAGCAGCTACTTCCACAGCTTCAGCAATCATCTCCTCCGCCAGCTCCTGCACCTCCTCCGCAGCGAGTGGCCGCTTCAGGCCTACGACTATCCTTGCCGGATAAATTTGATGGGGACTCTAAATTTTGCCGTGGCTTTCTTTCACAATGTTCCCTGCACTTGGAGATGATGTCGGACCAGTTTCCTACTGAAAGGTCTAAGGTGGCTTTCGTAGTCAGCCTTCTGTCTGGAAAAGCTCTGTCATGGGCCACACCGCTCTGGGACCGCAATGACCCCGTCACTGCCTCTGTACACTCCTTCTTCTCGGAAATTTGAAGTGTCTTTGAGGAACCTGCCCGAGCCTCTTCTGCTGAGACTGCCCTGCTGAACCTGGTCCAGGGTAATTCTTCCGTTGGCGAGTACGCCGTACAATTCCGTACTCTTGCTTCAGAACTATCCTGGAATAATGAGGCCCTCTGCGCGACCTTTAAAAAAGGCCTATCCAGCAACATTAAAGATGTTCTGGCCGCACGAGAAATCCCTGCTAACCTACATGAACTCATTCATCTAGCCACTCGCATTGACATGCTTTTTTCCGAAAGGCGTCAGGAGCTCCGCCAGGATATGGACTTTGTTCGCACGAGGCGTTTTTTCTCCCCGGCTCCTCTCTCCTCTGGTCCCCTGCAATCCGTTCCTGTGCCTCCCGCCGTGGAGGCTATGCAAGTTGACCGGTCTCGCCTGACACCTCAAGAGAGGACATGACGCCGCATGGAGAATCTCTGCCTGTACTGTGCCGGTACCGAACACTTCCTGAAGGATTGTCCTATCCGTCCTCCCCGCCTGGAAAGACGTACGCTGACTCCGCACAAAGGTGAGACAGTCCTTGATGTCAACTCTGCTTCTCCACGTCTTACTGTGCCTGTGCGGATATCTGCCTCTACCTTCTCCTTCTCTACTATGGCCTTCTTGGATTCCGGATCTGCAGGAAATTTTATTTTGGCCTCTCTCATCAACAGGTTCAACATCCCAGTGACCAGTCTCGCCAGACCCCTCTACATCAATTGTGTTAACAATGAAAGATTGGACTGTACCATACGTTTCCGCACGGAGCCCCTCCTAATGTGCATCGGACCTCATCACGAAAAAATTGAGTTTTTGGTCCTCCCCAATTGCACTTCCGAAATTCTCCTTGGACTACCCTGGCTTCAACACCATTCCCCAACCCTGGATTGGTCCACAGGGGAGATCAAGAGCTGGGGTACCTCTTGTTTCAAGGACTGCCTTAAACCGGTTCCCAGTACTCCCTGCCATGACCCTGTGGTTCCCCCTGTAACCGGTCTCCCTAAGGCCTATATGGACTTTGCTGATGTGTTTTGCAAAAAACAAGCTGAGACTCTACCTCCTCACAGGCCTTATGACTGTCCTATTGACCTCCTCCCGGGCACTACTCCACCCCGGGGCAGAATTTATCCTCTGTCCGCCCCAGAGACTCTTGCTATGTCTGAGTACATCCAGGAAAATGTAAAAAAGGGCTTTATCCGCAAATCCTCCTCTCCTGCCGCAGCTGGATTTTTCTTTGTGTCCAAAAAAGATGGCTCCCTACGTCCTTGCATTGACTACCGCGGTCTTAATAAAATCACGGTAAAGAACCGCTACCCTCTACCTCTTATCTCTGAACTCTTTGATCGCCTCCAAGGTGCCCACATCTTTACCAAACTGGACTTAAGAGGTGCTTATAATCTCATCCGCATCAGGGAGGGGGATGAATGGAAAACGGCATTTAACACTAGAGATGGACACTTTGAGTATCTGGTCATGCCCTTTGACTTTGTTAATGAAATTTTTCGTGATCTCTTATATTCCTGTGTTGTTGTGTATCTGGACGATATTCTGATTTTTTCTGCCAACCTAGAAGAACACCGCCAGCATGTCCGCATGGTTCTTCAGAGACTTCGTGACAATCAACTATATGCCAAAATGGAGAAATGTCTGTTTGAATGTCAATCTCTTCCTTTCCTAGGATACTTGGTCTCTGGCCAGGGACTACAAATGGATCCAGACAAACTCTCTGCCGTCTTAGATTGGCCACGCCCCTCCGGACTCCGTGCTATCCAACGTTTTTTGGGGTTCGCCAATTATTACAGATAATTTATTCCACATTTTTCCACCATTGTGGCTCCTATCGTGGCTTTAACCAAAAAGAATGCCAATCCTAAGTCATGGCCTCCTCAAGCGGAAGACGCCTTTAAACGGCTCAAGTCTGCCTTTTCTTCTGCTCCCGTGCTCTCCAGACCTGACCCTTCTAAACCCTTCCTATTGGAGGTTGATGCCTCCTCAGTAGGAGCTGGAGCGGTTCTTCTACAAAAAAATTCTTCCGGGCATGCTGTTACCTGTGGTTTTTTTTCTAGGACCTTCTCTCCGGCGGAGAGGAACTACTCCATTGGGGATCGAGAGCTACTGGCCATTAAATTAGCACTTGAGGAATGGAGGCATCTGCTGGAGGGATCAAAATTTCCAGTTATCATTTACACCGATCACAAGAATCTCTCCTATCTCCAGTCTGCCCAACGGCTGAATCCTCGCCAGGCCAGGTGGTCTCTGTTCTTTGCCCGGTTTAATTTTGAAATTCACTTTCGCCCTGCCGATAAGAACATTAGGGCCGATGCTCTCTCTCGTTCCTCGGATGCCTCGGAAGTAGAGCTCTCTCCGCAACACATCATTCCTCCTGACTGCCTGATCTCCACTTCTCCAGCCTCCATCAGGCAAACTCCTCCAGGGAAGACCTTCGTCTCTCCACGCCAACGCCTCGGAATCCTCAAATGGGGTCACTCCTCCCATCTCGCAGGCCATGCGGGCATCAAGAAATCCGTGCAACTCATCTCTCGTTTCTATTGGTGGCCGACTCTGGAGACGGATGTTGTTGATTTCGTGCGGGCCTGCACTGTCTGTGCCCGGGATAAGACTCCTCGCCAGAAGCCCGCTGGTCTTCTTCATCCTCTGCCTGTCCCCGAACAGCCTTGGTCTCTGATTGGTATGGACTTTATTACAGACTTAACCCCATCCCGTGGCAACACTGTTGTTTGGGTGGTCGTTGATCGATTTTCCAAGATGGCACATTTTATTCCTCTTCCGGGTCTTCCTTCAGCGCCTCAGTTGGCAAAACAATTTTTTGTACACATTTTTCGTCTTCACGGGTTGCCCACGCAGATCGTCTCGGATAGAGGCGTCCAATTCGTGTCAAAATTCTGGAGGGCTCTCTGTAAACAACTCAAGATTAAATTAAACTTTTCTTCTGCTTATCATCCTCAATCCAATGGGCAAGTAGAAAGAATTAACCAGGTCCTGGGTGATTATTTACGGCATTTTGTTTCCTCCCGCCAGGATGACTGGGCAGATCTTCTACCATGGGCCGAATTCTCGTATAACTTCAGAGTCTCTGAATCTTCTTCCAAATCCCCATTTTTCGTGGTGTACGGCCGTCACCCTCTTCCCCCCCTCCCTACTCCCTTGCCCTCTGGTTTGCCCGCTGTGGATAAAATAACTCGTGATCTTTCCACCATATGGAAAGAGACCCAAAATTCTCTCTTACAGGCTTCATCTCGCATGAAGAAGTTTGCTGATAAGAAAAGAAGAGCTCCCCCCATTTTTTCTCCCGGAGACAAGGTATGGCTCTCCGCTAAATATGTCCGCTTCCGTGTTCCCAGCTACAAATTGGGACCACGCTATCTTGGTCCTTTTAAAATTTTGTGCCAGATTAATCCTGTCTCTTACAAACTTCTTCTTCCTCCTTCTCTTCGTATTCCTAATGCCTTTCACGTTTCTCTTCTTAAACCTCTCTTCATCAACCGTTTCTCTCCCAAACTTGTTTCTCCCACTCCTGTTTCTGGCTCTTCGGACATCTTCTCCGTAAAGGAGATACTGGCCTCCAAGAAGGTCAGAGGGAAAACCTTTTTTTTGGTCGATTGGTAGGGCTGTGGTCCTGAAGAGAGATCCTGGGAACCTGAGGACAATATCCTAGACAAAAGTCTGGTCCTCAGGTTCTCAGGCTACAAGAAGAGGGGGAGACCCAAGGGGGGGGTACTGTTACGCCGAGCGCTCCGTGTCCCCGCTCCTCCCCGGAGCGCTCGCTACACTCTCGCCACTGCAGCGCCCCGGTCAGATCCACTGACCCGGTGCGCTGCGATACCGCCTCCAGCCGGGATGCGATTCGCGATGCGGGTGGCGCCCGCTCGCGATGCGCACCCCGGCTCCCGTACCTGACTCGCTCTCCGTCGGTCCTGTCCCGGCGCGCGCGGCCCCGCTCCCTAGGGCGCGCGCGCGCCGGGTCTCTGCGATTTAAAGGGCCACTGCGCTGCTGATTGGCGCAGTGGTTCTAATCAGTGTGTTCACCTGTGCACTCCCTATGTATACCTCACTTCCCCTGCACTCCCTCGCCGGATCTTGTTGCCATTGTGCCAGTGAAAGCGTTTCCTTGTGTGTTCCTAGCCTGTGTTCCAGACCTCCTGCCGTTGCCCCTGACTACGATCCTTGCTGCCTGCCCCGACCTTCTGCTACGTCCGACCTTGCTTCTGCCTACTCCCTTGTACCGCGCCTATCTTCAGCAGTCAGAGAGGTTGAGCCGTTGCTAGTGGATACGACCTGGTCACTACCGCCGCAGCAAGACCATCCCGCTTTGCGGCGGGCTCTGGTGAACACCAGTAGTGACTTAGAACCGGTCCACTAGCACGGTCCACGCCAATCCCTCTCTGGCACAGAGGATCCACCTCCTGCCAGCCGGCATCGTGACACATGCTTAATGCAAATTTCAACTATGATCTTTAAATTCTCGGCGCTCTGTTAGGGCCTTCTCCTACCCCGCCGGGGCCAATCTGAGGACCTCACTAAACCATCCTATCGGAAGTAGAGAGATGCGGTGTGTACAAAGGGCAGGGACTTAATGAACCCGAGCTTATGACCCGCGCTTAGTTGTGATTCTTCTTTCCTGGCAAATAATTGCAATCCCTGATCCCTATCGCAAACGGGGTTCAGCGGGTTACCCGCACCTGTTGGTGAAAGATAGACACACGCTGGTCCGTTCAGTGTAGCGCGTGTGCAGCCCCGGACATCTGAGGGCATAACACACCTGTTATTGCTCAATCTCGCGAGTGATCGTGCAATGTAAGGGGTTATTAAAGCCTCTTGGGTACTGCTGATGCCTACTCCTGACTGCTCCTGTGTCTTTCAGGAACTACTTGACTTCATGATTCTTCTGGGCTTGGGCCTTTAATTTTAGGATTTTTGAAATACATTCATACATGCTTAATTAAAATTTCAACATTTATGGTGCAATGTATGGGGTTATTAAACACTCTTGGGTAGTGTTTTTTTTCAAATTTTCTGATAATTATCACAGTAATAAACTTGAATTTTCCACAAGAATAACCATTACACCATTGAACGATTGTTGCGTGTGATTTTTTAAGTAAAATTTTCAAAAACAAATACGCAGAGGGATGAACTCTGCTTCTTTATTTCATAAAAAATTATTTTATAGAGGAATGTCTTTTGGTGGTTCCCCCATCCTGCATTATAGAGTCTTCTGGACTCCTGGATATGCGCTTGTTCTTAAACAAAGGTACAAAAACCAAAAATGGCCGTTTAGGGCTATGGAGACGTTGCGCCTACATCTTACGACCACATGAGCCCTGTTGGTGCTTGTGAGATTAGGTCCTTTGTACCCACACGGCGGGGTCCAGGACATGAATTTTGATTAAAATTTCAAATAAAAAAATCACACATTTCAATGGTCTCCTCATGCTGCAGCCAACTCCAGGCTGCGTCATTCTGGTAATATATAGAGAGCACCCGCTGTCCAAAATTTTTGTTAACATTTTTCTTCAAAAATGTTTGTCTTTTTTATTAGGGATTGTGAAGCTTTGGTGCGTACTCATGCATCAGCCAACCCCAGCCTGTGTCATTCAGGCAATATATGGTTTACTGATGGCGCTGCTGGGCCTGGTTCTGGGAATTTCAAATTTTCTCATAGGTAGCACCCGCTATCCAAAAGTCTTCTTCATAAATTTTGTTGTATTTTTTTGGAGGGATTGTGAAGCCCTAGCGTGTACTCATGCATCAGCCAACTCCAGGCTGTGTCATTCAGGTAATATATGGGTTACTGATGCCGCTGTGGGGCCTGGGTCTGGTAATTTTAAATTTTCTCATAGGTAGCACCCACTATCCAAAATCTTTTTCAAAAATGTCTAAAATTGTGGTGTTTTTTGGGGCGGATTGTGAAGCCCTGGTGTGTACTCATGCATCAGCCAACTCCAGGCTGTGTCATTCAGGCAATATATGGGTTAATGATGCCGCTGTTGGGCCTGGGTCTGGGAATTTCAAATTTTCTCATAGGTAGCACCCGCTATCCAAAATCTTCGGTTTAAATTTCTTAATTCATCTTTTAATCTTAGGGATTGTGAAGGCCTAGTGCCTACTCATGCTGCTGGCAACTCTGGGCTTTACCATTCATCCACTATATGGTCTCCTCATGCTGCCAACACCTCCACGCTGTGTCATTCAGCCACTATATGGTGTCCTCATGCTGCCAACACCTCCACACTGTGTCATTCAGTCAATATATGGTCTCCTGAAACTGATGCCACCACCAGGCTCTGTAATTGTGCTGCTGTGCGGCAGTGATTCTAAAAGTGATGCCGGTAATCTGCATGTTATTCTGAATAACAGTATTATTTCACTACCCCAGCACACTCCATGTGCGTTTTAGAACACAGCAAAGTGTTCTATACCCCTATAGAGGCTGCATGTAGGCTAGAAATAGCCTTTTTTAATATAGATTTGCCGCAAAAAAATTCGGAACGAAGCAAACTTTATCGGAAAATTCGGCATATCAGCCGAATCAAATTTTTGAAAAGTTCGCTCATCTCTAGTCAGAACTCCTGTAAAATCAGCTACCCCTGTGCAAATCACTAGTGTTGCTCGCAAATATTCGCAATTCAAATTTTAATCGCAAAGATCGCATATTCGCGAATATTGCGAATAAAGCACTATATATTCATAATTACGAATATTCGTTTTTTTCCGCATATGCAAAAATATATGCGCATATGCGCATATTCACAAATATTGAGCCCTCCCTTATTTAACCTCTTAAGGACTGAGCCCTTTTTCACCTTAAGGACTTGGCCATTTTTTGCAAATCTGACCACTGTCACTTTAAACATTAATAACTCTGGAATGCTTTTAGTTATCATTCTGATTCCGAGATTGTTTTTTCGTGACATATTCTACTTTAACTTAGTGGTAAAAATTTTTGGTAACTTGCATCCTTTCTTGGTGAAAAATCCCAAAATTTTATGAAAAATTTGAAAATTTTGCATTTTTCTAACTTTGAAGCTCTCTGCTTGTAAGGAAAATGGATATTCCAAATAATATTTTTTTTTATTCACATATACAATATGTCTACTTTATGATTGCATCATAAAATTGATGAGTTTTTACTTTTGGAAGACACCAGAGGGCTTCAAAGTTCTGCAGCAATTTTCCAATTTTTCACAAAATTTTGAAACTCACTTTTTTCAGGGACCAGTTCAGATTTGAAGTGGATTTGAAGGGTCTTCATATTAGAAATACCCCACAAATGACCCCATTATAAAAAGTGCACCCCCCAAAGGATTCTAAATGACATTCAGTAAGCGTTTTAACCCTTTAGGGGTTTCACAGGAATAGCAGCAAAGTGAAGGAGAAAATTCACAATCTTCATTTTTTACACTCGCATGTTTTTGTAGACCCAATTTTTGAATTTTTGCAAGGGGTAAAAAGGAGAAAATTTTTACTTGTATTTGAAACCCAATTTCTCTCGACTAAGCACATACCTCATATGTCTATGTTAGTTGTTCGGCAGGCGCAGTAGAGGGCTCAGAAGGGAAGGAGTGTCAAATGGTTTTTGGGGGGCATGTCACCTTTAGGAAGCCCCTATGGTGCCAGAAAAGCAAAAAACCCCACATGGCATACCATTTTGTAAACTAGACCCCTCGGGGAACGTAACAAGGGGTAATATGAACCTTAATACCACACAAGTGATTCACAACTTTTGCATATGTAAAAAAAAAAAAAAAAAAAAAATGTACCTAAAATGCTTGGTTTCCCAAAAAAATTACATTTATACAAAGGGTTAAAGCAGAAAATACCCCCCAAAATTTGAAGCCCAATTTCTTCCGATTCAGAAAACACCCCATATGGGGGTGAAAAGTGCTCTGTTGGCGCACTACAGGTCTCAGAAGAGAAGGAGTCACATTTGGCTTTTTGAAAGCAAATTTTGCTCTTGGGGCATGCCGCATTTAGGAAGCCCCTATGGTGCCAGGACAGCAAAAAAAAAACCACATGGCATACCATTTTGGAAACTAGAGCCCTCGGGGAATGTAACAAGGGGTTAAGTGAACCTTAATACCCCACAGGCGTTTCACGACTATTGCATATGTAAAAAAAAAAGAAATTTTTTTTACCGAAAATGCTTCTTTTCCCAAAAATTTTACATTTTTAAAAAGGGTAAAAGCAGAAAAAGTCCCCCAAAATTTGTAACACAATTTCTCCCGAGTACGGCGATACTCCATATGTGACCCTTAACTGTTGCCTTGAAATACGACAGGGCTCCAAAGTGAGAGCGCCATGCGCATTTGAGGCCTAAATTAGGGATTGCATAGAGGTGGACATAGGGGAATTCTACGCCAGTGATTCCCAAACAGGGTGCCTCCAGCTGTTGTAAAACTCCCAGCATGCCTGGACAGTCAACGACTGTTCAACAATACTGGGAGTTGTTGTTTTGCAACAGCTGGAGGCTCCGTTTTGGAAACCGTGGCATACCAGACGTTTTTCATTTTTATTGGGGAGGGGGGCTGTGTAGGGGTATGTGTATATGTAGTGTTTTTTACTTTTTATTTTATTTTTTGTGGTAGTGTAGTATAGTGTTTTTAGGGTACAGTCGCACGGGCGGGGGTTCACAGTAGTTTCTCGCTGGCAATTTGAGATGTTGCAGAAAATTAGCTGCAGCTCAAACTTGCAGCCAGATACTTACTGTAAGCCTCCGCCCATTTGAGTGTACCCTGTACATTCACATTGGGGGGGGGGGGGGGCATCCAGCTGTTGCAAAACTACAACTCCCAGCATGCGCTGACAGACTGTACATGCTGAAAGTTTTAGTTTTGCAACAGCTGTAGGCACACTGGTTATGTATCACTGAGTTTGTGACCTAACTCAGTGTTTCAAAACCAGTGTGCCTCCAGCTGTTGCAAAACTACAACTCCCAGCATTTACGGTGCATGGTGTAAGGTGACTGCTGGGAGTTGTAGTTTGCAACAGCTGGAGGCACACCGGTCGTGAAACACTGAGTTAGGTAAAAAAAAAATGGGTTTCACAACCAGTGTGCCTTCAGCTGTTGCAAAACTACAACTCTCAGCAGTCACCGACAGCCAACGGGCATGCTGGGAGTTGTAGTTATGCAACCAGCAGATGCACCACTACAACTCCCAGCATGCACTTTAGCTGTTTGTGCAAGCTGGGAGTTGTAGTTATACAACAGTTGAAGGTACACTTTTCCATAGAAAAAATGTGCCTCCAGCTGTTTCAAAACCATAAGTCCCAGCATGCCCATAAGGGAATGCTGGGAGTTGTGGTGGTCTGCCTCCTGCTGTTGCATAACTACAGCTCCCAGCAAGCCCTTTTTGCATGCTGGGAGCTGTTGCTAAGCAACAGCAGGAGGCTGTAACTCACCTCCTGCTGCTGCTCCATCGCAGGACTGTCCCTCGCCGCTCCTGGGGCCCTGATCCCAACATGGACGCCGGGGATCTGGGTCCCCAGCACCCGGGGTTGTCTTCCCGCACCCGCTCACGCCCTCCGGATTAGGGGCGGAGCGGGTGCGGGAGTGACACCCGCAGCAGGCGCCCTGATTGGTCGGCCGGTAATCCGGCCGACGAATCAGGGCGATCGTGAGGTGGCACCAGTGCCACCTCACCCCTGCACCCCCGATCAGCCAGTAATTCCGGGTCACCGGGTCACTGGAGACCCGATTGACCCGGAATCGCCGCAGATTGCTGGACTGAATTGTCCAGCGATCTGCGGCGATCGCCAACATGGGGGGGGCATAATGACCCCCCTGGACGATATGCCGGGATGCCTGCTGAACGATTTCAGCAGGCATCCGGCTCCGGTCCCCAACCGGCTAGCGGTGGGGACCGGAATTCCCACGGGCGTATGGATACGCCCTGCGTCCTTAAGGACTCGGAATGCAGGGCGTATCCATATGCCCTGCGTCCTTAAGAGGTTAATGGTGTAGGGAACTATACTTAGTGCATTAACTCTGTCATGTTTTGTCCATTGAAACAAATAGGCCCATTGTGGTCTATGGGGATCTCATGGCATGTAAAACAGTAAGATAAGCAGGACTGTCTCAACAGCACAGTGGATGGGAGACCACCACTGGTTTGAGACCTAGGGTGGGACAGAGTGTTACAGTGTTCTGGTTAAAGTTTACCTTCCTGGAAAAGCTGCTGAGTTGCCCATAGCAACCAATCAGATTGCTTCTTTCATTTTTCACAAGGCCTCTGCAAAATGAAAGAAGCGATCTGATTGGTTGCTATGGGCAACTCACCAGCTTTTCCTGGAAAAGTTTGAGTTGCCAATAGCAACCAGATTGCTTCCTTCATTTTTCAGAGGCCTTTTCAAAAAGGAAAGAAGCAATATGATTGGTTGCTATGGGCAACTGACAACTAGACACAAAAGAAATCACTGGAATGAGCACACACCACCAATTTGATAATGAAAATACAAAGATTCTTTATTATACATATTAACAATCCATATAAAGGGAAACATTTAAAAACAATTAAAATAGCCCAAAAAAGAGCATAGCACAACCCTGGGGAAGGGCCACAAACCCGGTCCCACAGGTAAGTGACCCCGTCTGTCATAAACACACAGTGCAATGATAACAAATAGTAACACTATGTCCCAATTACTTATCCTGCTCAAGCATGGAAAAATGAATGTGACAATAAGTAAAGTGCTGAATAATACTTAGGCGAGAGGCAGAGATGGACATCCAATATCAAAAAGGACGGGGTCACGCCAGAGCCCCACGCGTTCCATCGCCAAGCGACTTCCTCAGGTGTGTTGTGCTAAAAGAGTCTCTCCCTTCACTATAAATACAAATCATAATTAGGGCAATACCTGACAGGTAAGCCCACTCCTCGTCCGCCATTTCTGTATATCATACAAGTGTTTCCTGTGAGGGTGATTTCCGGTCACGTGATCTCAGGAGGCTAGGTCCCGATCACGTGACAAATTCTCGCGAGACAATACCTGATGAGCTGCGGGCTCAGTATAGAGTGAAATGAACCATCAGTAAAGTAATGTGCGCATGTCCAAACGAAAAGCCAACCGCGCATGCGCACCGGTCCGCAATATACCGCATATTCGTGGTTATGGTGAGCACTCAGCTAGTCTCGCGAGACTATGCCATACCAAGTATAATGAAGCTAAGTGTCAGCTTCAAGTGTTATCGCGCACGCGCTCAATCATCACTATGGAAAAATAGCTGCTGCACATGCATTAGTAAGCAAACATAGTGTTACGCCGAGTGCTCCGGGTCCCTGCTCCACCCCTAGAGCGCTCGCGGTGTTCTCCTCTATGCAGCGCCCCGGTCGGGCCCGCTGACCGGGAGCGCTGCACTGACATTCATGATGAGGATGCGATTCGCATAGCGGGAATTGCCCGCTCGCGAATCGCATCCCAAGCCACTTACCCGTCCCTTTCCCCGGCTATCATGTTCTGGCGCGCGCGGCTCCGCTCTCTAGGGCGCGTGCGCGCCAGCTCTCTGAGATTTAAAGGGCCAGTGCACCAATGATTGGTGCCTGGCCCAATCAGCCTAATTAGCTTCCACCTGCTCCCTGGCTATATTACCTCACTTCCCCTGCCCTTCCTTGCCGGATCTTGTTGCCTTAGTGCCTTGAGAAAGCTTCTACTGTGTGTACCATTACTGTGTTTCCAGATCTCCTGCTATCCATATTGACTACGAACCTTGCCGCCTGCCCCGACCTTCTGCTACGTCTGACCTTGCCTCTGCCTAGTCCTTCTGTCCCACGCCTTCTCAGCAGTCAGCGAGGTTGAGCCGTTGCCGGTGGATACGACCTGGTTGCTACCGCCGCAGCAAGACCATCCCGCTTTGCGGCGGGCTCTGGTGAATACCAGTAGCATCTTAGAACCGGTCCCCCGACACGGTCCACGCCAATCCCTTGCTGACACAGAGGATCCACATCCAGCTAGCCGAATCGTGACAGTAGATCCGGCCATGGATCCCGCTGACGTGCCGCTGCCGTGCCGCTGCCAAGTATCGCTGACATATTCACGGTGGTGGCCCAGCAATCCCGACAGATTGCCCAACAAGCTCACCAGCTGTCGCACATGTCCACCATGTTACAGCAAATTCAGTCGCAGCTACAGCAGCTGCAACAGCAGCTACCATCTCCTCTGCCAGCTCCTGCACCTCCTCCGCAGCGAGTGGCCACTCCTAACCTCCGCTTGTCCCTGCCGGACAAATTTGATGGGGACTCTAGACTCTGCTGTGGTTTCCTGTCACAATGTTCCCTACATTTGGAGATGTTGTCGGACCAATTTCCTACAGAACGGTCGAAGGTGGCTTTCGTGGTTAGTCTCCTTTCTGGGAAGGCTTTGTCTTGGGCCACACCGCTCTGGGACTGCAATGACCCTGTCACCGCCACTGTACACTCCTTCTTCTCTGAGGTTCGCAGTGCCTTCGAGGAACCAGCCCGAGCTTCTTCTGCCGAGACTGCCCTGCTGAACCTGGTCCAGGGTAATTCTTCAGTAGGTGAGTACGCCATCCGATTTCGTACTCTCGCTTCCGAATTATCTTGGAACAACGAGGCTCTCTGCGCGACCTTTAAAAAAGGCCTATCCAGTAACATCAAAGATGTGCTGGCCGCACGAGAGATTCCTGTCAACCTGCATGAACTTATCCATTTGGCCACCCGCATTGACATGCGTTTTTCTGAAAGACACCAAGAACTCCGCTAGGAAAAAGACCTTAATCCCTGGGCACCTCTCTCACGCTATCCTTTGCAATCTACCCCTGTGCCTCCCGCCGAGGAGGCTATGCAAGTGGATCGGTCTCGCCTGACTCTTGAAGAGAGGTCTCGCCGTAGGGATAAAAATCTATGTCTGTACTGCGCTAGTACCGAACATTTCTTGGTGGATTGCCCTATTCGTCCTCCACGTCTGGAAAACGCACGCACCCAGCTCACGTGGGTGTGGCGTCTCTTTGTACGAAGTCTGATTCTCCATGTCTCACTGTGCCCGTGCGGATTTCTCCTTCTGCCAACTCCTCCTTCTCAGCCGTGGCCGTCTTGGACTCTGGTTCTTCTGGAAATTTTATTCTGGCATCTTTGCTTGATAGGTACTGCATCCCGGTGACCAGTCTCATCAAGCCGCTCTACATTTCTTCGATCACCGGAGTGAAGTTGCACTGCACTGTGCGTTACCGCACAGAGCCCCTGCTTATGAACATTGGACTGCATCATGAGAAAATTGAATTTTTGGTCCTGCCCAACTGCACCTCTGAAGTCCTCCTCGGTCTGCCATGGCTCCAGCATCATTCTCCCACCCGTGACTGGACCACCGGGGAGATCAAGAATTGGGGTCCTGCTTGCCGCAAGGAATGCCTCATGCCTGCTCCCAGCCCCGTCTGTCGGGCCTCTGTGTTTCCTCCTGTGCCTGGTCTTCCCAAGGCCTATCAGGACTGTGCCGTGCCTCCTCTTAGCCCCCGTCCTAGTGACACTCTGCCCTGTGACATGCTTCTCCCTCTGCCCCCCCTCCCCATTCCTTCTGAACTGCCTGCCGCTGGTGTAGCTACCCAGGACTTCTTTTTCCAGAAGGAGACTCAAGAGGCGCCCCTTATTTTCTTGTCTCTTTTGAAGGGACAAGGAAACAAAAAGAGGGGGAGACCTAAGGGGGGGGGTACTGTTACGCCGAGCGCTCCGGGTCCCTGCTCCTCCCCGGAGCGCTCGCGGCGTTCTCCTCTATGCAGCGCCCCGGTCGGGCCCACTGACCGGGAGCGTTGCACTGGCATTCATGATGAGGATGTGATTCGCATAGCGGGAAGCGCCCGCTCGCGAATCGCATTCCAAGCCACTTACCCGTCCCGGTCCCCGGCTATCATGTTCTGGCGCGCGCGGCTCCGCTCTCTAGGGCGCGTGCGCGCCAGCTCTCTGAGATTTAAATGATGGTGCCAATGATTGGTGCCTGGCCCAATCAGCCTAATTAGCTTCCACCTGCTCCCTGGCTATATTACCTCTCTTCCCCTGCACTTCCTTGCTGGATCTTGTTGCCTTAGTGCCTTGAGAAAGCTTCTACTGTGTGTACCATTAATGTGTTTCCAGATCTCCTGCTATCCATATTGACTACGAACCTTGCCGCCTGCCCCGACCTTCTGCTATGTCTGACCTTGCCTCTACCTAGTCCTTCTGTCCCACGTGGCGGGCTCTGGTGAATACCAGTAGCATCTTAGAACCGGTCCACCGAACGGTCCACACCAATCCCTCGCTGACACAGAGGATCCACATCCAGCTAGCCGAATCGTGACACATAGCGCTCGGTTCATTCATCCTACACATTGTCACAAACATTCCATAAATACAGTTATCCATGATGGAAAGTATGTGTATATGCAAAATGGAAAAGAAAAATGAAAGGAAAAAGAAGGAAATTAAATAATAAAGAATAAGTAAGAAATATGTATAATATATATATATATATATATATATATATATATATATATATATTTATATATATGTGTATATATATGTATATATATATATATTTATGTATATATACATATTAGTGACAAAAAACTATATATATATATATATGTGTGTGTGTGTGTGTGTGTGTGTGTGTGGGTGTGAATGAAAAAAAAAATAATAGTAACAATAGACCAATGCATACATGGACCTGAATATATGCACAACACCTACACATATACACGCACAATAGTCCATATTGAGTGATGAGCTTAAAAAGTGCAAGTGATATATAAATAAATAATTTAAACTGTATACACGTGATATGTAGTGATGTCGCGAACATAAAATTTTCACAAAAGTTCGCAAACCAGCGAACCGCCATTGACTTCAATGGGCAGGCGAATTTTAAAACCCACAGCGACTCTTTCTGGCCACAATAGAGATTTAAAAGTTGTTTCAAGGGGACTAACACCTGGACTGTGGCGTGCCGGAGTGGGATCCATGGCGAAACTCCCATGGAAAATAACATAGTTGATGCAGAGTCTGGTTTTAATCCATAAAGGGCATAAATCACCCATTATTCCTAAATGGTTAGGATTAACATGCTTTAGCTCACTTTAGGAAGCACATAGAGCCCCCCTTTAGGCATCACATAGTTAGATTCCCCCCTTTAGACAGCACATAGATTCCCCCATATTTGGCAGCACATAGTTAGAGCCCACCTTGATGCAGCACATAGTGGGATTTAAACCCAAGGCCCCAGCACTGCAAGGCAGCAGTGCTAATCTGAGCCACCATGCTACCCTTAGGATACAGCTAATAATCACGGTTGCTAAAATGGACAGAGATGACAGCAGAGAGTACCAGAAAAATTAGGCATGTACACATGCCTGAAAAATTTGCTATTGTTGCAGCCGCTTCTGTAGCAGCGGCCAGAAAAATTGCAGCACCTTAACAAGTGCAGCAGCAGAGGCCAGAAAAATTAGGCATGCACACATGGATGAAAAATGTGGTATTGTTGCAGCCGCTTCTGTAGCAGCGGCCAGAAAAATTGCAGCACCATAACAAGTGCAGCAGCAGAGGCCAGAAAAATTAGGCATGTACACATGGATGAAAAATTGGGTATTGTCGCAGCCGCTGCTGTAGCAGCAGCAAGAAACATTTCTGTTTGTTTCGCCAGGCAGAAAGTGCCCTAAAACATTGCAGCTTGAACCCTAGTTGAACCTAGATAAGTGACACAAGTCATCCGGCATTCAGAGTTCAAATACAGCAGCGTGTGGACCATTTTTAGCCCAAGGCAGCTCATCTGATCAGGCGTTGTTCAGTAAAATGTATCGCCCAGTGTGAGTCCCTTCGGAATCCATCCTTCATTCATCTTAAGAAAGGTGAGGTAATCCAGACTTTTTTGACCAAGGCGACTCCTCTTCTCAGTGACAATACCTCCTGCTGCACTGAAGGTCCTTTCTGACAGGACACTTAAAGTGGGACAGGCCAGAAGTTCAAGCGCAAATTGGGATAGCTCAGACCACAGGTCAAGCCGGCACACCCAGTAGTCAAGGGGTTCATCGCTCCTCAGAGTGTCGATATCTGTGGTTAAGGCCAGGTAGTCTGCTACCTGTCGGGCAAGTCGTTTTCTGATGGTGGACCCCAAAGGGCTGTGGCGATGCGTAGGAGTTAAAAAGCTCCGCATGTCCTCCATCAACAGCATGTCTGTACAGCATCCTGTCCTTGCCGGCGTGTTCGTGGGAGGAGGAGGAGGAGGATTACTTTAACCTCTTCCCCTGTTAGATCCCTGTTGTGCTGTGATATGACCCTTATACGCTGTGTACAGCATACTTCTTAATTTATTTTGGACCTGCTGAATCCTTTCCGCCTTACTGTAATGCGGTAACATGTCAGGCACTTTATGTTTATACCCGGGGTCTAGTAGCGTGGACATCTAGTACAGGTCGTTCTCCTTCATCCTTTTTATACGAGGGTCCCTCAACAGGCACGACAGCATGAAAGACGCCATTTGCACAAGGACGGATGCCAAGCTACTCATGTCCCGTTCCTCGTCCTCAGTGATGTCAGGGAAGATATAATCTTCTTCCCCCAGCCACGTACAACACCACGGGAACCAGATAGGTGACAAGGAGCACCCTGGGATGCCTGCTGTGGTTGGTCTTCCTCCTCCTCTTCAAAGCCACATTCCTCCTTTGACTCCTCTTCCTCACAATCCTCGTCCAGCGTTGCCGCAGGTCCCGCAAGCGATGCTGATAAGGCTGTTTCTGGTGGGGATGGTGTCCACAACTCTTCCTCTTCATGCTCATCTACTGCCTGATCCAGCACTCTTCGCAGGGCACGCTCCAGGAAGAAAACAAACAGTATGATGTCACTGATGGTGCCTTCGGTGCGACTGACCAGGTTTGTCACCTCTTCAAAAGGACGCATGAGCATACAGGTATTGCGCATGAGCCTCCAGTAACGTGGCAAAAAAATTCCCAGCTCTGCAGATGATGTCCTAGCACCCCGGTCATACAAATATTCGTTGATGACTTTTTCTTGTTGGAGCAGGCGGTCGAACATTAGGAGTGTTGAATTCCAACGTGTAGGGCTGTCGCAAATCAAGCGCCTCACTGGCATGTTCTTTCACCGCTGGATATCTGACAAGTGCGCCATGGCCGTGTAGGAATGACTGAAATGGCCACACACCTTCCTGGACTGCTTCAGGACATCTTGTAAGCCTGGGTACTTGAGCACAAAGCGTTGTACAATCAGATTACACACATGTGGCATGCACGGCACATGTGTCAATTTGCCCAACCTCAATGCCGCCAACAAATTTGTTCCGTTGTCACAAACCACCTTGCTGATCTCCAGTTGGTGCGGAGTCAGCCACTGGTCCACCTGTGCGTTCAGGGCCGACAGGAGCGCTGGTGCGGTGTGACTCTCCGCTTTGAGGCAAGTCAACCCCAAGATGGCGTGACACTGCCCTATCTGGGATGTGGAATAGCACCTGGGGAGCTGGGGGGGGGTGTGCCGGTGATGTGGAGCAAGACGCAACAGTGGAAGAGGACTCGGCCGAGGATGTTATGGAAGATGATGGAGTAGGAGGAGTAGAGGAGGTGGCAGCAGGCCTGCCTGCAAGTCTTGGCGGTGTCACCAACTCCTCTGCAGAGCCACACATTCCATGCTTGGCAGCCATCACCAGGTTTACTTAATGCGCAGTGTAGGTGATATACCTGCCCTGACCATGCTTTGCAGACCAGGTATCAGTGGTCAGATGGACCCTTGCCCCTACACTGTGTGCCAGACATGCAATAATTTCCTTTTGCACAATGGAGTAAAGGTTGTGGATTGCCTTTTGTGCAAAAAAATTTGGCCGGGTAGCTTCCACTGCGGTGTCCCAATGGCTACAATTTTTTTAAAGGCCTCAGACTCTACCAGCTTGTATGGTAAAAGCTGTTGGGCAAGCAGTTCCGACAAGCCAGCTGTCAGACGCCGGGCTAGGGGGTAACTTTGAGACATTGTCTTCTTGCGTTCAAACATCTCCTTGACAGACACCTGACTGTGGGCAGATGAGCAGGCACTGCTCAAGGCGAGAGACGGAGAGGCGGATGGTTCAGAGGGGGCAAGGAGGGCAGCAGTGGTTGACCTGCCTGAAGATGCTGAACCAGGAGGAGGATGGCAGCTTTGACTTTGTGTGCTGCTTGTACTGACGTGTTGATCCCATAGTTTTTTGTGATGTGACATCATGTGCATTCGGAAAGCAGTTGTGCCTAGGTGGGTGTTGGACTTCCCACGACTCAGTTTCTTCTTGCACAGGTTACAAATGGCCTCGCTGTTGAAAGAGGCAGACACACAAAAAAAATGCCACACTGCTGAGCTCTGCGATGACGGCATTCTGGTGGTGGCAACAGCATACGTTGATTGGCATCCCGTCTGGCTGACCCCGGGTGCCGATGCATGCTGTCTGACTGTGCCACTAGCTCCTTGCAAAGACCTCCCCCTGCTTCCAACTCGTCTCCTCCTCCTCTTATTCTCCTCATCTGAACTTTCTCCCTCTTCTTCTCTTCTAGCGGGCACCCACGTGGCATCCACGGACACATCGTCATCATCAACCCCTTCACTGCTATCTAACACCTCAAGAAAGGAAACAGCAGCGGGTACAACATCATCATCACACCATACGTCCATGTGTGTAATGCTGCCTGACTGAGACATATCCCTGTTAATTACATCCTCTGGCAATAATGGTTGCACATCACTCATGTCTTCAAACTGATGTGTAAATAACTCCTCTGACGGATCAAGTAAAGCTGCTGCGGTGCTAGTGTTGGTGGTGGCGGCAGGCGCGCAAGTGGTAGCATGAGAGGTGCCCGAAGCTAAGCTAAAGGAGGAGAAGGACAGTGCGTCAAGGTTCCGAGCAGAAGCTGTAGTAGATTGGGTGTCTTGTGATAGCCAGTCAACTAAGTCCTCAGAACTTTGGGGGTTCAGGGTATGTGGCCTCTGAACACTTGCCATTCTAGGGCCAAAGGGAATCCCAGCACCACGATGGCCCCTGCGGGGTGGCCTTCCTCTGTCTGTCATTTTTTTTTGTTAAATTTGCACAACTGTCACACCTAATGTGATTTGCACTAGGGTGACACAATTTGCCATGCAGGCAAAAAAAAATGGCAACTGTGACGTGAACTGACAGTGATGACTGATTTTATTTAACAGGCAAAAAAGGTATTTTTTTTATTTTATTTGCACAACTATCATACCTAATGTGATTTGCACTATGGTGACACAATTTGCCCTGCAGGCAAAAAAACTGGCAACTGTGACGTGAACTGACATTGACGACTGATTTTATTTAACAGCCAAAAAAGTTTTTTTTTTTTAATTTGCACAACTGTCACACCTAATGTGATTTGCACTAGTGTGACAATGAGCAAAAAAGCTTGCCAGCGGAGTTCCCCTTTTATGCAGTGGTTCCCAACCAGGGTGCCTCCAGCTGTTGCAAAACACACGGACTGATATATTTCAGCCCTTTGAATACTGTAGTAGTTAGTTGCTTGAAGGAACACAAGTTTGATTCTGAAGTACCCCTTTTAACCAACGGTTCCCTCCCAACCAAGACAGATATCTTTCAGCCCTAAAAAAGGCTTTTTTGGGTGCTGTCCTTAAAGCAGATTTTACACTAGTGCTTTAGAAGTAAACTGGAGCCTGAATACGCCACCTAGCAGCAACCTAGCTATCGCTTTCCCTATACAGCAGGAGCAGCTTCTCTGACCCTCCACTTCCTAAGCCTGCAGCGTGCTGAATGAGGCTAAAATGGTGTCCGTGCAAGAGGTAGGAGGGTCTGGAAGGGAGGGACTGCTGTTGATTGGCTGTAATGTGTCTGCTGACTCTGACTCACAGGGTCAAAGTTTACTGCAATGTTAAAGTATAGGGGGCAGATCGAACTTCACATATGTTCGCCCGGCAATGCGAACATGCTAAATTTGCCGGGAACTGTACGCCGGCGAACAATTCGCGACATCTCTAGTGATATGTAATATAATAACATGTATATGAAGAAGAGAAAAATTTGTGAATAAAAAGATGTGTAATGGTG